>NC_141758.1:26768033-27368033 GCF_982258835.1 Parasteatoda tepidariorum
AAAGGGATTCAATGTTGGTCTACATCCAAGTGAGAATCAGCAGCTCTGATATCAAAAACTGGAAGAAGGGTTTTTTCGTGTAATAGACGACTTGGCCGACTTGGCTCACCAACCTCCATGGTATCCTTTGCTTCCCGTTGAGATATTTGTTGTTTAGATTAAAAATAGGTTATTTCTTTTAAGAAAAAAGAACTAAAATCACTTGTTTAAAAAATATATAAAATCAATTAATATATTTATATATAAGAATATTTTGTTGATATATATATCGTCATAAAATGAACGATTATCTTTTTTAGAAACAATCAACTGTACTTGAAGGAAAAATTTAACCTTAGAAATATAAAAAGTGTGACACACAATAAAAATTAATAAATGAGAAGTATCAATACTATTAGACTACATAGTAGGTCACATTGGGAAAGGTTTTTATTTCGTAGGAGTCTTTTATATTTTTAAAAATTTCTATATTAGTGTAAATATTTATATCTGACAATATTTAATCTCTTTCACTTATTTTATTATAATTTGTTTATTTATATATTTCTTCATTTTTTATACTTTTGAGATTATATCAAGAGTGAGCTTATAGAATGAAGATCTCGAGAGATATAAACTTTTCTGCAACTATGGATAATTATCTTTGAGAGGCAATTTTTGTCTGTTTCGAATCATTCTTTGATATTTTCGAGTCGCTGATTTCAAGTCTGTATTCGGTTTCTCCCTACATACAACAGTTTTCATGCAATTTAATAATATATTTCAAATTAGATTTCTTTTTTGTCAGATTTTTCGTGAATAATCTTATAATTGTCTATTTTAGTAGATGCTGTTTTTAATAGCATAAATGCCAACAAATCCCATTTTAGTTTATCGTTATTGTGAATTTTAGTTAATGTCGAAGCTTTTTAATTGCATGATCGTCAACTGTTACTGTTTTAGTTTATCACCATTAATTATTTTAGACAAAGTTGAAGCTTTTTAAATTCATAAATACCAACTGTGCCAATTTTAGCTTTTCACCATTATATATTCTAGTTGATGTTGAAGCTTTTTAATAACATGGCCGTCAACCGTTCCAATTTTAATTTATCATCATTAGATATTTTAACTAATGTAGAAGCTCTTTAATTATATAACTCACTATTTCATCTTTAGTTTATCATCATAATATATTTCAATTAATGTTGTAGCCTTTCAATAGCATAAATGCAAACTGCTCCCCTTTAAGGGCGTAATCATTGTTCATTTTCATTAATGGCGAAGCCTTATTAATAGCATAACATAGGAGAACAAATGGGGAATTTCAATTTATATAAGGAAATTTCACATCTGAAACTTGTTCCGAAATCTACAAAATATTTCTCAAAACGATATTTAATTTAATTTTATTTTATTTTATTTTTTTGTCTGAATATACAAGTTTATAAAGTACGTATTGGTTTATATATATAAGCACTTGTCTGCTCCTTTGATGATAACACCTAAGACAAAAACATTTGACCAGAACGTAATTCATCATAAACTGAAATGTATTCTCCCCTACTTCCTTCCACACTCTATGCTCCAGAGAAGTGGGGACATTTAATATTCACTGCATGCAGTTAGGTTATCCATCAATTAGGTGACATGTCTCCCATTTTATGACCATGTGTCCGTATTTGAAAAACAATGAAAATGAAATTCTTGGAATCTTTGAATTTATTTATTTACTTTTTTTTCTAAATTTTTATAACCATCGTTGAACTGCTAATTCAATTTTGTGTTTACGAGTACTAATGTTCAACTCTCTAGCCTTTGAATTTTGAATCTAATCCGGAAGACAAGGGAACTCCAGGGACAAGAATTAAGAGAAATGATCCTTCCGGAAGATTTTTTGATAGAACTAACCCACATTTGCGTTACATAGGAAGGAAATCTACGAAAACTTCCCACAGTTGGCCTGACAGCAAAGGGACTCCAAGGATCCGTCTACCACTGAGGATATTCTACGTCAACATTGTGGTCGGTGCAAGCCGCATGCGGAATTCGTATCGACCAGTCATCACTGGGATTCGTACCTGGTTCGCTTCATTTAAAGGCAAATGTTCTGTCCCCTGACCATCACGGCTCTTTGAATTTATTTGAGAAAAACAAGAAACTCGATTCGACCATGATTTCTGTTTCTTAAAACCTTTTTTAGAAAGAATCTTATCGCTTTTTACGGAATTTGCAAAAATAAAGTACAATTTTATACTCTTTTAAAACCCACTTACTGCTATTTAGAAATTTGAGGCATTGTCTTCTTTGTTTCACGGTTTTCTTGAAACTGACTTCTCAGAATGTGAATTTTGCGTTAACGAAATACAATATTTCATTTGCATACTCATTTATGCATCTCACATTATTATCTAAGCAAGTGAAACATTGTATTTTGCATATGTTTGCTGACTGTTTCGAATGATATCATACGCGAAACAATGAAACTAATATTCTAAAAGTTGCATGGATTTTAGTGAAATTATTGCATCCTACGTATTTTTGCACTCTGAATCGAATGAAATCATACGCAAAACAATGAAACTGATTCCTCAGAAGTTGCAAGGATTATACAAAAGGTATTCTCATAACCTTATTGTTATTCTTAATTGTTATTCTATTCTTAAATTGTTGTACCTTCCTTACAGTTATAACCAGTAGCAAATTGTTATACCTTTCTCGAGTAAACCTAGCTACTGCTTTTAGACAAATTAGGCATTGTTTTTCATGTTTTATAGTTTTCTTCAAACTGTCAGTTCAGAATGAGAATTTTACGTTTACCAAATACAAACTTTTATTTATATGCTTTTTTCTGCATTTCACAATATTATCTGAACAGGAGAAGCATTGACTCCTATATACTTTTGCGTCTGAATCGAATGAAACCATACACGAAACCTTGAAACTAATATTATAGAAATTGAAAGGATTCTAATGCATAAAAATTATTATTGTAACAAAAGCATCCGAAAAAAATCAGTGCAGGAATGCCGCAGGCCGCATTTGTTACCTCTATAATTATCTACTTACTCTACCACTATGACTTACATTTAATATTATTCTTAAACAAAGTTTTTTGCTTTCACTTTCAATAGTAGACTGAAAAAAATATGCTTTAAAATGTTGCTAATTTTATTTTATTTTACTAGATTTTGACTTTTATTAGCCTGCACCTCTTGCAATTTTAGTCACCATTAGCAACCCTGCCAGTGGTACACCTGATATATGCCTTAACACGTTGAACGCCGCGTCAGCCATCGGTGGCTGACATTGGACTTTCCATTTAGGCCACGTCAGCCACCGGTGGCTGACACTAAAATTACATCTAGGTCGCGTCATCCACCGGTGGTTGACGCTGAAATTAAATTTAGGCTGCGTCAACCACCGGTGGCTGACACTGAAATTACATTTAGGCTGCGTCTGCCACCGCTTGCTGACGCTGACCTTTCACATTGGCCGCGAAAAACAGCTGGCTGACAGCGTATAACATGATATAGAACAATAATATTTACACTCTTTTATGGAATTGCAGAAAATTTATACAAAATTTACTTAATTGTTGTGATTCTTGGTTTAATAAATTCAATTTAGTAGTTTTTTATCCACCACTACTTCTACATAATTCGTAGACTTATATGATTCACAACTTATGTAGATCTTGCGTGATTGTAAAATGAAACGTTTTCTTTCGCGGAAAGAATTTTTCAGTTGACGTAATACTTACTTAGTTTCGTATTTCATTATACATTTAGCTACCACTTCGAAAAATCTTTTTTTGTGAAGAGTAAAAGTTGGCAGGTATGCACTGAGCCATCTTCTCCTGCATCAAAAATCCTTCACACGGTATGTTATAATTAGTCTGCCCAGACTATTGAAAAAGTGAGCCTGTTGTGTGCATGAACCCAAATTCTACTTGCAAAGTTCTCCATACTCATATATAGGTAATTATCTTAGCATCAGCCCTGCGAGGGGCTCTAACTAATTCATCTTGAGTGGGAATGTATAATAAATCGTCGAAGGGCAATTGAATGGTGAAAGTTTGTATTAAGTAACATTTACTGAGAGAAAATTTAAAATAGGAAACGAGATTAAACAAACAAATTTAAGAGAGAGAAGAGGTTTTTGTGGCAGACTGTCTCGCCTCCCCCCGAAGTATTACCCCCGAGCTTCGCAGGTGCGCAGTAGCCTCATAGCCGCACAGAAAGAGGAAAAATACATAATAATAAATGTGCAAAAATAAATATATTTTAAAAGTAATTGAGAGAAATTTATCATACATATTTGAGATTTAAATCTGTAGTTTTTGAAAAGTGACTAGGATAGACCAATCATACTCATAAATTAAGCAAATTTTGACACATATATTTGCTACCACTTTCTTATTTTTATTGGATTTTGTATGAAATGGGTCTTTTGCAAATTGGTTTGCCTTCATAAGACTACCAATGAAAAACCGTGTGTAATCTTTCAGTTGTACAAGGCGTTAACTGAGCCGTCACAGCTCATAACATTTAAAATATATAATAAAATATTTTTTTTTAATTTCTAAAATAATGAGGATAAAAATTATCAAGTTATACATATTTTACAGTCGTGAATTTTTATCTCTCAACGGAGCGTTGACTGAAGGGTTGAACAATGTATCTTTTCTTACATGCTTAACCATAACGTTATCATTCTCAACCGTAAGTCCCATTGATTTGTGTTCGGTTTTATTCCGTTAAACGGGAAATATTAGTTAGGAAACAATGCCTTACTTGTATGGATAGCATTGCCAGATACTAAAATCGATACAAGTACAAAATTTTATTTTTTGTACAAAAAAACCCTAATAATTTGTGAGATATTCTTATCGTCTCTGGATTGACGTCATTTGATTCAGCATAACGAAATTACACCGGCATCAATACCTTATATGCCTAAATAACAGTACCGACGTTTCTCCTCCGCCTCATCCCCTTCTCGGAAAAATTTGTGAAACAATTTTTTGAAAACTTGCTTAGAAAACAGTATTACTTAGAAGAGAGAGAGAAAAATTTTTTGAAAAATTACTTAGAAACGAGTACTTAATAGCTATAATTTTCTAAGTTCAGCTTCATTTTTTTTGTCTTATATTAAATTATAAATTTGAGAAACAAAAAAAAAATTTCAGTAGCTACCACTTTGTAAAATCAAAGAGATTTTATAAGTAAAATTAAGACCAAAAAAAATTAAGTATTTTAAATGCAAATTCTTCAAATATTTAAGTAGTATTCGCTAGCTATGTAATATGCTGGTGAGTGCTTACAATTGAAAAGGAAATTTTCTAAGACAGTACACGTAACTTAGCAACACCCTAATTGCTATGTCTCTCTTATATGACGTTAATCTTATATGACGTTAGCTACTCTACATCAGTCGCACCACTTCATATCATCTACATACCTGCCAACTCTTCCGGATTTTCCGGAAGATTTTATTTTCATATTTAAAGTGGTAGTAATTATATACTATTTTTTCTTTTATAATCTTAATTTTTAAATGATATTGATCACCACTATTCTTACAAAAATTAAGCACATACATTAATATGCGTTACTATCATGGTTGTCAACTTAAGTTTTCTCAAATACAACGTATTTGTTTGCTTAAAATTGAAGTTTTAATTCCATTTTAATACCACTGGGAAAAATGATTATGGAAGGGATTAAAAGTTAGCAGGTATGCATCTATATTCACGATGAATTAATCAAACCGAATTGCCGAAAACATTTTATTGCGTAATAAAAAAAGAATTTAAGTCGAACATTTTTGATCTACATTTTTACACTGGTGAAAACAATTAAACACACAAATGCTTTTTTTGCAATGAAAAAAATCAAAGCAAATACCAAACTTAGCCAAAATATCAACCAATATGAAACCATAATATTAGAAAACAAAAATAGGCACAACCTGAACCCGAAATAAGAAGACAGGTCACTTGTCCAGCAGAGCAGTTAATCGACAACTTATCAGTCAGAGAAATTCATGTCTAATAGGGTGTATATAACAAATATACAACTCTCGTTTCAACCTTTCACTCTGTTAATCAGGTTCCTGTGGCAATCAAACCCACTCTAGCACAAAGCACTGATGGTCGTTGGAGCTGGTATTCAAGATGCAATTGAGTGTCCAAGGTCGTCCCATATATGAACAATAAGATTAAGGTCAGGGGGCATCGCTGGCCACAACAGTCGTTGAATATCCCTTGAACTCGTTGAATATTATTGAACAGTTGAGGTATTCGCCTTGTCCACCAACTGAGCTCTGTGTGGACGTTAGTTATTGCCCATAAATATGGAATTTGTCCCAGATGCTCCACATGCAATATACATATTGAAATGCAATATACACTGTATATTATATAGGTTGCGAGACAGTTGTATCGCTGTTGCGGAATCCATTTCGGCTAGAAGTCTCAAATAACTGTCTTAAGACAGCGTTGTTGCGTATTTCCCTATTTTTTGTTACATTGCAGCTGAGTATTCGTATGGGGTTAATATAAAAAATCATTAAATTTGTGCTGAACACCACGAAATCAAGCACGAAGCTGAAAGGCATATTACACAATGAACAAAACTGAAATAACTATTTGTTGCCTTCCCCGGAGACTGTACGTTATTAAATTATCAACAAAAAATTTTTTTTCTCTGTTGCTCTGTCCCTTAAAATAAATATTAACTGCATTCAATATCACTTTGCATGATACGGTTGCTCGAGGTCAACTCACGGTAGTTCATAAGTTACCATTATTAAGTACTTTTCTCCTTTCACTATTTCCACAAGTTATCGTATTAAAATTGCTCAATTAATACATATCACCAAAATTAATAAAGTATAGGCGTTAATAATAGTATGGCAATTTTTTATGTTTCTCCTAAACGAATTAGTACCACCAGTAATTTTATCTTTCAGTTAAATATACAACAAATTTTTTTTCTTAACAATGAACGTTAGTTTTAATTTATTTAATTTTAAATAAAAATATTTTAAAAGAATATCTATAAACAAAATAAACGAATGGTTTCATATAACTTTAGGAATATAACTTTAGGAATACTAATTTGGTGACGTAGTACGGAACGGTAGCCGGGAACGGTTAATGTTGATCAGTGAATTTGTCTAACATCGCGAATAAAAAGTCCTTAAATATGCAAAGTAAGCGCAATAAACTCATTTTTTTTAAAAGACAAGTGCAACTACAAATTAGCAAACATCACTGGTGTGAACTTAGAGATATTTGAAAAAGCTGAGACGTTTATAGTTTAATTTAAAAAAAAGAGCCTAACACTTTACCAATGACAAAATTCTATTTTTCAAACGGCTGTCTGAAACGATCTAATTAGAAAATTCGAACTTTTAGGGTCGAGATCTAAAATCGGCCTTAGCAGTCGATAGAACAAACGGTGTTTGCTGAATTATATAGCCCCTATATAGACGGAAAAGATGAAGAACTGGTACGAAAAACATTTCATTATAGCATTTTTTTCGAGAAAAATAAAATATCTGTAACCATCAAGATTTCTTTAAGATTTCAACATATATATAAATCTGCTTCTTTTCCAAGATAAAATAGAAAAATCCCAACATTGCCTTACAAAAACTCCAAGAAAAGATCACAGAAATAGAAACCTGGTGCCTAGACTGGAAGTTTAAAGTAAACGGCCAAAAATCGAAACTACTAATCATTCAACATAAAAAAAAAACGATCCTCCCCAAAAATCAAGTTGTACTCTTTAACGAAACGATACCCATAGTCAAAACAGCAAAATATCTTGGTCTGGTCATAAACAGCAAATTTAATTGGAAAGATCACGTCAAAACAGTCATCAACAAAGCACAGCCTGCCACAGATTACAAATCCTTCTTCAGAACCCTAAAATGGAACTCAGACTTAAACGTTTACTTTACATCTCGATGATCCGTCCCATCCTGACTTATGCATCTCCAGCTTGGTGCAACATCTCTACATCACTCCTTAAAAAACTCAAAATATGCCAGAACAAAATCCTCAGGAAAATAACAAAAGCAAGATGGTTTATCCGCAATAAAAACATACATAGCGACCTCAACATAGATTTTTTAGATCATCACATTGCAAAGCAAAACTTCAGATTTTTCGAAAAGACCATATATTGTGACACCGCAGGATTCAACGAAATTTTTACTTTCGAAAACTTAAGAGAAGACATAAACCTCAGGCCGATTGCAGCTCATTTTTGTAGTGACATAATTTTAACTAAAATACAAAATATTTGATTTCCTTTTATTCCAATTACCAGAAAGAACCACCTTAAAGATTAAATACAAGATGAATGGGGAAAAGGCCGCTAACGGCCCCAGGCGCCCAGTTATATTTCGATGATGATGATGATAAAATAAATATTGTAGAATAGTTTAAAAAATGAATAAGTAAACTCCTCCCGAAAACAAGCTATAACTGAAATGGTTTTACTACCAGCCTTTTCTCTTTTCCGTCTTTCACCCCTGTTTTGGAGTTAGAAGAGAGATGCAAAATCTCCAATTTATTATCATAAATACGTTGTCACGAAATTGAAGTGGAAAAATAGTTATATAAAACCAAAACTTTGAAAATTAATCTAGGTAAAATTATTTTTATAAAATAAAAAGGTAAAACATATATAATGATGAAGGCTTTTGGGGATAAGTCCTACCTCACAATCTTTGCCCCGAATTCTCTTTCCTTTCCAAACTTTTTCTAATGCAAGTTTTTTTTTTTAAGCAACAAATTGCTCACAGCTTACAACGCCCGTAATACTGCACATTGAACACACTTTTATTCGTAAAAATATGGACAACTCATTACCATATGTTAATTTAGATCTGTATGAAAAATTAAACACCACAGAAAAACTGAAATGAAACCATGAATGGGAAAAAAGCGGGTTGCACAGTTAAACAACCGAAAAAATTGTATCCCCACGAAAATCATGGGTTGAGCTAATTTTGCTTCAAATCGCTAGATACGTCGCATGATGATAAAAAAGATTCAATGTTGAAGTGAGAATCAGCAGCTTTGATATCAAAAACTAGAAAAAGAGTTTTTAACGTGTATTAAAAAGCTTCGCTCACCAACCTCCGTGGATCATTTTGCTTCTGGTTTAGATATTTGTTGTTATTGTCTGTCATTTTTTTTAAGAAAAAACTATTTAAAATTATTTGTTCATGAAGTATATAATCATTTAATATAATTATATGTAAGAACATTTTTTTGATATATAAATCGTAACTAAATGAACGATTACTTTTTTTTTAAATAATCAACTGTACTTGAAAGAAAATTTTAATCTCAGAAATATAAAAAGTTTGGCGCAATAAAAAATAATAAATTAAAAATATGACTTATTAGACTTAGAAAAATATGACATCTTAGACTGCATAGTAGTTCAAATCGAGAAAAGCTTTAATTTTGGTAGACTCTTTTATATGTTTAAAAATTTCTCCATTAATATAAATATTTACTGCTGGCAATATTTTATTCTCTTATTTTATTAATTTATTCACTTCTTCCTTTTTTTTTTTATACTTTTGGGATTATATCAAGAAATTATTCTAATGACCTATTTTTTATTATTAATAGTTATTCTATTCTTAAATTGTTGTACCTTCCTTACAGTTTTAACCTGTAGCAAATTGTTACACCTTTTTCAAGTAAACCTCGCTACTGCTGATGACGAATGAGGCAGTAATTTCAGTTTAACACGTTCACGCCGGGAAAAGTTAAAATACTGGTACGGGAGATGAGAAAATACTGGTAGAAGAACTATTTCAATATTAGATAATATTCGGGAGGAGTTAATCTATTCTCAACAATAACAATTCACTGTAAGGAAATTTATCACGGCGAGGAAGCAATTCAATAAAAAAATTGCATCCGTTAAATACAATTGGTAGTTATGGATTTTTATTATTCCCGGAAAAAAACTAAAAAATGAAATTTATTTGTTACCAGTTCTTACTCCGATGTGCTGCCAAGATGAGACAATCTAGCGTGACCCACCGGTGGGTCACCCCCGCGTGAACGTGTTAAACTTAATTTTTACGGTCTTACACTAAATTATAAAGAAGAATAAAATTTCAGTAGCTACCAGTTTGTAAAATCAAAGAGATTTTATAGACAAAATTAAAACCACCTCTGTCATAATTTTAGCAAAATGGCTTTAAACACGAAAAGGTACATTTATCTAATGTGCATAAGACTAATCCTCAGCTATGCATCCCCGGCATAGGGGACGCTTACAAATACACAAAGAAAGAGACTCGGAGTCTTCAAACACAAAACCCTAAGACGAATCACTGGGGCTCCCTGGTTCGTCAGAAATAACACCCTCTATAATGACCTCAAAATCGACAAAATAGACGAGTGCCTTTTTAAACTCAATGCATCCTTTTTTAAAGGTGCCAAAAATTGTTCAACATGTAAATTCAATATTCATATTGACATTGATTTCATAGACGACAATAAAAATTTCAGCCCGATAACCGCTTTTTTCTTAAGCGACTGTGTTCTCTCTAAGCATTTCGGATAATCATGACTATCCCCACTGCCCTAGACAAACTGTGTTCTCTGCACCAATGAAGCCCGGCTATACCGGGGGGAGGCGAGAGAGTGCACAGGGAGTCTTCCCCTTTTGTAAATAGTGTAAATATTCTTTCTTTATCTTTATCTTCAATTTGTTCCCTTTATTATGTATCAACTTGCGATTTATTTTTATGTATGACTCAGACCTGATTTTATCAATTATTGTTCATTCTGAGATTTAACTTAATGTTAACGCAGCACCTCCCTTCCCTTCCACCACATATTATTCAATTTAGATGAAAGAGCAGATATCCATACATGGATAGGTACTCTGAAAAAATTGATTAGTTAGTTAGTTCTGTCATAATTTGGCTTACTGCACACATAAAATAATCAAGAATTTGCTAGCAATATAATATGCTGGTGAGTACTTATATTTGAGAAGGAACTTTTATGAAATCGTACACATGTAACTTACCAACGCTTTAATTGTTATGTTATTTTCGTATATGACGTTTATCTTCCGAATACCAAATCAAATAACCTTCCTTTTCGTGTGTTAACTATTCTAGATCAGTCACACCACTTCGTATCATCTATATTCACGATAAAATGGGACAAATCAAACTGCCTAAGACAATGTTGTCTAATAAAAAAAAAGGATTTAGGTGGGGAAAAAATTGTCTTCATTTTTACACTGGTGAAAACAATAAAAAACACAAATGCTTTATTTGCAATAAAAAAATCAAATCAAATAATACCAAACTTGGCCAAAATATCATTCGACACCGGCATCAATTCCTTATATGCCTAAATAACAGTATCGAAGTTTCTCCTCCGCCACACCCCCATCTCGGAAAAATTTGTAAAACAATTTTTTGAAAACTTACTCAGAAAAGAGTATTTAATAGCTTAAAGCAGTAATTTTTTAATTTCAGTTTAAACCTTATTTTTATTGTCTTACCTTAAATTATAAATTTGATGAACAAAAAAGAATAAAATTTCAGTAGCTACCACTTTGTAAAATAAAAGAAATTTTATAATTAAAATATTGCCTTAATTTTGATTAGATAAAAAGTCCAATAATCAGGTATTTGCTAGCAATATAATATGCTAGTGAGTACTTATAATTGAGAAAGAAATTTTAAGAGATCGTACACATGTTACTTACCAACGCTTTAATTGTTATGTTATTTTCGTATGTGACGTTTATCCTCCCAATTCCGAATTAAATAACCTACCTTTTTGTGTGTTAACTATTCTACATCAGTCACGCCACTTCGTATCATCTATATTCACGACAAAATGGGACAAATTGCCGAAGACAATGTTGCCTAATAAAAAAAAAAGGATTTAGATCGAAAAAAATTTTTTCTTCATTTTCACACTAGTGAAAACAATTAAAAACACAAATGCTTTTTTTTTGCAATAAAACAAATCAAAGCAAATACCAAAGTGGCTCACGACTCATCATACGGACCTCATTGAAAATTGAATGTTCTATCCAAGAGCCATCACGGCTCTTTGTATTTCTTTTATTTTACAACTACCGTTGAACTGCAGACCCAATTTTTTGGGTTTGCGACTACTAATGTTCTACTCCCTAGCCTTCTAGTTTTGAACCCAATCCAGAAGACATGGAAACTCCTGGGTCAAGAATCGGGAGAAATTATCCTTCGTGGAGCATTTTTTGATGGAAGTAACCCACATTTGTATTACATTAAGAGGAAAACTACGTAAACTTCCCACAGTTAGCTTGACCGCAAGGGGACTCTAACCAATGATCGGTCTATCATTGAGGATATTTTACGCCAGCATTGTGGTCGGATGCGGAATTCGTTTCAACCAGCCATCACTGGGATTCGAACCCAGTTCACTTCATTTAAAGGCGAATGTTCTATCCCCTGACCACGTTCTATTACCGTTCTATCACGGCCCCTTTGAATTATTTGAGAAAAACAAGAACCTCAATTCGTCCACTATTATTTTTCTTAAAACCTTTTTTAGAAAGAGTCTTATCGCTTTTTCACTAAGCACTTCTCATATCAATATAAAAAGATTATATTTTATATGCTCGATGGGGAATCTATTGAAACAGGAGAAGTTAGCAATTATATGCTTTCTAGTTCTATAAAGATATTTAAAAACTGAGTGAAACTCGGACATCTAAAGGGGAAAATGCTCTAAACTATGGCTTGATACCTTTCTTAAGTAAAAACTTACAAAACCTTGCTTTTAGTGTTTTGATAGAAACTTAGACAAATCATGTTTTGTTTTCTATATA
The DNA here is from genome assembly GCF_982258835.1 of Parasteatoda tepidariorum. NCBI lineage: Eukaryota > Metazoa > Arthropoda > Arachnida > Araneae > Theridiidae > Parasteatoda > Parasteatoda tepidariorum. The sequence continues at coordinate 26,780,900 of NC_141758.1, forward strand.
TTCTTATAGTGTTTATAAAAACCGATAGCTAAGAAGTTATAAGGATCTTGGATAAAGGTTTATACAAGATATAAGGATTTTCATACCTTATATAGAGGGAAAATAATCACAAGTTTATTGGATTAGATGTAACGAGGGTTTTTAATAATATAAAGTACAATTCAAAAATACACCTTTTTGAACAAATAAAAACTTCTGAACAATAATTCCTCTTAACTCGTCTATGGTCTCATTTAATTAAGCATTAAAAATTAAATCGTAATCAAAATTTAGACGGTCACTCTGCTCTCTCATCAGTAATAGAGCCCGTGGGCAGTTAGGATAATGACAGTACGATAATGGTCAGCCTAAGAGAAACATTAGAAACAAAGGCAGACTTCAGTTTATACCGTTGTCCTGCTTTCCATCTACGTTAAGAAGTCAAAAAATATTGGAGTGATACTTCCGACGATGATCACAAATTGGTCAATTCCGGTACGAGGGAGTAAGTGTAAACTTAAATGAAAAATTAAAATGTTATACCTGAAATTGTGGTTTAAAGGAAGAAAAACTGAATTAAAGTAATTTCAAGTTAAATTGATAGATGTGGAATACTCCTGAATAGGGGATCACCCTAGGTCGTTTCCCCTCTCTGGGGGTATCCATGATAATTAAGATAATGAGGTAGAAAAAGAATTGTAGAGCTTGGAAAGTATTACTTCGACGAGGAGGAATGAAATAATTGGGTTATATTCTCCCATATCAACGACACGATCTATTTAAAAGGATTTCACTAAAACCTGCAGGGTCATTTTCTTTTGATTTGCCAAAAAATGAGGCAGTCAATTTGTTTGCTTATTCATTAATTGTCTCAATCTTAGGTCGTTCTAATAGAATTATTAGCAGATAGTATGGTGCACCTGCGATGATCCTGAGAAGTCGCTCGTTTTGAGTAACTTCAAGCTTCTTTATTTGCGATTGCTTTATGCAGCCCCAGACTGGGCGGGCATAAGTCAGGATATGTCTTATACACGATGGGTTAAACCAAGCCTGAAAGCGAGACGGAAAAAACTGGTAGAAACACTACTTTAACCCTTTCGCGCCGACTGTCACGAATACGTGCCAGCATAAAACCGCATCAATCAGGGTAAAAAGATAAAACTGGTAATCAAAGTATTTCTGTAGCAGTTTATCTGTGGGCGGAGTTATAATTGTTTGATTTATTTAATTCACCATTACTTTGTTCAAAATAAAACTATTTAGTTATACTTTGAATTAACATTGATTATATACAGATGGGTGACAAAATAATACGAACACCTGTGAAATGTCAGAAAATCTTTATTAATAGGGAGTTGGACCACCCTTTGATTGAATTACAGATTTAATTCGACGTGGGATCGATGCATAAAGGTCATGGACAACGTTTAAAGGAATATTAAGCCATTCCTCTTGCAAAGCGGCCTCTAATTCCAAAAAATTTGATGGAGGTGGGAATCGTGAACGAAGTTTAGACTCCAAATATTGCCACAAATGCTCAATAATATTTAAGTCCGGAGACTGAGGGGGCCAGGCGAGATGCTCAACTTCATTGTCATGCTCTTCGAACCATGTTTGAACGCACCTATCGGTGTGGATAGGGGCGTTGCGTATTGAAAAATCGGTCGCTCTCTAGGAAATACAGCCTGTACAAAAGGATGAACATGATCAGTTAGAACGCTTAGATAATCATTAGATTTGATTCTCCCATGCAGTAGTGACCCAAGACCACGCCAAGATATCGCACCCCAAACCATAATGGAGCCTCTTCCATGTTTCACAGTTGATAAGAGGCATTCAGGTTCAAACGCTTCTTTGGGTGATCTCCAGACATAAACGCGTCTGGTGGTCTGAAATAAGGTTAAGGATGATTCATCGGACCATATTACCTGCTGCCACTGCTGTGGGGACCAGCCTTTGTGACCTCTACACCACTGACTGCGCTTGAAAGCAGTGGTTGCTGTCACCAAGGGTTTACGAATTGCCACTCTCCCATAAATGCTCGCTGCATGAAGTTCTCTTTGAACAGTTCTTGTTGAAACGGGGTCCTGAAGATGACTGTTCATGTCTGATGTTATCTCGGATAACGATTGCTTGTGTTTTCGAGCTACTACGCGCTACAAGACATGTCTATCCCTATCATCAAGCTTTGACTTTCGGCCACTGTTTTGCTTTGAGGACTTCGTCTTACCTTCTTTCATGTATGCTGTCATAACGGATGATACAGTACTTCTTGCAAACCCCAAAAGGTTTGCTGTTTCTGTCACCGATGCTCCACTTAAACGCGCCCCAACAACCATCCCTCCTTGGAATTCTGACAGGTCAGACATTTCACCTTATAAAAGTTAGTTAGATAAACTCATGCAACACAGGTGACTAATGTTGACAGACTGACAGCTTCCTCTTCACGCTCACTAGGAGGCAAATTTCTGTTGCAGGTGGCGCGGCTGTACTGCAGGTGTGAAATAAGTCACACTTTTTCACAGGTGTTCGTATTATTTTGTCATCCATCTGTATATGATTAAACTAACAATAATTAAAGTAAAAGCAAAGTAAGTCTGTCAAATTAGCAACGACTACATTTAAGTTACCGTTTTTTAATTAATTACGACTTGATTCTGACTTTGTACGAATGTTTTCCTGAATCACCCGTCCCCAAGTGGTTAATAATAGATATTTTTCTGGAGTAAATCTATTCTGAACAATAAACAATTCATTGCTATTAATTTGCTCTCGGAGAAGAAGGAATTAAATACATAAATAGTATCCTTTTAAAAAAATCGCGTAGTAACGCATACCCTCCAACTACTACGGAATTTCCGTAGTTTCAGAAATTTTCTTTTTAGACGGTAGCAAAATTAATATCTTAATATTAATTTTGTCCCCAACGTTTTGTTGCAACGGATATTTAATTAATCCAGAAAAAAAGCTAAAAATGAAATTTATTTGTTACCAGTTTTTTCTCTTTTTCGTCTTGATATTTAGAGACCTGCGTAAAGAGTTTTCATAAGGTATAATGGTTTATTTTCGAGGGCAGAATTTTCCAGTAGACTTAAGACTTACCTACGTTTGGTATTTCATTATACATTTAGTTACCACATCGAAAAATCTTTTTTGAAAAGAGTAAAAGTTGTCTGGTAAGCACAGAACCATCACCTCTTACACTAGAAAGCCTCCACTCGGTACACTATAAGTTTGCAGAGCAAACTATCGAAAATGTGAACCTGTTGTGCGTATGAACCCAAATTCAATTTCAAAAGTTTTTGAGAGAAATTTATCAGTTATATTTAAGATTTAAATCTGTAGTGGTTGAAAAGTGAATAAGATTATCCAATCATATTCAAAAATTAAACAAATTTTTTGACATATATTAGCTACCACTTTCTTATACTTACCAGATTTCGCTTGAAATGGCTCTTTCGTAAATTTGTTTGCCTTTATAATGGTCAGATCAGACTACCTATACAAAACCGTGTGCAAGCTTTCAGTTGCACGAGGCGTTTGTGACACATTTCTATCGTCTCTGGATTGGCATCATTTGATTCAGCATAACGAAATTACACCGGCATCAGTACCTTGTATGCCTAAATAATAATATCGAAGTTTCTCCTCCGCCTCACCCCCTTCTCGGAAAAATTTGTAAAACACTTTTTTGATAACTTTCTTAGAAAAGAGTACCTCACAGCAGTAATTTTTTAAGTTCAGTTTAAACTTTTTTTTTGTCTTATTTTTAATTATAAATTTCACAATAAAAAAAATTTCAGTAGTCAAAAATTTCACTTTGTGAAATCAAAGAGATTTTATAAGAGGAATTAAAACTTGCTCCTCTTGAATCTGAGGGCTTTGATATATAGATGTTTATCTAGTAATTGCTAGCTGTATAATATGCTGGTGAGACTTAAAATTGAGAAGGAACTTATATGAAAACGTACACATGTTACTTACCAACACAAAATAATTGCTATGTTATTTACTTATATGATGTTTATCCTCCCAATACCAAATCAAATAACCTACCTTTATGTGTGTTAACTACTCTACATCAGTCACACTACTTCGTATCATCTATATTCACGATGAATGAGACAAATCGAATTGCCGAAAACAATGTTGCCTAATTAAAAAAGAATTTAGGTCGAAAATTTTTTATCTTCATTTTTACACTGGTGAAAACAATTAAAGACACAAATGCTTTTTTTGCAATAAAAAAAAACAAATAATACCAAATGTGGCAAAAATATCATCTGATATGAAACCAAAATATGGGAAAACAAAAATAGACACTATCTGAACCCGAAGTAAGGAGACTGGTCACTTGTCTAGCACAGCAATTAATCGACACCTTATAAGTCAGAGAAAACCATGTCTAATAGGGAGTATATAAGACATAAAAAAATTTTCTTTTCTTCCTTTCCCACTGTTGGCCAGGTTCCTTTGGCAATCAAGCCCACTATTTCACTAAGCATCGATGGTCGTTGGAGCTGGTATTTGAGTTGCAATTGAGCGTCCAAGGACGTCCCATATATGATCAGTTAGATTAAGGTCAAGGGACATCGCAGGCCACAGCAACAGTTGAATATCCCTTGAACTCGTTGAATATCATTGAACAGTTGAGGTATTCGCCCTGTCTACCAACTGAGCTCTGTGTGAACGTTAGTTATTGCCCATAAATATGGAATTTGGCCCAGATGCTCCACGGTAAAGTACCACATAGGGAACAAGAATCTCGCACTTGTAGCCGCTGAACTGTCAGTGTACCTTTATCGAACACATGAAGGTCGGTATGTCATAGAAGCCTGCCAGCACCATAAGGACACCTCGGTCATAGTGGTCTTTTTCGACTATGTTGAAAGACTGGTATCAATTCCCAGAATCTCTTCAGGTGAGACCACGTTTCGAGTATCTGTCCAGGCTGAATCGCTACTCATCACTGCAGAGAATCCACCCCCAATACTCTTGTGTCCAACACAGGTGTTCTCAGCACCGATCTTCTTGGTGGTTCACTGTCGAAAGGATGCAAACTACAGAGCATCTGGCATGCAAGTCACCTGCATTATATCTCTGGTCGACCTTCATTCATGAAATGGATGTTCCAGTTGAAATGCAATATACACTGTATATTATAAAGGTTGCGAGACAGTTGTGTCGCTGTCGTGGAATCCGTTTCAGCCAGAAGTCTCAAATAACTGTCTTAAGACAGCGTTGTTATGTATTTGAGTATTTTTTTAATTACATTGTAGCTAAGTATTCGTATGGGAGTAATAAAAAAAATCATTAAATTTGTACTGAACACCACGAAATCATGCAAAAAACTGAAAGGCATATTACACAATGAACGAAGCTAAAATAATTATTTGTTGCCTTCCCCCGAGACTTCACGTTATTAAATTATTGCGTTATTAAATTAAATCTTTTTGAATTATAATAATAATAATAAGTGACTTTAATCACCACAGCACATAACTAATTGCAACAAATAAAAGCCTATAAAATAAGCATATGTAAAAGAATTAAAAAAACAATAGCATTCCTGCCATCTTTCACTTTTTTTCCGAGGACTGATTATCCAAGTGGTAGTAAAATAATTACCGAAAAACAATATTACTTAAAAATATATTTATATTTTGACCAAGTTGAGTTCCTTTAACGAAACGTGTAGTGAATTTCAACCTGATCAAAATAGAAACATATTTTTGACTAAGATAGTTTTTCGGTAATTTTTTTACTACCGCTAAAAAAATCCATTATTTGAAACAGTTAAAGTTGGCAAATATGCTATTATCAATGGTATAATATTTTTATGTATTTGTTATAATTATTTATGTGTAGAGGTAGTCAAACTCCTTTATAATTATTACAATATTTCAAAAAGTTTAAAGGAATTACACAAGTTTTGTTACCAATTTAAATAAATAATAAATATAATCTAACAGGAAAACTGGAAGATTTCGTTTAGGAGAAACCATTAAAACCTCTGCACCAAATGCAGAAAAATATCAAAACAAAAAACATTAATAAAACAAATAAGTAGATTAAAATATATTCTCAATATATTGTGTGGTAACGCAATGGTAGCATAAAGAGATACAGTACAAAAATGAATGCATATACATATTCAAAGTTGAAACAAAAAAATCCAAAAGAAATCAGTGCAGGGATGTTACAGGCGACATTTGTTATCTCTTTGATTATTTAATCCTCTCAACCACCATGACTTGCACTTAATATTATTCCTGTACAAACATTTTTCTCTTTCACTTTTAATAGTAGACGGAGAAAAATATGCTTTAAAATGTTGCTAATTTTATTTCCTTTTAGAAAAATGTTGACTTTTAATAGTCAGCACCTTTTGCAATTTTAGTCGCCAGTAGCAACCCTGTCAGTGGTACATCTGATATAAACCCTAATATTATGCCCTAAATATGGGTTAATGCCTTACCTCTTTATTTTTAAAAAGGCATATTTTGCATGCTTCTAGAATGGGACGTTTTCTTTCGCGGACAACATTTTCCACTAGACTTAATACTTACCTATTTCGGTATTTCATTATAAATTTAGTTATCACTTCAGCATAACGAAATTACACCTGCATCAAAACCTTTTGTACCTAAATAGCAGTATCGAAGTTTCTCCTCCGCCTAACCCCCATCTCGGAAAAATTTGTAAAACAATTTCTTAATAACTTGCTTGGTAAAGAGTAGGGGAGAGTGGGGTCAATTGTAACAGGGTACGATTGTAACAGAGCAAAAATTTCGAGTGTCGGGCTCTAGAGTTGGTTCCTAGGTGGCGCACAAGGTGTATTTAATAAATCTGCACGTACAGCCCTGCTGGCAACCATTTTTATGTACTTTTGAAAGAGTTACATCACAAAAGATATTTTCAAGCTGCGTAAGTACTTTTTTTGGTATTAGAATATTATATTGTAACAAAGTAATTTTGTTTAAACAAATAAAAATTATTAACCGAATATGTAAGTGGACACCTTAATTAACATTTCAATAAAAAAATTAGTTTTGTTAATTAACTAGCATTGTTTTTAACAAATGAAGCTGAAATGTTGTCTTGGGGATTATTGTAACAATAAGTAAAGGGACGATTGTAACAGCTGAAAATAAATAATCTTATGTTTACAAACCATTACTTAACTCTTTAAGAACCACCAATAGTTTCCTATATCATTTATATTATGTTGCATGCGCATTATTTTATTTGTCACCTTTCACAGCATAAATTAAAATTTATAGCCCCTTAAAGTTAAAAGTTTAACCCTTTAGGTCTCTGCTCATTATTATTTTTACTCCTAAAATATCACTACTATTTTGATCAATAAAAAATATATCACAGCTATGATAATATGTATAATTAACTATGTTTTAGTTTAATTTATGAACTGTTACAATTGACCCCGTAAGTGGGGACAATTGTAACAAGTGCACGACTGTCAAAAATTGTTAATAACTAATATAATAACATTTAAAATAAGGAATTTAATTTTTTTCTAGAAGAGGATAGTATACTTTACTCGTCTGTCAATTAATACTAATAATATATTGGATTTTTTGTTAGTTAAAAATAGTTAAGTAAAAAATGTTACAATTGACCCCACTCTCCCCTACTAAATAGTAATAGCAGTAATTTTTTAAGTGTAGTTTAAACTTCATTTTTATTGTCTGATATTAAATTTGATGAAAACAAATAAGAATAAAATTCTAGAGGATACCACTTTGCAAAATTAAAGAGATTTTATAAATAATATGAAAACAAGCATTCCTTCTAAACACTCTAGATTTTTCGTCCGATGTTTATCTAGTATTTGCTAGTAATATTATATGCTGGCGAGTACTTTCAATTGGGAAGGAAGTTTTACTTACCAACATATTAATTGTTATGTTATTTTCTTATGTGACGTTGATCTTTCTAATACCAAATCAAATAACCACCTTTTTGTGTGTTAACTACTTTACATCATTCACACCACTTCGAATCATTTATATTTACGATGAGATAATAGACACAAGCCAAATTGCAAGATTTAAAAAAGATTTTGACCCAAATTTTTTTTTTCATACTTACACTAGGGACAAATAAACTCTACACAAATGCTTTTTTCTGCAATTAAAAAAAAATCAAAGCAAATACTACCAAACTTGGCCAAAATATCATCCGATATGAAACCAATATATGGGAAAACAAAAATAGGCTCAAACTATACCCTAAATAAGGAGACTGGTCACTTGTCCAGCTCAGTAGTTAATCGACACCGTATCAGTCAGAAAAAATTATATCTTATAGAGTGTATATAAAAGATGCACAACTCTCGTTTCAACCTTTTACACTGTTAACCAGTTCCTGTGGCAATCAAGCCCACTCTTGCAATATGCACCGAAGGTCGTTGGAGCTGGTATTCGAGATGCAATTGAGTGTCCAAGGGCATCCCATATATGATCAATTGGATTAAGGTCAGGGGACATCGCAGGCTACACCAATCGTTGAATATCCCTTGAACTCGTTGAATATCATTGAATAGTTGAAGCATTCGCCCAGTTCACCAACTGACCTCTTATTGGACGTTAGTTACTGCCCATAAATATGGAATTTGGCTCAGATGCTTTACACATAAAAGTCGGTATGTCATAATGCCTGATCGCACCATGAGTTCATCTCGGTCATAGCGGCCTTTTTCGACACTGTTAAAAGGCTAATATCAACTCCCAGATTCTATTCAGATGAGAACACGTTTCGAGTCTCTGTCCTGGCTGAAAGGCTGTAGAGAATTATTAAGCACTTTTCTCCTTTCGCTATTTCCACAGGATCCGTATGACAACTGCTCAATTAATACATATTAACAAAATTAATTAAGCATTGGCGTCAATAGTATGGCAGTTTTTTATGTTTCTCCTTAACAAATTAATACCACTTTTCCATTAATTTTATCTCTCAATTTAATATACAACTAATTTACTTCTTAACAATGAACATTACTTTTTAATTATTTAATTCTAAAGCAAAATATTTTAAAAGATTCACTATGAACAAAATAAAGAGTATTTTTATATAACTTTTGGAATACTAATTAGGTGACGTAGTCAGTGAACAGTTAACATTGATCAGTGGATTTATCTAACATCAGGAATAAAAATTAATGAAATATGCAAAGTAAGGGCAATAAATTCTTTCTCTTAAAAATCAAATGTAACTACAAACTAGCAAACATCATTGGTGTCATCCTAGAAATATTTGATAAAGCTGAGATGTGTATAGTTTAATTTGAAACAATGCCTCACACTTTACCAATGAGAAAATTCTACTTTTCAAACGGCTCTCTGAAACGAACTAATTAAAAAATTCGAACGATTCTTAGGATCGAGATCTAAAATTGACCCCTGCTGTCGATAGAACAAACGGTGTTGGAGTTAGAAGAGGGACGCAAATTCTCCAATTTATTATCATCAAAAAAGTTGTAGCGAAATTGAAATGGAAAAACAGTTGTATAAAACCAAAACTTTGTAAAGTAATCTGGGTTAAATTATGTTTATGAAATAAAATGTAAATAATAATGAAGGATTTAGGGAAAAGTCCTACCACACGATCTTTAAACCGAAATTATCCTTTCTTTCAAATCCTTTTATAATTCCAGTTTTATTTTTAACACTTTACCGACCGGTAGCGGTTCGAACATACTATGCCCTTTCACCGCCCGTTCAGCTGCAGATCGTCCGAGACACCGGCTCGGTTTCGGCCTAGACTGACGCGCGGACTTCACCACTAAATATCAAAAATTACAAATATGATATAAAATGCAACTCTAAATCAACAATATACTGGTTACTGTATTAAAAAGTAGGCGTAACTATCTTTCTTTAACTAATCTTACAAAATATTTTGCTACCACTTTATTAGAACTTTTCCAGAAAGCGGAGCAGTTGGCATCCCTGCCTTCATATCGATGAAAAAATCCCGACTTTCCTCGCAGGAAAATCTAGTCGCACCCAGCTGCACGATGAAAAATCCCGACTCTTTTCGCAGGAAAATCTGGTCGCACCCAGCTGCACTCGAGAAAACGACAGCTGAATTTTTTTCAGGGCATGCTGAATTGGTGGAAAACGTAGTCACCACAGATCGGTCAAAAGTCGATTAATCGACGACCGGTCGGTAAGCGCTGGGGAGCAAACGCTGAATAACCTACGGCCGGTCGGTATACGATGAGAACAAAACGTCGATTAATCGACGACCGGTCGGTAAGCGCTGGGGAGCAAACGTCGAATAATCGACGGCCGGTCGGTATACGATGAGAACAAAACGTCGATTAATCGACGACCGGTCGGTAAGCGCTGAGAACAAAACGTCGATTAATCGACGGCCGGTCGGTAAAGTGTTAAGCAACAAATTGCTCACAGTATACAACTCCCGAAAAGCTGCACATTGAATATACTTGTATTCTTAAAAATACGGACGATTTATCGCCATCTGTTAATATAGATCTGCTTAAAAAATTAAACACCTCTGAAAAACTGAAATGAAACCATGAATGGGAATAAAGCGGATTGCGCGGTTAAACAGACGGATAGATTGTTTAACCGCGCACGAAAATCCTGGGTTGTGCGAATTTTGTTACTGATCTCTGGATACGCAGCATGATAGTGAAAGGGATTCAACGTTAGTCTCCCTCAAGTGAGAATCAGCTGCTTTGATATCAAAATCTAGAAAAAGTGTTTGTTCGTGTATTAGACGACCATGGGTGAAAGCCCTTATATAGCAAGACGGAAAAGAGAAAAACCTGGTACGTAAAACATTTCATTCCAGCATTTTTTTCGAAAAAAATGAAATATCTGTAACTATCAAGATTTCTTTTAAAATTCTGGCATATATATAAAACTGCTTCTTTTCCAAGATAAAGTAGATATTGTTGAAAAATTTAAAAAAAGAATAAGTAAACTCCTCCCCAAAACTAGCTATAACTGAAATGGTTTTACTACCAGCTTTTCCTCTTTTCCGTCTCGCTTTCACCCCTGTAGACGACTTAGCTCACCAACCTCCGTGGTATCCTTTGCTTCCCGTTGAGATATTTGTTGTTTAGATTAAAAGTAGGTTATTTCCTTTAAGGAAAAAAAGCTAAAATCACCTTTTTAAAAAATATATATAACCAATAAATATATTTATATATAAGAATATTTTGTTGATATATAAATCGTAAGAAAATGAGCGGTTATTTTTTTTTAGAAACAATCAACTGTACTTGAAAGAAGAATTTAATCTTAGAAATATTAAAAATGTGACACACAATAAAAATTAATAAATGAGAAGTATCAATACTATTAGACTTCATAGTAGGTCACATTGGGAAAGGCCTTACCTTGAACCATACGCGAAACAAAGAAACTAATATTATAGAAATTAAAAGGATTTTAACGCATAAAAAATATTATTTCTCATGTATTTTTGCAAGCAGAATCGAATGAAATCATAAGCGAAACAATGAAACTAATATTCCAGAAGTGACAAGGATTTTTGTGTGTAGAAAGTATTATATCCTGTGTATTTTTGGACCACACTGAATCGAATGAAACCATACGCGAAACAAGGAAACTAATATTATAGAAATTGAAAGGATTTTAACGCATAAAAAATATTATTTCTCATGTATTTTTGCAAGCAGAATCGAATGAAATCATAAGCGAAACAATGAAACTAATATTCCAGAAGTGACAAGGATTTTTGTGTGTAGAAAGTATTATATCCTGTGTATTTTTGGACCACACTGAATCGAATGAAACCATACGCGAAACAAGGAAACTAATATTATAGAAATTGAAAGGATTTTAACGCATAAAAAATATTATTTCTCATGTATTTTTGCAAGCAGAATCGAATGAAATCATAAGCGAAACAATGAAACTAATATTCCAGAAGTGACAAGGATTTTTGTGTGTAGAAAGTATTATATCCTGTGTATTTTTGGACCACACTGAATCGAATGAAACCATACGCGAAACAAGGAAACTAATATTATAGAAATTGAAAGGATTTTAACGCATAAAAAATATTATTTCTCATGTATTTTTGCAAGCAGAATCGAATGAAATCATAAGCGAAACAATGAAACTAATATTCCAGAAGTGACAAGGATTTTTGTGTGTAGAAAGTATTATATCCTGTGTATTTTTGGACCACACTGAATCGAATGAAACCATACGCGAAACAAGGAAACTAATATTATAGAAATTGAAAGGATTTTAACGCATAAAAAATATTATTTCTCATGTATTTTTGCAAGCAGAATCGAATGAAATCATAAGCGAAACAATGAAACTAATATTCCAGAAGTGACAAGGATTTTTGTGTGTAGAAAGTATTATATCCTGTGTATTTTTGGACCACACTGAATCGAATGAAACCATACGCGAAACAAGGAAACTAATATTATAGAAATTGAAAGGATTTTAACGCATAAAAAATATTATTTCTCATGTATTTTTGCAAGCAGAATCGAATGAAATCATAAGCGAAACAATGAAACTAATATTCCAGAAGTGACAAGGATTTTTGTGTGTAGAAAGTATTATATCCTGTGTATTTTTGGACCACACTGAATCGAATGAAACCATACGCGAAACAAGGAAACTAATATTATAGAAATTGAAAGGATTTTAACGCATAAAAAATATTATTTCTCATGTATTTTTGCAAGCAGAATCGAATGAAATCATAAGCGAAACAATGAAACTAATATTCCAGAAGTGACAAGGATTTTTGTGTGTAGAAAGTATTATATCCTGTGTATTTTTGGACCACACTGAATCGAATGAAACCATACGCGAAACAAGGAAACTAATATTATAGAAATTGAAAGGATTTTAACGCATAAAAAATATTATTTCTCATGTATTTTTGCACGCTGAATTGAATGAAATCATAAGCGAAACAATGAAACTAATATTCCAGAAGTTAAAAGGATTTTTGTGTATAGAAAATATTATATCCTGTGTATTTTTGGACCACACTGAATCGAATGAAACCATACGCGAAACAAGGAAGCAAATATTATAGAAATTAAAAGGATTTTAATAGCGAAACAATGAAACTAATATTCCAGAAGTTAAAAGGATTTTTGTGTATAGAAAGTATTATATCCTGTGTATTTTTGGACCACACTGAATCGAATGAAACCATACGCGAAACAAGGAAACTAATATTATAGAAATTAAAAGGATTTTAATGCGTAAAAAATATTATTTCTCATGTATTTTTGCACGCTGAATTGAATGAAATCATAAGCGAAACAATGAAGCTAATATTCCAGAAGTTAAAAGGATTTTTGTGTATAGAAAATATTATATCCTGTGTATTTTTGCACCACACTGAATCGAATGAAACCATACGCGAAACAAGGAGACTAATAATCCAGAATTTATAAGGATTTTTTGTACGAAAAGTATTAGTATAATTCAAAATACACATTTTTGAACACCTTTTATAAAAGAAAATGGTAGGGTTTTTTCCCTTTAACGCAATGGTAGCATAAAGAGAAACAAAACAAAAAAGAATGTGCATACATATTCAAACTTGTAACAAAAGCATCCGAAAGAAATCAGTGCAGGAATGACGCAGGCGACATTTGTTACCTTTTTAATTGCTCAACCCTCTCTACCACTATGACTTGGATTTAATATTATTCTTATACAAGCATTTTTTGCTTTCTCTTTCAGTAAGTAGACGGAAAAAAAATATGCTTTAAAATGTTGCTAATTTTATTTTATTTTCGTAAATTTTGACTTTTAATAGTCTGCACTTCTTGCAATTTAAGTAACCATTAGCAACCCTGCCAGTGGTACACCTGACATATGCCTTAATAAGATGGCCTAACTACGTGTTAATGCCGTACCACTTTATTTTTAAAAAGGCACATTCTGCATGCTTGTAAAATGGGACGTTTTCTTTCGCGGAAAGAATTTTTCAGTAGATTTAATACTTATCTATTTTGGTACTTCATTATACATTTAGCCACCACTTCGGAAAATCTTTTTTATAAAGAGTAAAAGTTGGCATGAACTGAGCCATCTTCTCCTGCATCAGAAAGTCTTCACACGCCATATTATAATTAGTCTGCCCAGACTACTAAGAGAGTGAGCCTGTTGTGCGCATGAACCCAAATTCTACTTTAAAAGTACTTCGATATCATACATAGATAGTTATCTTAGCATCAGCCCTGCGAGGGGCTCTAACTAATTCATCTTGAGTGGGAATGTATAATAAATCGTCGAAGCTCAATTGAATGGAGAAAGTAGTGGTTAAGTAACATTTACTGAGCAAAAATTAAAATAGAGAAACGAGATTAAACAAACAGGGAGCGACGTTGGCCCAACTAATATGGTACCCCTGAAAGAGAGGCCTTGTATATTCCTGAATTGATGGATGTTAACACAGGGAGAATCTCTTTTCACAGATCTTTTTTTTTTCATTGGGAAAAAAAAAAGATTAAACAAACAAATTTTAGAGAGAGAAGAGGTTTTTGTGGCAGACTAACTTGCCTCCCCCCGAGGTATTATTTCCGAACACGAGCATCGCAGCTGCACAATAACCCTATAGCCTCAGAGAAAGAGGAAAAGTGCATAATAATAAATTCACAAAAATATATATATTTTAAAAGTAATTGAGAGAAATTTATCATACATATTTGAGATTTGAATCTGTAGTGATTGAAAATTGACTGAGATAGACCAATTATATTCATAAATTAAAAAATTTTCAGACATATATTTGCTACCACTTTCTTTTTTTTACTAAATTTTGTATTAAAGGACATTTTCGTAAAATGGTTTGCCCCCATAGTGGTCAGATAAGACTACATGTCAGAAACCGCGAGCAAGCTTTCAGTTGTTGGAGGCGTTAACTGAGCCATCACAGCTCATATCATTTAAAATATAGAATATGATAATTTTTAAAATTCCTGAAATAATGTGATTAAAAATTATTAAGCTATACACATTTCACTTAGAGTGATGAATTTTTAAGTCTCAACGGAGCCGAGAGGAAAGTGAAAAAAGGGTTGAACAATGTTTTTTTTTCCTCCATGCCTTACCATAACGTTATCGTTCTCAACCATAAGTCCCATAGATTTGTGTTCGGTTTTATTCCGTTAAATGGCAAATATTGTTAAGGCAATAATACCTTAGTCGTACAGATAGCACTTCCAGGTACGAAAATCGATACAATGCCTAACTTTCGTATAGTTTTCATTGCCAGATACAAAAAGGAATACAAGTACAAAATGTTATTTTTTGTACCAAAAAATCCTTATAATTTGTGAGACATTCCTATTGTCTCTGGATTGGCATCATTTGATTCAGCATAACGAAATTACACCGGCATCAATACCTTATTTACCTAAATAATAGTATCGAAGTTTCTCCTCCGCTTTACCCCCTTCTCGGAAAAATTTGTAAAACAATTTTTTGAATCTTATTTAGAAAAAAGTACTTAATAGCTTATGGCTGGGATTTTTTCAGTGCAGATTAAATTTATTGTCTGATAATAAGTTATAAAAAACAAAAAAGGAATACATTTTAGTAGCTACCACTTTGTAAAATCAAAGAGGTTTTATAACTAAAATGAAAACTATATAAATCTTATTCGTCAAAGCAAACGCTCGTTAATTTAGTATTTGCTAGCAATATAATATGCTGGCTTAGTACTTATATGACCTTTATCCTCCAAACACCAAATCAATTAACCTACCTTTTAGTGCGTTAACTACTCTACATCAGCTTTTACAGCGGCCCGCTTGTAGGGGGGGGGGTTGATTGTTTATATTTTAGATTATTTAAGTTTTCGAATTTAAATTTAATTGCATTTAAACTTGCCTTCGAAATAAAATATAGTTACACCAAAAAATAAATAAAGTGATTTAACATTTTAACTTACTAGAACGTTAAATCAATGAGAACCCTGAGTTTGTTTCTTTGCAATGAGACGGTTCCATCTGGGGGTAATTGGAGACTATGACACCGTGAAGTGCGTTGCTTACGTCCAGTTTATTAAGTTGCTTATGGCTATATCACACGAGAGAAAATATGTGTAACTGCAAGTGTAAGTGCAACTGCAAGTGAAATTTCTCCAAAAAACGCTCGTGTGATATAGAAATTACGGTTGCACGAAATATCTGCAACCGTTCAGGCAATTTCTTTCATGAACCAATCAGATCGTTTGCTTTTTATGACGTTTCAATTTTATGTGATGACATATACAAATGTAAATAAAAATGGCGGCGACGTTAGGAGGAGGATGATCGGATGAAATTTTTTTATAGATGAGACGGAACAAGTTTTTAGTTTAATAATAACATTTCCTTTGAAATGAAAGCATTAAAAATACTTTCGCACTATGAGATGACCATCTCAATGCAGTTGATGTACTACCATAACAGGAACCTGCACACGATTTTAGTATCGGTAAGTATAGTACATTATTTTTGCGATAAATTTTCTTTTAAAATATTTATTTATTTTAAGCTAATAAAATTAAAACTTATTATAATTTGTTCCGATCAAAGTTTTAATTACTTTAAATAGAAGTAATTTCTATTTTTATATATGTAAAGAATTATACTGGCGAAAAGCTTTACTTTGAAATATTCGCCAAGCAACTCGCCAAACTTTGTTTCAGTATTATAACATAAAATATAATAATGATTATATTTCTTTATTTTTAAATTTTAATCTTTGTTTCTGTTGATTGTAAAAGCATGTGTCCGATAATTTGAAAGTATATTATAAGAAAGTATATAATTATTAGTGAAATAATTATTTTATTCTTCCCTAAGAATTCTTTTAATTTTTGAAAATCTCATTTTAAAACAAGTTAGAAAATATGTGCGGTAAATATTTAAATTGTTTCTCACAAAGTTACCCCATTTTCCAGTAATTATTGAAAAGTATTACAAGAAAGGGAGTATATTATATATAAAAAGTAATTATTAAAAATGCAAATTCCCAATCTCCTTGTCTGTTTCTACATTCATCCCTTCTATTTTTTTTTTTTTTTTTGTGTATGATGATTTGCATAATATTTTGTTTATAATTATTCAAAGTTAACTAATGATACTTTACTTTTTATTTATACTTCACATTTATCTCTTGATACTTAGCTTTTCTATAATGACAGTAAGTATGTAAGTGTACCTTACTAATTTTTCAATATACTTACATTTTTAAGAGTCTTCGTTTATAAATACAATTTATTTTTCTTGAAACAAATTTCAATCCAAACATAAGAACTACAAAACTAAACACACCTGCCATCTTTCATTGGTGTATAGAATAATCTTAGAACTATAATCAAAATATCTGTCAAACTTAAAATAAGTTTAAAAGGGATACCTAAGGACTTAAATGATTTCAAATTAATGGCATTTAAATCTTCCTTATTCTAATAATGTGTTGATAAAATTTTATCATGAAAGTGATTTCTTTCTTTTATTTCAGATATTTCGTATAATCCTGTAAGGTTTATCTGGTAAAGAAGGAAAGAGATGTAATACTGTTTTTATGGAAGAAATTAAAAAATAAGAAATAAAAATGAATAATGTTCTAAATGTTTCACTTGACAATAAATGTTTTATTTTTTAAATTGATTCTTGTATTATTTAAAATGCAAAACAAAACACGTAAAGGGCTATAACAAAATAATATGATACATTAAAAGTATGTTCTTAATAAAATATTGTTTTTTTTTTATAGTTATAAATAAATTTTAATTTATATACTGTATATTACAATAAATTTGTCCCAAAATAAATCCTATAATTTTTAATTAAATTATCTTATACCAATAATGAATGATATAAATTTTACAATAATAAAATGTAAGTATGACATTGAAAATCCTCTTATATTTAAAAAGCAATTTTACTAAGAAAGTGGAAAAAATAATTTTCATAAAAGTGATATTCTTGATATGCAATGTGTAAATGAATAAAATTGATGATCCCTTCATGTAATGTAAATTAATTTGATGAAAATAAAATTCTGAGACATTGTAGTATAGACAAGTCTGACATTATTTATTATGTATTTTTTAGACTGAATTTAAAAAATAGAATTGATTTGATAGATCTAATAGTTTTGATGTTATAAATATTTTATGAGTGAAAGGTAATTCAAAAATTTATATTTCATACATTAAACCATCATTTCTTCTACAGAATTATTTCAAAGGACTATGTTTTTGAATTAAGCTTAAAAAATAAATTTGAAGAAATGCCTTACTTGATTAGATAGCAATGTCAGTTGCATAAAGTGGTATAAGTCATAAAATTGTCCTTTCTACACATTAAACTTTTTATAAATTTTCGAATTGTTAAACTATTAAATCAGACAGCTTGTTTTTATTCTCATTCGATTTAGTGTTTACATAGATAATGATACCGCACTTGCCTAGCTAGCATGTTACATAGTAAATATATATAAATAAACTATGCTTTTACAGGGTGCGGAGCCAAATCTTTCAACAAAAAATAAGCAACTTTTAAAGAACATTTTAGGCACTCAAAAAATATTTTAAAGCTCTAGGTAAATTGACAAAATGCAAAATAATTCTCAGACTTTACATGATCATGATAAAATAACTAGAATTTGACAAAGAACTGTTTTCTTGATTATATTAGCCATTAAAAAAATGATCAAGAGATTTTTCGGTTCGATTTCAGAGGGTGGAAAATAAAGCCTGAAATTGAGAATATCTTGCAAAATACAGCATGAGAGAGCAAGAATCTCACCGAACCCAGCTCACTAGACGCACATGCGGACTCGCAAGTATTTCACCAAACCTGTAAAATGATTGGCGTTTTCATACGCTATGGACTGACGGTACGCTGAAATTGATCATGGTTGAATGAATTCTGCTGTTGTTGTTAATTTACGTCGCACTAGAGCTGCACAATGGGCTATTGGCGACGGTCTGGGAAACATCCCGGAGGATGATCCGAAGACATGCCATCACAATTTTGATCCTCTGCGGAGGGGATGGCACCCCCGCCTCGGTAGCCTGACGACCTGCGAGCGAAGTTGAGCACTTTGCGGTAGCACAGTTTAACGAGGACCCATACCGCACACCCTCGGTCCCTACGCAGACTGATCCAAGTGGTCACCCACCCGCACACTGACCATAGCCAGAGATGCTTGACTTCGGTGATCTGCTGGGAACCGTGTCTTAACGATCAGTCCAGTGCGGGACGAATGAATTCTGAAAACGTGAAATAGAAAAATGTGAAAAGTACGTTTTTACATAATATGTGGCGAAAATCGACATTCCTTTTCATAAATCTCTTTTTCGAAAAAGGAAAATAAGGCACTTTTTAAAAACACTTATTAAGAAAAGCACCTTTAAGGGCCTTTAAAAAATGAAAATCAAAAATAAGCACCTTTAAGCACTTTTTAAAAACGCTACGCACCATGTTTTATACCTTAGTCACTCAAATCAAGATAAAAAAAATCGTCAAAATTCTAGATAGTATTTAAGTCCATCCCCCTTTCACCCCTTATCCTTTTAGGGACACAACATGAAATTCATTGATATCTTAATATCATTTTATATTATGAGGTAGAAATCATAATCCTTTTTATACTATGCTACTTCACTTAAAAAGCACTTTTTAAAAATGCTACGCACCATGTTTTATACATTAGTCACTCAAATCAACGTAAAAAAATCGTCAAAATTCTAGATAGTATTTAAGTCCATCCCCCTTTCACCCCCTTATCTTTTTAGGGACGCAGCATGAAATTCAATGATATCTTAATATTATCTCATATTATGAGGTAGAAATCATAATCCTTTTTATACTATGCTACTTCACTAATGGGGAAATAAAGTTTTCAGAATTTTAATTTCCTGCTGAAGAAAAGACTTAACACAAATACAAATGTAAAAAATTAAATCAAAATCAATCAATATTCTACAGCATCTTTACGAACATCGTTGAGAAACTATGATATAATAGAATCATATGATAAAATTAAATATGAGCCAAAAGTAAAGATAAATAACAAAATATGGTAACCCAATTTCATGCAACCGTTCAGGCAATTAAGCAACCCTTTCGGCAACTCCGAACGGAGGAATTTCACTTACAGTTGCACTTACACTTGCAGTTGCACATATTTTTCTCTCGTGTGATAGAGGCATTAGTTTCAGTTTCTGTTATTACAGAAAACCACGCTTCACACAAATAGGTTGTTAGATTGTCGGAAATGGCAATAGGGATTTAAGTTCTATGGAGGCAACCTTAGGGTATTCTGCCATGAATTTAATCCAAAACACCGGCAGAGTTATTGTTTCGAACGTAGTTTTAAGGACGCCGTCCTTTGCAATATCCAGCTGTTGATCTTCTTCATGCACAGACGTGCTAGATTCACCCTATTTGTTGACAAATTGGTCACAGATTTATTCCTTACCAGTATGTGGTACCCAGTAAATTACTCCAGTACCATTTGATCCACGGACCGGTACGCGGACCGGAGGTTAGGGAATACTGAGTTACACCACTTCATATCGTCTCTATTCCTGATGAGTGGGACAAATTAAATTTCCGAAGACAATATTGCTTACTTAAAAAAAGATTTAGGACCAAAATTTATGTTCATATTTACACTGGCGAAAACAATTAAAGACACAAGTATTTTTTTTTCAATAAAAGAATCATAGCAAATAATACCAAACTAGGCCAAAATATCATTCGTCACCGGCATGAATACATTATATGCCTAAATAATAGTATCGAAGTTTCTCCTTCGCCTCTCCCCCTTCTCGGAAAAATTTGCAAAACAATTTTTTGAAAACTTACTTAGAAAAGAGTACTTAATATCTTACGGCAGTAATTTTTTTAATGCAGCTTAAATTTATTGTATGATAATAAGTTTGATGAAAGCAAAAAGGAATAAAATTTTAGTATCTACCACTTTGTAAAATCAAAGAGGTTTTATAACTAAAAGAAAAACTAGTCTATTATTCTGTGAGGTACTGAACAACGCTAATGTTTATCTAGTATTTGCTGGCAATATAATATGCTGGTGAGTACTTATAATTTTGAAGGAAATTTTATGAAGATGTACGTATGTTGCTTACCACCACATTAATTGCTATGTTATTTTCTTACATGACCTTTATCCTCCAAACACCAAATCAAATAACCTACCTTTTAGTGCGTTAACTACTCTACATCAGTTACACCACTTCGTATCATCTATATTCACGATGAGTGGGACAAATCAAATTTAAATGATTTGCCAATTTAACACGCTCACGCCGGGGTGACCCATCGGTGGGTCACGCTAGAGTGTCTCATCGGGCGGCGCATCGGAGTAAAAACTGGTAACAAATAAATTTCATTTTTTAGCTTTCTTCCGGGAATAATAAAAATCCATAACTACCAATTGTTTTTAACGGATGCAATTTCTATATTGAATTGCTCCTTCGTCGTGACAAATTTCCTTACAGTGAATTGTAATTGCTGAGAATAGATTAAATCCTCCCTAATATTATCTAATATTGAAATAGTTCTTCTACTAGTATTTTCTCTTTTCCGTCTCGCTTTCAGGCGCAACACCCGGCGTGAACTTGTTAAAGTTTTACTATTTCACCCAAGTTTTAATTTCCAACGGTTTTAAAATTGCTCATTTTAGCATTTGTTGCTAAATTACTTTTAGAATTTTGCTTATTTTCGTTCATTGTTGTAGAGCTGGTCATCTGAGGCCTAAATGGCACTTTTCTCATTCAACTTGAAATATCCCATGACGGGAACATATATAGGAAAGATGTGATGTAGGCTCGGAATAGAACCTCAAATGAGGTAAAAATGAAGAAAGGAATAATGTGAGGTGTAGCAGGCATGATGGTGGGGCTCCATATCTACATCGTTGGGGTCGGGAGCAAGGAGATGAGTAGAGCGACAATTTTCTCGTCATTCAACAGTTCCTGGAGTTCTTGGAGAATATTCGGGAATCTAGCTACATTGCTGGGGACATCTTGAATTTTCCTCGTGAAGGTGCGCTGGTGTCTTTTCGGCCTAGTATCACAGCCCGTTTTTACTTATTTTGGGGCTTTTCCCAGGTTTTAAATTTCACTTTTGTACTATAGCCTAATATTTATCTTACTCACCCTCCATGTTCATGGGCTGTTGTTTCTTTGTATTTTACGCATCTTATGTATTTTATGATTTGTGCTGCTTTTTGGTTTAAATAAACATTTACCCGTTGCCCTAAATTGGGGCAGGCCGGGGTAAAATTTCATTACTTTGTAGCTGAGTATTCGTATGTGGTTTATAAAAAAAATCATTAAATTTGTGCTGAACACAACGAAATCGAGCACAAAACTGAAAGGCATATTACACAATGAACAAAGCTAAAATCATTATTTTCTGCCTTCCCCGGAGGCGTATTGACAAAACATACCGTAGATTGTAAACGTGGCGATTGCAGGTGGAGTTGGCGATGGATTACGCGTAAATGTGGTGGGAGAACGAAATTACATTAACCTAAGCAGTGTAATTCGATATTTTCTTCTTCTCCTCGACTAGCCATTATTAATAAAAATAACTCATTAATTCCTTTTAGCAGAGAAAATAAAAAAGAAAATAACACCTTTTTATTGTCAGGATCACTTTACAAATACACTGTATTCATATTTTATTAAGCGCTATAATTTATATTTTATAAAACGATTTAGTTTTTTGATAAAACAGATTCAATTTTTTAATTTTTTTTACAAGAATTGTGTTTGCGAAGAAATAAAAATAATCTATTAATGAACCAATCACAAAAAATAACGTAACATTTTATTACTATGTTTTATTGAAACGCTATTTTGAAGAATTAATTCTATTTAACTTTTATTGTAAGAAAACATAACCTGTTTTATTTTAGTGATATTTTCTATGAAATCAATATTCTCTATAAAAGAATAATGTAAGCTTTTTTATAAAGATCATTTTTTTAGAAATTAACAAAGACATATTATTTACTAGAAAAAAAATAGAGTATTCAAAAATGTTATCACGCTTTAAAGTAATAGTTTCTTGTAAACGAAATAATCAATATTTTTAAAATAA
This sequence comes from Parasteatoda tepidariorum, assembly GCF_982258835.1. NCBI lineage: Eukaryota > Metazoa > Arthropoda > Arachnida > Araneae > Theridiidae > Parasteatoda > Parasteatoda tepidariorum. Next base: position 26,804,019 of record NC_141758.1, read on the forward strand.
AGTTTGAAAGCGTTTGTTTCATTACTAGAAGCATTCATTATAAAAAAATATATATTAAATTACTTTTTTGCATAATTTTATAAAATAACTTTTTTTTGGAGTGAGATGAGATTTTAAACTTTGTGAAAAATTGATTCAATTCCTTAATATATATAAAAGTCGGTAAATACTTCATTCATTATGGAGGTCATAGATAACTTGATACCTTTTCAATATAAGAATAATAAATGCAATTAATAGAAAATGCACAATTTTAAAAATATATTTTATTTACACGCATTGCGTACAGGTTATAATGCAACTATCATACGTAACATAAATTTATAGATTCCTAAATACTGTTATATGAGTTTGGTAATTAAAAATATAATTAAAAAATAACATAATTAAAAAATAACATAATTAAAAAATAACATAATTAAAAAATAACATAATTAAAAAAAATTTCACCCTTCAACTAATAACTTCCTGTTGTCATATATTAATAATAATTATAATTTTTAGCAACTTTTTTGGACACAAATTTTTAACTCTCGAACTTAATACTATCCTTTATATGAAAATATCAGAAAATTTATAAAAGAAAAACTATATTTTAAAATTGAGACATTGGCGACAACAGAGGTTAGATGTATGTGCTGAGTTTAAATAAATTACATGTTATAAAACTCACATTTAAGATTTAGATAAATTTATTATCAGGTCATAAGAGTGTTTTTTAATAAATAAATGTAGTGATTGTTTGATTTACAATTGTAAGGTCCTGAGTGTTTAATGTTAGGTTATACATTTATTTAGAAATAATATTTGAAATATGCAAAGCAGGGCGGCATTCATTTCAACTTAAAAATCATCAACTTAACTTTCAATAACTATAGATAAATAAAAAACAAAAGTTTGATAAAAACTTTAAAAGAAATACTTTTAGAAAAATTCTTTCTAAATAATATTTAAAAAAAACACAATCACTTCGTCTAATGCCCTTACTTCAACCTCCTTCGAGTTATGCTTACTTTATAAATTTAATCTCAACTTTATTTTTCTTTTCACTTTTAAACTGTAAAAGACTTTTTCTCCATTTGTAAATTATGAATAAAGTTATTAATCTGATTGCGTAAACAGTTAATTTATTAAAATTGAACATTCTCAATTAATTCCTTTTAATAGTCATTTATATTATTAATAATAATTATTTGCACAAAATTATAATAGAGGAAAGTTTGATTAGAAATTTAAAAGTTCTTGCTACAATAATTAGGGAATTTCTATTGACAAATTCAAGTAATTTTTTTTCCGGAACAAAATGCATTTTTATTTAAAATGGAACGGTACTGACTTAACATTTATACGATAAAACACTCTCTAATCGCTAACACCGATGACAGGAAAAAAATTTCGTTTTTTTTTTCTTTTCCACAAAAAGTTTAGAACTTAAAATGTTGTTCTTTCATTATAAAGCAATAGCATAATATTCTTGTATCATGTAAAACTTGATAACGAAGTTACTTATCTACCGTTTTACAGTTATAAAATGAAATGATTATTGAATTCTACTTGCATTTTAAAATGTCAATGTATCCATCGTTCAATGAATTTTACGATTATTTTTATAAAACTGTGTATAATGAACATTTCAACTGAAAAAATTAGTACAAAATAGCTGCTAATAATTCTCTTAAACATTTATAAATATTATACATTTATAAATTTCAGCTTTTCGCATTATTGCTAAATAACCTCTACGTCGAAAAATATTTAAGGAATTCCATAATAACTGAAAATTAAATAAAATTTTAAAAAAATTGTAAATGGTTATCGAGCAGAACCATTAAGTTTAATTAATGAATATAGAATTAGTAACAAAGTCACTGCTGAACAATAATTTTTTTTTAATCTTTTAAGTAAACAAACTTTATTGTAATAATCATTTCATTATTAAGGATTAGAGGTTATTGTGAAATTATTAATTTTAATAAGTGGATGAGTAGGTAAAGAAGTTCACTACTCGAAATACGCGTATACATTTAATGAAAGTTATGAAAATACAGAAGGGGGCTATGGAGGTAATAATATATAATTTTTTTTATCTTAGTTTTATTACGATCTTCTAAAAACACTAATAAACACAATTATGTCAACAAATACAAACGATTATGTCGGAGCTATAACAAAAAAATACGCTTTATATTTCATTTAATGCAGAAGAATCTAATGAAGATCAGCTTATTTGAAACTCTGAAATGTGACACCCATATATAACTTGGTGAATGATAGATACATGATACCGAAAACAAAGCAAAAACATAAGCACACAGCTGTTTGGCGATTTGCGAGACGCTCCTTCTACGCCGATAGATATTTTCGCCAACCCCTTTACAATCTGCGGTATGTTTTGTCAATACGCTCCCCGGAGACCTCCAAATTTTTTTTCTGTAGTTCAATCCCTTAGAATAATGATTAACTACATTCAGTGTCACTTTGCATGATACTGTTGCTCGAGGCCAACTCACGATAGTTCATAAGTTACCATTATTAAGTACTTTTCTACTTTCACTATTTCCAATGGATCTGTATTAAAACTGCTCAATTAATACATATTACCAAAATTAATTAAGCATTGGAGTCAATAATGGTATGGCGATTTTTTATGTTTCTCCTTATCGAATAATATCACTTTGCCATTAATTTTATTTTTCAGTTGAATATACAACTAATTTTTTTCCTTAGCAATGAGCATTAGTTTTAAATAATTTAATTTCAAAGAAAAATATTTTCAAATAATCACTATAAACAAATTAAACGATTGGTTTCATATAAGTTTGGGAATACTAATTTGATGACGTAGTTCATGAACGGTTAATATTGATCAGTGATTTTATCTAATATCGCGAATAAAAAATAATTAAATGTGTAAAGTAGGCGCAATAAACTCTTTTTTTAAAAAGAATCAAATGTAATTACAAGCTATCAAGCATCACTGGTGTTATCTTAGAGATGTTTGAAAAAAATGAGACGTATATAGTTCAGTTTGAAACAATGTCTAACACTTTATCAATGAGAAAATTCTATTTTTCAAGCGACTCTCTGAAACGATCTAATTAAAAGATTCATAGATTCCTAGGATGTAGATCTAAAATTGGTCCTTGAAGTCTATTAAACAAACTGTTTTGGAGTTAGAAGAGGGACTCAAATTCTCCAATTTATAAAAATAAAATAAGATGTCGCGAAATTAAAATGGAAAAATTGTTATATAAAACCAAAACTTTGAAAATTAATCTGGGTTAAATTATGCTTATAAAATAAAAGATAAAACGTATATAATGAAGGCTTTTGGGAAAAGTACAACCTCAGAATCTTTACCCCAAATTCTCTTTCCTTCCCGTTTCTAATTTCAGTTTTTTTTTCTTATAGAAAAGAGTACTTTATCGCTTATAGCAGGAATTTTTAACTTCATTTTTATTGTCTGATAATGAATTTGATGAAAACAAAAAAGAATAAAATATTAGTAGCTACCATTTTTTAAAATCAAAGAAATTTTTAATACGAAATGAAAATATTTCTATAAGGGAAAATATTAAATATTTTTCTCCTTTCGCTATTTCCACATGATCTGTATTGAAACTGCTCAATTAATACATAGTACCAAAATTAATTAAGCATTGGAGTCAAAAATTGTATGGCAATTTATTACGTTTCTCCTAAGCGAAATAATACTTTTTTTCCATTACTTTTTTCTTTCAATTTAATATACAGCAAATTGTTTTTTAACAATGAGCACTAGTTTTAAATTATATTATCTTAGCGATATTTGAAAAAACTGATACGTTAATTTTAAACAATGCCTAGCACTTTATCTTCACGCTGGCAAAGACGCAAATTCTTGTTTTTTTGCAATAAAAAATCAAAACAAATGATACCAAACTTGGCCAAAATACCATCCGTCACCGGCGTCAATATCTTATATTCCTAAAAAAACAATATCGAAGTTTCTCAAAACAATTTTTTGAAAACTTACTTAGAAAAGAGTACTTAATAGCTTATGGCAGTAATTTTTTAAATGCAGCTTAAATTTATTGTCTGTTATAAGTTTGATGAAAGCAAAAAGGAATAAAATTTTAGTAGCTACCACTTTGTAAAATCAAAGAAGTTTTATAACTGAAATAAAAACTTGTTCTTTTGTACATGCTAATACCGATATAAAATTATTGTTTTGATGTTCCTAGCCCGAAGGGCTATCTACACCTCAATCGAAGTTAATAGGAGATTTAGGGAGGAGTGGGGGTCAGAGAAGCAACGCAAGCAAAGTCGTTTGAGAAAATAATAATGTATAATGGATAATTTGTACATAAGAGTGTATAGTCTAAATTGAGGAAATGACGCGGAAAACATACGAAATTAACACAAAAGGGAGACATTTTATCTAGTATTTACTAGCGTTATAATATGCTGGTGAGTACTGATAATTGAGAAAGAAATTTTATGAAGTATTACGTATGTTACTTATCACCACATTAGTTGCTATGTTATTTTCTTATGCGGCCTTTATCCTCCGAACACAAAATCAAATAACCTACCTTTCAGTGCGTTAACTACTTTCATACCTGCCAACTTTTAATCCCTTCCATTATCATTTTTCCCAGTGGTACTAAAACGGAATTAAAACTTCAATTTTAAACAAACAAATACGTTGTATTTGAAAAAACTTAAGTTGACAACCATGATATTACCGCACATTAATATATGTGCTTAATCTTAGAAAGAATAGTGGTGATCAGAATCATTTAAAAATTAAGTTTATAAAGGAAAAAATAGTATACATTTACTACCACATTAAATATAAAAATAAAATCTTCCGGAAATCCGGAAGAGTTGGCAGGTATGTACTTTGCATCAGTTACACCACTTCGTATCATCTATATTCACGATGAGTGGTACAAATCAAATTTCCGAAGACAATGTTGCTTAATTAAAAAAAGATTTAGGACCAAAATTTATTATTATAATTACACTGGAGAAAACAATTAACCCTTTGACGGTTATGAACGAGCTCGGCTCGCAATCGAATCGTGCTTCATATAAGCGCAAACGAGTTCCGCTCGGGAGCAAGATTTCGACCGCAATGGTTAGTAACGAGCACTAAATCGCGTATTGAAATTTTTCCCCAATGCGCGGTGACGAGCTGAGCTCGTTCGCCATTATTATTCTGCATTGACTATGGTAAAAACGAATCCTACTCGCGAACTGCCTACAGATGGCAGTACGGGTTCCATGAATTTCTTTTCATAATGAAGGGGGAATTAATTTTTTTACCTTGTTCTTTTTATGCGTATTTTGGCCCGTTTTTTAGGGTGTTTACAAAATAAAATGGCTGAAAAGCGAAAGTTAGATAATTATGAATGTGATATAGAAAGCTTATCAAGTCTTGAGTCTGATGAAGACTTTGTTCAGAGTATTTAGGTATTTACTGTATTTAAATGATTCATAAAGTCTTACATTAGTTGTATTTATTTAGTCCTTCATTTTAATATTTGTCTTGTATTTATAATTAACTATTATTTATATAATTGATTACAATCATTTATAATTTACTATTAATAATTATCATTTATTAATCTAAAGTACGTAAAACCTGTTATTTATGTATTACAAATATGTTAAGAAATTTTTAAAACGAGTGAGGCGAGCTATCTACGGCATTGCCAGAGATGCCAACTTGCTCCGCTTTGAAAAGCGAAATTCAAGTTACTTTCAGATTAGTATTTTTTCTTTTAAGTAATTTTCTCACCACTAAATATCGAAAATTAACTAGCCCTCAGGAGTAAAAGGACTTTGTTTCTACATCTTGATCTACGCTGCCCCCGGCATGGAGTGCCCTTTCGAAATCCCAAAAGCGTAAACTAGAAACAGCCCAAAATAAAATGTTAAGGAGAATTACGGGAGCTCAGAATGAGCGACATCAGAAAAGATCTGAACATTGACTCATTTGAGGAACACACAGTTAAACTCTGCACCTGTTTCTTCAATGATGCGCGTAAATGCACTACGTGTAACTACAACCAAATCATTGACTTCGAGCTCATAAGGGAAAACAGCCTATACAGCCCGGCAACTGTTTTTTTATCTATCAGACGCAGTTTTATCGAAAAGATTTAACTAGCAAATAATTTCAACTATCCCTTCTCCTCAAATCAAAGTCCCTGTCTGTGCACCCGTGAAGCCCGCAAGGGGGTAGGCGAGGCAGGCAGGTGACCGATATTATCTCTCTGTAAATATTCTGTAAATACCTGTATATACCTCCTTCTATCCTTATTGTATTCATTATCATGTCTTATATTGTCTTTACCCATTTGCTTGCTTTTTAAATTTTGTACACCCCTCTGATTGGAGCCACGGCTATGTACCATATCTACCACTGAAATGAATGAGTTGAGGCCCCTGACGAGGCCGAAAATAAGTCACATAGGCATAGCCTATGCCTATGTGACTTATGCCTATGTCAGTAATAAAAGATTGTTGCTTGCCTATGCCTATGACGCATAGGCATAGGCAAGCAACAATCTACTGGTTAGCCTATTTAAAAGTAGGCGTAACTGTCCTTCTCCAACAAATTTTACTACATAATTTGCTACCACTTTATAACAATTCCAGAAAGCGAAGCAGTTGGCATCGCCAGAGAAGGGTGATTTGTTGACTACTCTCAACTCATTTTCAAGTCATCTCACAACTTTTTCTCACCATGGCAATGTGCCATTTTTTCTCCCCACCTCATCTTTAGCATTATGCTTTTCACCTCAGGGCTCCATCTCATCCATCCTTATTTCATCATGAAGGGGTAAAGGGCCTATCTCAGCCTCAGGCACCCCGAACAACCAACAAGACCAGACCACAAGGGTGACATTTTCGGCAGAACGGCGTGGGAAAACTGCTGCCACTTTCGACTACTGTTTGCTCGTAATACTGCGTGAATTAATGAAACGAAAACTGCTCATTTACCTAACCGTCAAAGGGTTAAGGCACAAGTATTTTTTTTTCAATAAAAGAATGAAAACAAGTAATACCAAACTAGGCCAAAATATCTTTCTACACCGGCATGAATACCTTATATGCCTAAATAACAGTATCGAAGTTTCTCCTCCGCCTCAGTCCTTTCTCGAAAAAATTTGTAAAGCAATTGTTTGAAAACTTACTTAGAAAAGAGAACTTATAGCTTATAGCAAAATATTTTCAAGTGCATCTTAAATTTCATTTTTACTGTCTGATAATGAATTTGATGGAAAAAAAAGAATAAAATTTTAATAGCTAGCACTTTATAAAATCAAAGAGATTTTATTATAAAAATGAAAACTCCTACAAGCTTTCAATTTCCTCCACAATCTATTGAATTAACCTACCTGCTAACTCATACGGATTTTCCCGAAGATTTTATTTTCATATTTAAAGTGGTAGTAAATATATACTATTTTTTCTTTTATAAACTTAATTTTTAAATGATTTTGATCACCACTATTCTTACAAAAATTAAGCAAATATATCAATATGCGTTACTATCATGGTTGTCAACTTAAGTTTTCTCAAATACAACGTATTTGTTTGCTTAAAATTGAAGTTTTAATTCCATTTTAATACCACTGGGAAAAATTATAATGGAAAGGATTAAAAGTTGGCAGGTATTAGCTAGCAATATAGTATGCTGGTAAGTACTCATAATTGAGAAGGAAATTTTATGAAGTAGTACATACGTTACTTACCACCACATTAATTGTTATGTTATTTTCTTATATGACGTTAATCCTTCCAAATCAAATAACCTACCTTTTTGTGTGTTAACTATTCTACTTCGGTCATCTATACTCACGATAAGTGGGACAAATCAAATTGCCAAAGACAATGTTGCCTAATAAAAAAAAGGATTCAGGTCGAAATTTTTCTTTCTTTATTTTTACACTATTGAAAACAATGAAAGACGCAATTACATTTTTTCCAATAAAAAAAATCATACCAAATAATGCCAAAATATGGGAAACCAAAAACAGGAACAACCTGAACCCGAAATAAGGAGACAGGTCACTTGTCCAGCATAGCAGCTAATCGACACCGTATCAGTCAGAGAAAATCATGTCTATTAGGGTGTATATAACAGATGTACAACTCTCGTTTCAACCTTTCACACTGTGAACCAGATTCCTGTGGCAGTGAAGCTCACTCTTGCACTAAGCACCTATGGTCGTTGGAGCTGTTATTCGAGATGCAATTGAGCAGGGCGTCCCATATATGATCGATTAGATTAAGGTTAGGGGACATCGCAGGCCATACAAATCGTTGAATATCCCTTGAACTCGCTGAATATCATTGAATAGTTGAAGGATTCGCCTGCTCTGTGTGGACGTTAGTTATTGCCCATAAATATGGTATTTGGCTCAGATGCTTCACGGTAAAGTATCCCATAAGGTACAATAATCTCGTCAAATAAACACCGAACACATAAAAGTCGGTGTGTCATAATGCCTGCTCGAGCCATAAGGCCACCTCGGTCATCGCGGTCGTGTCAAAAAATGATAACAACTGACAAATTATCTTCAAATGAGTAGGGGAGAGTGGGGTCAATTGTAACAGGGTACGATTGCAACAGAGCAAAAATTGCGACTGTCTGGTTCTACATTTGGTTCCTAGGTGGCGCACAAGGTGTATTTAACAAATCTACATGTACATCCCTGCTGGCAACCATTTTTCTGTACTTTTGAACGAGTTACATCACAAAAGATATTTTCACGCTACGTAAGTGCTTTTTTGGTATTAGAATATTATATTGTAACAAAGTAATTTTGTTTAAACAAGTAAAAATTATTAACCGAATTCGTAAGTAGACACCTTAATTAACATTTAAAAAAAAATATTAGTTTTGTTAATTAACTAGTATTGTTTTTAACAAATGAAGCTGAAATGGCGTTTTAGGAACGATTGTAACAATAAGTAAAAGGACGATAGAAACAGCTGAAAATAAATAATCTTATGTTTACAAACCATTACTGAACTCTTTAAGAACCACCAATAGTTTTCTACATCATTTATATTATGTTGCCTGTGCATTATTTTATTTGTCACCTTTCACAATATAACTTAAAATTTTTAACCCCTTAAAGTTAAAAGTTTAACTCTTTAAGTCTCTGCTCATTATTATTTTTACTCCTAAAATATCACTACTTTTTAGATCAATGAAAATATATATCACAACTATGATAATATGTATAATTAACTATGTCTTAGTTGAATTTATGAACTGTTATAATTGACCCCGTAAATGGGGACAATTGTAAAAAAAAAAAAAAAAGACTGTCAAAAATTGTTAATAACTAATATAATAACATTCAAAATAAGGATGTTTTTTTTTCCTAGCAGAGGATAGTCTACTTTACTCGTCTGTCAATTAATACTTTGGATTTTTTGTTAATTAAAAATAGTTAAGTAAAAAATTTTACAATTGACCCCACTCTCCCCTACACGTTTCTAGTCTCTGTCCAGGCTGTATCGCGACTCATCACTGCAGCGAATCCACCCCCATTCATCCTCTGTCCAAGACAGGCGTTCTCGTCTCCGGTCTTCTTTGTGATTCACTGTTGAAAGGATGGTAAGTACAGAGCATCTGGCATGCAAGTCACCTGCACTAAAACTCTATTCGACTTTCATTCATGAAATGGATGTTCCAGTTGAAACGCAATATACACTGTATATTATATAGGTTGCAAGACTGTTTTGTCGCTGTCACGGAATCTATTTCGGCCAGAAGTCTCAAATAACTGTCTTAAGAGAACGTTGTTGCGTATTTGAGTATTTTTTTTATTACATTGTAGCTGAGTATTCGAATGGGATTAATAAAATAAATCATTAAATTTGTGCCGAACACCACGAAATCATGCACAAAACGGAAAGGCATATTACACAATGCATAAAGCTAAAATAATTATTTGTTGCCTTACCCAGAATCTTCACATTATTAAATTAACAAAAAAATTTTTGTTCTCTTTAGTTTAGTCTTTTTGAATAAAAATTTACTGCATTCGGTATCACTTTGCATGTTACGGTTGCACGAGGCCTACTCATGATAATTCATAAGTTACCATAATTAAATATTTTTCTCCCTTCACCATTTCCACAGGATTTGTATTAAAACTGCTCAATTAATACATATTATCACAATTAACTAAGCATTGGCGTCAATAATGGTATGGCGATTTGTTATGTTTCTCCTAAGCGAAATAATACCTTTTTTCCATTACTTTTTTCTTTCAATTTAATATACAACAATTTTTTTAACAATGAGCACAAGTTTTAAATTATTCAATTTTAAAGCAAAATAATTTAAAAGATTCGCTATAAGCAAAATAAACAATTGGTTTCATGTAACTTTAGGAATACTAATTTGGTGACGTATTCCGTGAACGGTTAACGTTGATCAGTGAATTTATCTAACATAGCGAATAAAAAAAAATTAAATATGAAAAGTAAGTGCAATAAGCACTTTTTTTAAAAAATCAAATGTAACTACAAGCTAGCAAACAACGTTGGTATTATGTTAGAGATATTCGAAAAAACTGATACGTTAATTTTAAACAATGCCTAGCACTTTATCTTTACCCTGGCAAAAAAGCGAATTCTTGTTTTTTGCAATAAAAAAATCAAAACAAATAATACCAAACTTGTCCAAAATACCATCCGTCACTGGCGTCAATATCTTTTATTCCTTAAAAACAGTATCGAAGTTTCTCCTCCGCCTGACCCCTGTAACGTATCATAAGCTATATCAAGAACTATTCAGTTTTTCTTTTAAATAAAAACTTTTATTAACAAACACAAACATTAAGAAATATGCAATACCCGTAACGGGATAGTGAAAACATCATAAACAACTGGAAAACCCGTAACGGGATATAAGGAAACTCAAATTCCAGAATAAAACTAATCTAAAAAGAATCAACAACTCTGTCGTTCTAAATATTGACTTCTAATTTAATCGTCTGCTTTTATTTTAAGTTTATCTCTTTATGCGTTTACTTTATTTTAATTATGATTTTGCAAACCCATTATTTCTTTAATATTTTTAGACTTTACAACTCCTCTCCCCTTGGAAGAACTTTTCCATAGAAAACAGGGGAAAAGTTTATTATGAACTTTTTTGTGTCCTCTAAAACTTTAGGTTGAAACCAATGCATTATGTTATAATCAAAACATTTCACTTTTAAATTTAAATTTTCTAATTGTCAAATTAAATGCAAGATACAATTTTTACATTAGAAGTGATGTACAATAATTAACTTTAAAACTTAAAATTTCTAAATTATTGTTAGACTCTTGCAGTAAACATTAATAGACAATTCACTTGTAACTCAATTTTGATATCAAAGTAAAATATTCGAAATAAAATTAGAATGTAAATAAATATTATAATTTAACTTCACACAAAATAAATACAAATTAACATAACTATTTACATACATACAACAATATCTAAAAACTGAAGCTAACCAGATTTTTTTTCAAAGTGCTTATTTTTTTTTTATCTTGGTATAACTATTTATTTTTTTTAATCCAAACAATATACTTAAGATTTTCAAGCTTCACATAATTAGATTCTACTCAATCTTGTTAATATTTATATGCATAAAAAAATAACATATTTAAGAACACTAGCACTTTTCTCTACAAACAAATTCGCTTAACACCTATGTTTCATTTTCAATATAATCATTTTTAAACACTTTCTTAAATTAAATTTAACTGGTTCAATTTCAAAAACATCAATGCATTTTTATTTTATATTTTCACCTTAATTAGAGCATTAATTCAAACTTTAATAGCAACTACTTTCTTTACGAGTTAGTTTTTTTAAAATAAATAAATCATACATATGAATAAGGAAATAAGACTAGTCTGTATCAATATCAATAAGAAAAACAAACATTATTTATATATTCCTCCCCCTCAATTAACTTTTGTCTAATTCAAATCAAGAACTTAAAGATACTCTACTGAGACAATCTGCATTCTTGTTCTTAGTACCAGCTCTATGCACAATTTTAAAATTAAACGGTTGTAATGCTAAAGCCCAACGCATAAGTCTGGCATTTGAACTAGCATTTGTTTTAAGCCAGGTTAGCGGGTGATGATCAGTCTGGATAGTAAACTTTTGCCCATCTAAATAGTGTCGTAATTTTTTGATGGCAAAAATTATACTGGCGCATTCTTTTTCCGTAGTACAATATTTTTTTTCGGACTCATTAAACTTTTTACTCAGATATATTATGGGGTGTTCATGGCCTTCATTATCTAGTTGTGTTAATACCACACCCATACCAATTTCCGAAGCATCTGTTTGCAAGATAAATTCCTTTTCATAGTTGGGAGAGAAGAGTATAGGTTGGCTCGTTAATTTTTCTTTTAGTTTCTTAAAGGCTTCTTCGCATTCAATCGTCCAGGTAATTTCTCCCTTTTTTGTTTTGCCTTTTAAAGTGTCTGTTAATGGTGCAACCAGAACAGAGAACATTGGTATATATCGACTGTAATAGCCCGCTAGTCCCAAAAATGCTCTGAGCTCAGTTTTGGTCTTAGGTACAGGAAATTCGGCAACTGCTCGTGTTTTTATATCAGAGGGTTTTCTATAGCCTTGTCCGACAATATGTCCTAGATAAAGAACATGATCTTGCGCAAAACGGCATTTTGAAGGCTTCATTGTAAGTTCTGCTTCTTTGATACGCTGCAATACACAATTAAGATGTTCTAAATGAAGATCCCAGGTATCTGAGAAAATTGCTATATCATCAAGGTATGGCACTGCAAATTCTTCTAAACCCTTTAGTAGTCGTGCCATTAATTTGCTAAAAAAATAGGGGGCATTCTTCAACCCAAATGGAAGTCGTAATGGCCTATAAGTTCCGAAACTGGTAACAAAAGTAGCTAATCTTTGAGCGTTTGGACTAAGCTTAATTTGCCAATATCCCTTGGCGAAATCTAAAAGACTAATAAATTTTGCCTTGGCTACCTCTTCAACTCGGTCTTCTATGTTCGGAAGTGGGAAATATTGTGTTACCGTTATTTCGTTGAGACGACGGTAATCAATGCAGGGCCTTGGATCTTTATTTGGTGCTTCTACTAGGATCATAGGAGAAGTATAATCACTCTCACCTAAATCAATAATTTTTAAGTCCAACATTTTCTGTACTTCAGTTTTTAAAATTTCTGTTTGTCTGGGTGAAGTTCGGTAAGGCTTGGAAATAATTGGCTTATTTGTACTAAGTTGAATGTCATGCTCAATTAAGTTAGTTTTTCCTGGGTTATTTGAAAAACTTTTCGAATATCTTCTTAAAATATTCCTCAATTGGTTGATTTCATGTCCGTTAAGACGATTATCTAGGTGACTGTCTTTAATCATTTCAGATACATCAAATTCATCTGGTGAAATATACACTTGTGGAAAGTCAATATCTTGTTCTAAAGATGAAGAATCGTTTTCTGCACATGATAGAAAATTAATTATTGCAGGCCGTTTATAATATGGTTTAAGCATATTTACGTGATAAATCTGTGAACTCTCTCTTTTTCCTGGAATATTCACTAAATAATTAGTTTCAGACATTTTGCTTTCTATCTTCCCCGGCCCAATCCATTGAGCAGACAATTTATTAGCTCTAGATGTAGCCAAAACAAGAACCAAATCTCCGGCACTAAACTCTCTCCTAATACTATTTTTATCGTAATACGATTTCCTTTTTAACGCTGCATCTTCCATCTTGCTAACTGCAATTTCTTGGCATCTTTTTAAGCGGTTTATTAGGTGAAAAACGTATTCCGTCGCAGGAGATTCGTCTATTTCTCTTTTGGTCCACTGTTCATACAACAAAGTTTCAGGAGTACGCAAATTTTTTCCGTGTACTAACTCTGCTGGCGAAAATCCTGTACTTTCATGTGTTATAGTTCTCAAAGCCAAAAGGGCAAATGGTAAAAACTTCTCCCAGTCAGAACTAGACTCCAAACAAAGTACCCGTAAAATCCGCTTGATAGTTCTATGAAATCTTTCTACGGGATTCGACTGTGGGTGATGAACGGAACTATGCCGAACCTTTATGCCAAATCGATCAAAAAACTCAGTTGTTAGCATGCTCATAAAAGAAGTTCCTTGATCACATTGGACTTCTCGTGGGAAACCAGTTCTACAAAAAATATTAAGTAGGGCATCAGTCACCGACACAGATCCTATATCATTCACTGGGATTGCTTCTGGATATTTTGACGACATACAAATGGCCGTAATCAAGTATCTTTTTCCACTTGGCGTGGTGGGAAGAGGACCAACTGCATCAACGTTTAGTTTTGAGAATATTTCCTGTATGACCGGTACAATTTTTAAAGGAGCCTTTTTTTTATCATTTGGTTTCCCCGCTTTTTGACAACTATCGCAGGTTCGTACGAATTCTTCCATCTCTTTATAGCATTTTGGCCAAAAATAATATCGCGCCAATCTATCTTTGGATTTGGTTACACCAAGGTGTCCGGAAGTACTTTCATGACATAACTTTAAAATTCGGCTTCTAAATTTCTCAGGTATAACTAAAAGTTTTTTTTCTTCTCCTAATCGTCCTTCTTGGCATTTAAAAAGAAGTTTTCTTTCAACCAGATAGCGATGCTTACTGTTTTGATTCTGAATAACTTCTTCCACAGTTTCAAAAACTGATTTTAACTCGGCACTTTCCTGTTGAGCTTTAACGAATTCATCGTGATCTACCTGTATTAAAGAAAGTTCATCAGAGTTGGCATTTAGAGTTGGTAATATCTCTTCCATTTCTGAACTGACGGCATCCGTTTCTAAAACTGGCTCGTCATCTTTTTCATCTAAAATAATTTCTTGATTTTTATTATCTTGTTCGGAAGAGTTTTCGGTATCGTTCGAATTTTGTTGCTCATATTCTTCATTTTCTGCTTTTAAACGAGCTTGCGATCTGGTACTAACTGCGTTTAACTCTGAAATTTGCATTGGCGTCATTTGCAGATTTGGCAATCTAGCCGCTGTTCTATTCCCAAGGAGATATCGACCTTTATCCAACTCACTTCTAACCACAGCCGCTTTGGTTACAATGTTGCCAAACTGACCAGATAACGAAACTTTTGCTAATGGTAAACAAGTTGGGCCTTCATCTAATGGTTGTTGTACCCACACAGTTTCGCCAGTAAACATATCTGGAGTCACATATTTTCTGCATATGATATCAATAGTTGCACCTGAATCTCGAAGAACTGGCATCCTAATTCCATTTACTTTCGCCATAAGAGTGTACGGAGTTAGTAATTTGTCTTCTTCGTGTCCTGCTCCGATTCGATTAACTTGAGCGGGTGGCTTTTGGCACTTAAGCTTCGGGCACTGAGGTCGTAAGTGATTAGTAGATCCACATTCGTAACATTTTAAAGGCGTACGTCTATCAAATTGATCATAAATTGCTTGCTTGTACTCATATTTTCTTTTATTTTCTTCATTTCGGCTATTCTTTGAAGTAGCTCCCTGTGAATTCTTCCGTGTGGCATTTTCTTCTCGCCAATTGAATCTCCGATTTTCAGAATTTACCTGCAAGTCAATTCGTTTGCGACTTCCACGTACATTCTCGTACTCGTCAAGTATTTCTGCCAGCTTTGTAGATGAAGTTATTTTTGACCAAGTGTCTATAAAATGGTCACGCACTTCATTGGGAACTCTTCGTTTAGTTTGATCAGTAACCATTAGATCCAGCAAGGTTTCAAAATCTTTTACTTCCAATCCTTGAACTCATTCGTTTAAATAGTTCCTTAATTCAAAAACGAAATCTTTCCAACGATTATCGAACTTCTTTTGGTGCTGAATAAATTTGATCCTAAATTTTTCTGGACTTAGCTTAAACCTCTTCATTAAAATTTCCTTAACATGATCATAGTTGTACGTTTGTTCTTCAGATTCTCTTGCTATTAATTTTGTTATGTCAGGTGAAAGAAAAGATAATAAATGAGTAACCCACTCTTCTTTTGGTATTTCTGCTCGTTTTGCTTGACGCTCAAAAATTACTAAATAAAGACTGATTTCATCTTCCTTAGGATCAAAATTCTGCATTAACTTATGAATATCTAACTTATTCCGCAGAGTAGTGCCAATATTTTGATTTGAAGGGCCACTTAATTGGGCCTTAATTTCTCGAGTTCAAATTGGCGTTCTTCTTGTTTTTGCCGTTCTTGGCGTAGTTTTTCTTCCTCTTCTTCTTGGCGTTTTCTTTCTTCTTTTTCGATACGATTTTCTTTAATTGCTTCTAATATTTCTTTAACTAGATTCACTTCGTAATTTTCAGATTTTTTTATAAGATTTATCAACTCACATACTGTAACATTTTCAATAATAGTTTCGCCCAATTCCTTGCATAATTCTACCAAATCACACTTTTTTGCTCGTCCCAAGAAAGCCATAAGGAATAATATTTGGAACACAATTCCTTTAAATCAAATGGTAAATCGATCCCACCGCTGCCACCAATTAAATATAGCTGTAACGTATCATAAGCTATATCAAGAACTATTCAGTTTTTCTTTTAAATAAAAACTTTTATTAACAAACACAAACATTAAGAAATATGCAATACCCGTAACGGGATAGTGAAAACATCATAAACAACTGGAAAACCCGTAACGGGATATAAGGAAACTCAAATTCCAGAATAAAACTAATCTAAAAAGAATCAACAACTCTGTCGTTCTAAATATTGACTTCTAATTTAATCGTCTGCTTTTATTTTAAGTTTATCTCTTTATGCGTTTACTTTATTTTAATTATGATTTTGCAAACCCATTATTTCTTTAATATTTTTAGACTTTACACCCCCTTCTCGGAAAAATTTGTAAAACAATTTTTTGAAAACTTAGTAAAGAGTACTTAATAGCTAACGGCAGGAATTTTTTAAGTGCAGCTTAAACTTATTGTCTGATATTTAATTTGATGAAAACAAAAAAAATAAATAAAATTTTAGTAGCTACCACTTTGCAAAATCAAAACGATTTTATTATAAAAAGGAAGGCTCATTCATTTCTTCATTCATGTATTACATTTATGTATGTTAATCTAGTATTTGCTAGCAATGTGATATGCTGGTGAGTACTTATTGAGACGGAAGTTCTTTATGAAATCGTTCACATGGTACTTGCCAATTAATTATTTGTTATGTATTTTTCTTATATGACATTTATCCTCTTTTTTTGTCTGTTAACAACTTTACATCATTCACACCGCTTAGTATCATCTATATTCAAGATGAATGGTACAAATCAAATTACCGAAGACAATAATGCCTAAATATAAAGGGATTTCGGTCGGAAATTTTTTTTCTTCATTTTTACACTGATGAAAACAATTAATCCTTTCGCGCCGACTGTCATGTGCCAGCATAAAACCGTATCAATCAGGGTAAAAACATACAACTGGTAATCAAAGTATTTCTTTAGCAGTTTATTTGTGGGCGGAGTTATAATTGTTTGATTTATTTAATTCACCATTACTTTGTTCAAAATAAAACTATTTAGTGAGACTTTGAATTAACATTGATTATATGTATGATTAAACTAACAATAATTAAAGTAAAAGCAAAGTAAGTCTGTCAAATTAGCAACGACTACATTTAAGTTACCGTTTTTTATTTAATTACAACTTGATTCTGATTTTGTGCGAATGCTTTTCTGAATCATCCGTCCCGTCCCCAAAGGGTTAAAGATACGAATGTTTTTTTAGCAATAAAAAAAACGTAGCTAATAATACCAAACTTGGCCAAAATATCATCCGATATGAAGCCAATGTATGGGAAAACAAAAAAAGACACAACCTGAACCCGAAATAAAGACAGGTCACTTGTCCAGCACAGCAGTTAATCGACGCCTTATCAGTCAGAGAAAATCGTTTCTAATAGGGTGTATATAACAGATACAGAACTCTAGTTTCAACTTTTCACACTGTTAACCAAGTTCCTGTGGAAATCAAGTCCACTCCGATGGTCGTTGGAGCTGGTATTCAAGATGTAATTGCGCATCCAAGCGCGTCCCATGTATGAACAATAGGATTAAGGTCAGGAGACATCGCAGGCCACTCCAATCGTTGAATATCCTTTGTACTTGTTGAATAGTTGAAGTATTCGCCCTGTCCACCAACTGAGCTCTGTGTGTACGTTAGTTATGAGCCATGAATATGTAATTTGACACTAGATGCTTTACGGTAAAGTGGGTACAAGAATCTCGTCCTTGTACCCGCTGAACTGTCAGAAAACTTGTATCGAACACATGAAGTTCGGAATGTCATAATGCCTGCTCGTACCATGGGCCACCTCGGTCATGGTGGTCTTTATCAACAATGTTAAAAGGCCGATATCAACTCCCAGATTCTCTTCAGATGAGAACACGTTTCGAGTCTCTGTCCAGGCTGAATCGCGACTCATCACTACAGAGAATCCGCCCCCCATCATCCTCTGTCCAAGACAGGTGTTCCGGCACCGGTCTTCTTTGTTTTTCACTGTTGAAAGGATGCAAACTACTGGGCATCTAGCATCCAGCAGGTCACCAGCATTAAATCTCTGGACGACTTTTACTTTACTCATGAAATGGATGTTCCAGTTGAAATGCAATATACACTGTATATTATATAGATTGCGAGAGTGTTGTGTCGCTGTCGCGGAATCCATTTCGGCTAGAAGTCTCAAATAACTGTCTTTAAACAGTGTTGTTACTTATTTTTTATTACATTGTTGCTGAGCATATGTATGCGGTTAAAAAATAAATCATTAAATTTGTACTGAGCACCACGAAATCATTCACAAAACTGAAAGGCATATTGCACAATGAGCAAATCTAAAATAATTTTTTGACGCCTTCTTTGCCGTTATTAAATTATAAAAAAAAAAAATTTTTCTCTGCAGTTAAATTTTTTCAGAATAAAGATTAACAGCATTGAATATCACTTTGCATGATACGGTATTAAAACTTTTCAACTTATACATATTACCAAAATTAATTAAGCATTGGCGTCTATTATAGTGTGGCACTTTTTTATGTTTCTCCCGAACGAATTGATACCACTTTTCCATTAATTTTATATTTTAACTTCATAAGCAACTAATTTTTTTCCTAACAATGAACATTAGTTTTAAATTATTTAATTTCAAAGCAAAATATTTAAAAAAAAATCAATCAAAAAATTTGTTTTTCACGTAATTATATCAGTAGGGATCATTTCGATTGATGATAAATTTTTTTCATCGATCTGGATTTTATTACGCCTACGCGGATGGCATTTCCGCTCCAAAAAAATGACACCGACTGAAACTAAAATCGTTTGTAAAAAAACATGTACCTCCTATAACCTTTTGAAGTCAAAGGAGGTGACCTCTAAGAACGACCAACCTCCAATAACGACCATTTTACTATGGAAACGAGTGTGGTCGCTCATGAGAGGTTTCACTGTATCACTATAGATATAAAACTAAAATATTGGGATTAAAGATAAAACTGGGGCTAGATTCCCCGTGGCTGCTTTAAGACCAACCAGTTTGTCTGGAAAAGAAAGCGGTCGGTGCGAAAATACTGGTCACAATGCCACCTTTATGATGTCTGTATATCCAATACCCCACTGACTCCCAATGCTGTGTACAAAGAATACTTTTATAATTCATTTAAGATGACTTCATGACAACTACAATAGCCCAAATATCATAAAAAAGCCTACCGTTTTTTAAGCAGACATTTTACCTAAATATTTAAAGTGATAACAAAATTTTTTTTTTAACATTTGTGTAAAAACAATTTTGACCCTCACAATATTAAAATAACTGAAATAATGTAGGAAAAGCAAGCAGTGTTCAGGAGATTGCAAATATTTCAAGAACTCTTTCTTGATTCTTATTCAACTACCATTTTAAATAATGTGGACAGCTGGAACTTTCGGGTCGGTAGCTTTGCCCTCCAATAGTGATGAGATTACCCTAGTTTCAGAAAATATATTTCTTAGTAGTAGCTAAGCTGATTTAACTTAAAAGAATTTTGGTCACTAGTACATACAGTTATTGTAAAAATGTCAAGTGGAAAATTATATTTATTTAGAGGATCAGAAAATTATTTTAAAAAATTTGTTTCTGAATCCCGGCTTGAGTTCACATATACCAGAAAAAATGGCCCCAATTCGTATTTGTATGTAGCCCCCATTGAATAGAATCTGTATCTCTCCCTCTCTCTCTCTGCATATCTATATTGCTGGTTAAAAGTTAAAACGACACTATATATATATATATATATATATATATATATATATATATATATATATATATATATATATATATATATACTGAGTATAATTAAAACCAATTCATAAGACTCTCATGCTTATTTTTCAGATCTTGATATAAATATTTCTACTAACAATAATCTCATAGGGGTTTATGATAAAAGGAAGGATTTCAATTTTAATGTTATTAACCTTACGCATTTTTATTCCAACCTTTATTATAAAATTTTCAAGAATATTGTATTTGGTCAAATAATGAGATTCAAAATCCTTTATAATAACCGTATTGATTTTTTGACCGCTATTGAAGTATTAAAAAACAGTTTAAAGAAAAATAAATTTCCTTTCAACTTTAATAATTTTGATGTTTTGATTAAAGAAATTTTAAACAAATTCTATTAACTTGGCCGATATTGAAGCCAGTCTAAGCAGGCCTAGACGGTGAACAATTGGGTTTTCATCTTGAAATTTTATTGGGATTGAAATTTTATTGTTTTCATTTACAAAAATTTATCGGGATTATGTTTTCTTTTTCAAAATATTTTGCTGGGATTTTTTTAGACAGATGGCAGCACTTGGATTCTATTGCTCTTTAATTTGTTTTGTTTTTTTTATCTAGGTGTCAGCACATTATTTTTTGAGCTGATTTGGAATATTTAAGGAATTTCTTTTTCACTTTTTCTAACTGTAACTGTTTTGAATATTTATATGTGCTTCGGGGGCGGTTTTTTTGATGTCGTCCAAGTGTTTTGTATATTTGTTTCAGTAAAGGTGATTATATTGCAAATTTATATGAATGTTAAAGTGGTAAATATTTATTTAATTTGGTAATTATTATTATTAATATTCTTTATGCTTGTATTTTCATTAGGGGCCTCGGGGCACTGTTAGTTTTGGCTTTGCCACTAACAACAGAAAGGCTCCTGTGTGTTTACAGACAGTGTGTCCCCTGATGAAGTGCTGCTCTGTAAACACACAACTTTATTTAAATTATATTTAAATTATTTTTGAGTAAATTTATATTATTACTAGCTTATATGATTTGAATTTGGTTTTAGCTCCCTTGTTCGCTGTTCCAATTTGAATTTGAATTAATGTAGTTATGGTTATTTTTATTTTTCTACCTCCTGTTTAAATAATTTCACTTAAGAATTTGAATTTATGTTTGGATATATATATATTAATCGAAAAAGATATGCTGTCTGATATATACCTTAATATGATGCCCTAAATATTGGCTAATGTCCAACCACTTTATCTTTAAAAATGCACATTCTTCATGCTTGTAAAATAAGAGAATTTTTTCGTGGACAAAATTTTCCAGTAGAATTAATACTTACCTATTTAGGTATTTCATTATACATTTAGATACCACATCGAAAAATCTTTTTTGAAAAGAGTAAAAGTTGGTTGGAATGTACTGAGCCATCACCTCCTACACCAGAAAGTCTCCACACGGTATATTATAAGTTTTCTGAGCAGACTACTGAATGAACCTGTTGGGCGCATGAACCCAAATTCTATTTTAAAAGTAATGGTGAGAAATTTATCATATATACTTAAGATTTGAATCTGTAGTGGTTGAAAAGTGAATAACATAGACCAATCACATTCATAAATTAAACAAATTTTCAGTCATATACTTGTTACCACTATTTTATTTTTACTAGAATTTGTTTGAACTAGCGTAAATTTGTCTACTTTATAGTGGTCAGATACCTGTAAAAAAACCGTGTGCAAGCTTTCAGTTTTTCGAAGTGTTAACTGAGCCATCACAGCTCATATCATTAAAAATATAAATTAAAATATTTTTTAAAATTCCTAAAATAGTGTGGATAAAAATTATTAAGCTATACATATTTTAAAGTGATGAATTTTTATGTCTCAACGGAAACGAGAGCGAAATGAATAAAAGGTTGAACAATGTCTATTTTCTTACATGCCTTACCGTAAAGTTATCATTCTAGACCATAAGTCCCATTGATTTGTGCTCGGTTTTTTTCCGCGAAACAAGAAACATTATTTGGAAAACAATGCCTTACTTGTATGGATAACATTGCCAGATACGAAAATCGATACAAGTACAAAATTTAATTTTGTGTACCAAAAAATCCTAATAATTTGTGAGACATTCCTATCGTCTCTGGATTGGCGTCATCTGATTCAGCATAACGAAATTACACCGGCATGAATACCTTATATGCCTAAATAATAGTATCGAAGTTTCTCCTCCGCCTCACCCCCTTCTCGAAAAAATTTGCTAAACAATTTTTTGAAAACTTACTTAGAAAAGAGTACTTAATAGCTAATAGCAGTAATCTTTTAGAAACAGTTTGAACTTCGTTTTTATTGTCTGATATTAAGTTTGATGAAAACAAATAAGAATAAAATTTCAGTTGTTACCACTTTGTAAGATCAAAGAGAGTTTTTAAACAAATGAAAACTATCGTTTAATATTACTTTTTGTGGAACCTTGTCTAATGTTAATCTAGTATTTGCTTGCAATATAATATGCTGGTGAGTACTTATAATTGAGAAGGAAATTGTATGCAATCGAACACATTTTACTTACCAATACATTAGTGTTACGTTATTTTCTTATTTGACGTTGGGCGTCCCATATATGATCAATAGGATTAAGGTCAGGGGACATCGCAGGCTACACCAATCATTGAATATCGCTTGAACTCGTTGAATATCATTGAATAGTTGAAGCATTCGCCCAGTCCACCAACTGATCTCTGTGTGGACGTAAGTTACTGCCCATAAATATGGAATTTGGTGCAGATGCTTTACACATAAAAGTCGGTACGTCATAATGCCTGATCGCACCATAAGACCACCTCGGTCATAGCGGCCTTTTTCGACACTGTTAAAAGGCCGATATCAGCTCCCAGATTCTCTTCAGATGAGAACACGTTTCGAGTCTCTGTCCAGGCTGAATCGCTGGACAGAATAATTAAGCACTTTTCTCCTTTCGCTATTTCCCCAGGATCTGTATGAAAACTGCTCAATTAATACATATTAACAAAATTAATTAAGCATTGGCGTCAATAGTATTACAATTTCTTATGTTTCTCCTAATCAAATTAATACCACTTTTCCATTAATTTTGTCTTTCAGTTTAATATACAACTAATTTACTTCTTAACAATGAACATTAGTTTTTAATTAATTAATTCAAAAGCAAAATATTTTAAAAGATGATAAATATTTTATGAACAAAATAAACGAGTGGTTTCATATAACTTTAGGAATACTAATTTGGTGACGTAGTCAGTGAACGGTTAACATTGATCAGTGGATATCTAACATCAGGAATAAAAAATTAATTAAATACGCAAAGTAAGCGCAATAAATTCCTTTTTTTTAAATCAAATGTAACTACAAACTAGCAAACATCATTGGTGTCATCCTAGAAATATTTGATAAGGCTGAAATGTATATAGTTTAATTTGAAACAATTCATATCACTTTACCAATGCAAACGGCTCTCTGAAAAGAACTAATTAAAAAATTCGAACGATTCTTTGGATCGAGATCTAAAATTGACTGAGAGAACAAACGGTTTTGGAGTTAGAAGTGGGATGCAAATTCTCCAATTTGTTATTATCAAAAAAGTTGTCGCTAAATTGAAATGGAAAAATAGTTGTATAAAACCAAAACTTTGAAAAGTAATCTGGGATAAATGATGTTTATAAAATAAAATGATAAATAATAAATAAGGCTTTAGGAAAAAGTCTTACCTCACGATCTTTGCCCCCAAGTTGTCCTTTCAAATCCTTTTATAATTCCAGTTTTATTTTTAAGCAACAAATTGCTCACGGTATACAACTCCCGAAATGCTGCACATTGAATATACTTGTATTCGTAAAAATACGGACAATTTATGGCCATCTGTTAATATAGATCTGCATAAAAAATTAAACACCTCTGAAAAACTGAAATGAAACCATGAATGGGAAAAAAGCGGGTTGCAGGGTTAAACAGACGGATAGATTGTATCTCCACGAAAATCATGGGTTGTGCGAATTTTACTACTAATCTCTGGATACGCAGCATGATAGTGAAAGGGATTCAATGTTGGTCTCCCTCCAAGTGAGAATCAGCAGCTTTGATATCAAAAACTAGAAAACTAGGTTTTCGTGTATTAGAAGACTTCGATCACCAACCTCCTTAATATCGTTTGCTTTCCGTTGAGATATTTGTTGTTTAGATTAAAAGTAGGTTATTTCTTTTAAGGAAAAAAAATAAAATCACTTGTTTAAAAAATAAATATAATCAATTAATATATTTATATACAAGAATATTTTGTTGATATATAAATCGTAACAAAATGAACGATTATTTTTGTTTAGAAACAATCAACTGTACTTGAAAGAAAAATTTAATCAAAGAAATATAAAAAATGTGACACACAATAAAAATTAATATATGAGAAGTATCAATACTATTAGACTGCATAGTAGCTCACAAGGTATTTTTTTATCTCGTTAGAGTCTTTCATATTTTTAAAAATTTCTATTTTAATGTAAATATTTATATCTGACAATATTTAATCTCTTTCTCTTATTTTATTATAATTTGTTCATTTATTTATTTCTTCATTTTTTTTATACTTTTGAGATGATATTAAGAGTGAGCTTAGAGAATGAAGATCTCGGAGAGATATAAAACTTCCTGCAACAATTGATAAGTATCTTTGGGAGACAATTTTTTGTCTGTTTCGAATCATTCTTAGATACTTCCGAGTCGCTGATTTTAAGTCTGCATTCGGTTTATCCCTACATACAACAGTTTTTATGCAATTAATTAATTCGTATCGACCAGTCATCACTGGGATTCGTACCTAGTTCGCTTCATTTAAAGCAAATGCTCTGTCCCCTGAGCATCCTTGAATTTATTTGAGAAAAACAAGAAACTCGATTCGACCATGATTTTTTTATCTTAAAACCTTTTTTAGAAAGAATCTTATCGCGTTTTAAGGAATTTGCAAAAATAAAGTACACTTTTATACTCTTTTAAAACCCACTAACTGCTACTTAGACATTTGAGGCATTGTTTTCTATGTTTCACGGCTTTCTTGAAACTGACTTCTCAGAATGTGAATTTTGCGTAAACGAAATACAATCTTTTATTTGCATACTCATATATGCGTCTCACATTATTATTTAAGCAAGTGAAACATTGTATCCTGCATATGTTTGCTGACTGTGTCGAATGAAATTATGCGCAAAACAATGAAAGTAATATTCTAAAAGTTGCAAGGATTTTAGTTAAATTATTGCATCCTATGTATTTTTGTACTCTGAATCGAATGAAATCATACGTAAAACAATGAAACTGATTTCTCAGAAGTTTCAAGGATTTTTGTGTATAAAAAGTATTCTCATAACCTTATTGTTATTCTATTCTTAAATTGTTGTACCTTCCTTACAGTTTTAACCTGTAGCAAATTGTTATACTTTCCTCAAGTAAACCTAGCTACTGCTATTTAGACAAATTAGGCATTGTTTTTTATGTTTTATAGTTTTCTTCAAACTGTCAGTTCAGAATGAGAATTTTGCGTTTCCGAAATACAAACTTTAATTTATATACTTTTATCTGCATTTGACAATATTATCTGAACAGGAGAGGCATTGACTCCTATATATTTTTACTCGCTGAATCGAATGAAAACATACACGAAACCTTGACACTAATATTATAGGCATTGAAAGGATTTTAATGCATTAAAATTATTATATTTCATGTATTTTTGCATACTGAAGCGAATGAAATCATAAGCGAAACAATGAAACTAATATTCCAGAAGTTACAAGGAATTTTGTGAATAGAAAGTATTATATCCTATTTATTTTTGCAACACACTGAATCGAATGAAGCCATACATTAATCAATAAAACTAATTATCCAGAAGTTATAAGGATTTGTGTGTGCAAAAAGTAATAGTTTTATTTAAACTTTTGGTAAGCTATCTGATCATTTAGTTAATTGGATTAGATGTAACGAGGGTTTCAATAATATAAAGTATAAATCAAAAAACACCTTTTTGAACACCTTTTATAAAAGAAAGTGATAGGGTATTTTCCCTTTGATGCAATGGTAGCATAAAGAGGCACAGCACAAAAAAGAATGTGCATACATATTCAAACTTGTAACAAAAGCATCCGAAAGAAATCAGTGCAGGAATGCTGCAGGCGACATTTGTTACCTCTTTAATTACTCAATCCTCTCTATCACTATGATTTATATTTAATATTATTCTTGTACAAGCATTTTTTGCTTTCACTTTCAATAGTAGTCGGGAAAAAATATCCTTTAAAATGTTGCTAATTTTATTTTATTTTAGTAAATTTTGACCTTTAATAGCCAGCACTTCTTGTAATTTTAGTCACCATTAGCAACCCTGCCAGAGGCACACCTAATATATGCCTTAACACGTTGAGCGCCGCGTCAGCCATCGGTGGCTGACACTGGACTTTCCATTTAGGAGGCGTTAGCCACCGGTGGCTGACGCTGAAATTACATTTAGGCCGCATCATTCACCGTTGGCTGACAATGAAATTAAATTTAAGCTGCGTCTGCCACCGCTTGCTGACACTAACCTTTCATATAGGCCGCGAAAAACAGCTGGCTGACAGCGTATAACATGATACAGAACTATAAAATTTACACTCTTTTATGGAATTGCAGAAAATGTATACAAAATTTACTTAATTATTGTGATTTTTGGTTTAATGAATTCATATTAGTAGTTTTTTATCCACCACTACTTCTGCATAATTCGTAGGCTTATATTATTCACAACTTACGCAAATTCTGCGTGCTCGCCCCATAGACTGCTGAACTCAAACTGTCTTTTATTTTAACCTTCTATTCTATTTCATAATGTATGGGATATGGACCTTCTGAGCGGCCTAGGTGCCCAATTTTCTATAAATGAAGAAAGAAAGACATTCTGCATGCTTGTAAAATGGAACGTTTTCTTTCGCGGAAAGAATTTTTCAGTAGACTTAATATTTACTTATGTTGGTATTTCATTATACATTTAGCTACCACTACGAAAAATCTCTTTTTGTAAAGAGTAAAAGTTGGTAGGTATGCAGTGAGGTATATATCAAGGTATGCACATCTCCTGCATCAAAAATTCTTCACACGGTATATTATAATTAGTCTGCCCAGACTGTTGAGAAAGTGAACCTGTTGTGCCCATGAACCCAAATTCTACTTTAAAAGTACTTCATATATAGGTAGTAATCTTAGCATCAGCCCTGAGAGGCGCTCTAACTAATTCATCTTAGCAGGAATGTGTAATAAATCGTCGAAGCGTAATTGAATGGAGAAAGTTGGGGTTGAGTAACATTTACTGAGCAAAATTTAAAATAACGAAACCAGAATAAACAAACAGGGTGTGACGTTGGTCCAACTAATATGGTGCCCCTGAAAGAGAGACCAACAAAATCGCCCTGTATATGCCTGAAATAACGGATGTTAACAGAGGTGAGCATTGGGAAAAGAGAAAAAAAGATTAAGCAAACAAAATTTAGAGAGAGAAGAGGTTTTTGTGGCAGACTGTCTCGCCTCCCCCCGAAGTATTACCCCCGAGCACGAGCCTCTCAGTTGCACAATAGCCCCATAGCCTCAGAACAAGAGGAAAAATACATAATAATAAATGCACAAAAATATATATATTTTGAAAGTAATTGAGAGAAATTTATCATATATATTTGAGATTTAAATCTGTAGTGGTTGAGAAGTGACTGAGATAGACCAATCATATTCATAAATTAAACACATTTTTTGACATATATTTGCTACCATTTTCTTATTTTAACTAGATTTTGTGTTAAAGGGCTTTTTTGTAAAACGGTTTGAACCCATAGTAGTCAGATAAGACTACTTGTCAGAAACCGCGAGCAAGATTTCAATTGTAGGAGGCGCTAACCGAGCCATCACAGCTCATATCATTTATAAATAATATAATATAATAATTTTTAAAATTCCCGAAATAATGTGAATAAAAATTATTAAGCTATACATATTTCAGTTCGAGTGCTGAATTTTTATGTCTCAACGGAGCCGAGAGGGAAGTGAAAAAAGTGTTGAACAATGTTATTTCTTCCTACATGCCTTATCATAACGTTATCATTCTCAATCATAAGTCCCATTGATTTGAGTTCAGTTTTATTCCGTTAAATGGGAAAAATTATTTAGGAAGCAATACCTTACTTGTATAGATAGCATTGCCAGACACGAAAATCGATACAAGTACAAAATTTTATTTTTTGTACCAAAAAATCCTTATAATTTGTGAGACATTTCTATTGTCTGTGGATTGGCATCATTTGATTCAGCATAACGAAATTACACTGGCATCAATACCTTATAATCGTAAATAATAGTATCGAAGTTTCTCCTCCACCTCACCCCCTTCTCGGAAAAATTTGTAAAACGATTGTTTGAAAACTTACTTAGAAAAGAATACTTAATAGCTTATGGCAGGAATTTTTTAAGTGCAGCTGAAATTTATTGTATGATAATAAGTTTGATGAAAACAAAAAAAAATTTAGTTGGTACCAGTTTGCAAAATCAAAGAGATTTTATAACTAAAAGAAAAGCTAGTTGATTCGGTTCTTTTGCAACATTCGTGTTGATCTAGTATTTGCTAGCAATATAATATGCTGGTGAGTATTTATAATTGAGAAGGAAATTTTATGAAGTAGTACATATGTTACTTACCACCACATTAACCGGTTATCATTCTCTCTATTAAGTACTCTTTTATAAGACAGTTCCCTTTTTCAAAGACGGAAAATGGCGGGAAACTTTTTTCAGTATTTTCATTTATCTGGGTGAATTAAAAGATTTTCAGGTACCATGATTATTTAGTTATTTCTGATTAGATCTAGAATTATAAGGAGCAAGTACTTTTTGATCTATCAAAGACTTTTAGAATGCTATAACAGTAGAAAAACCATTTAATTTCGATAGTATATTATAACACTTTTTCCATAAAAAAACTTTTTGTATCATTTCAATATATAAATTCGGGACAAAACGGGTTAATTGCTATGTTATTTTCTTATATGACCTTTATCCTCCAAACACCAAATCAAATAACGTACTTTTTAGTGTGTTAACTACTCTACATCAGTTACACCAGTGTTCCCCAACCTTTTTATCACCGCTGACCTGTCAACATTTGATAATTTTACATCGGCCCGCTGGTGGGGGGGGGCGTTGATTGTTTATATTTTAGATTATTTTGATTTATGAATTTAAATTTAATTGTATTTAAGCATGCCTTCGAAATAAAATACAGTTACACCAAAAAATAAATATAAAGTGATTTAACATTTTAACTTACTAGAACGTTACATCAATGAGAACCCTGAGTTTGTTTCTTTGCAATGAGACGGTTCCATCTGGGGGTAATTGGAGACAATGACACCTGAAGTGCGTTGCTTACGTCCAGTTTATTCCGTTGTTTAGTTTTAGTTGCTGTTATTACAGAAAACCACGCTTCAAACAGATAGGTTGTTAGATTGTCGGAAATGGCAATAGGGATTTAAGTTCTGTGGTAGCAATCTTAGGGTATTCTGCCATGAATTTAATCCAGAACACCTGCAGAGTTTTTGTTTCGAACGTAGTTTTAATTACGCCGTCCTTTGCAATCTCCAGCAGTTGATCTTTTTCATGCACAGACATGCTACATTCACCCGATTTGTGTACAAATGGGTCGCAGATTTATTCCTTACCAGTGTGTGGTTTTTCGCTTTTGGGAAGTAGCGCTCGAATTCTTTTAAATGCAAAGACCAACTGGGAGAATGAATGTTCAGGCTCAGTGGTCCAGTACCATTTGATCCACGGACCGACGGTTGGGGAACACTCAGTTACGCCACTTCATATCATTTCTATTCACGATCAGTGGGACAAATCAAATTTCCGAAGACAATGTTGTTTAGTTAAAAAAAGATTTATCACAAAAATTAATTTTCATATTTACACTGCTGAAAACAATTAAAGACACAAGTATTTTTTTTTCAACAAAAGAATCAATGCAAATAATACTAAACTAGACCAAAATATCATTCGACACCGGCATGAAATCCTTATATGCCTAAATAACAGTATCAAAGTTTCTCCTCCGCCTCTCTCCCTTCTCGAAAAAATTTAAAAAATTATTTTTTGAAAACTTACTTGGAGAAGAGAACTTAATAGCTTATGGCAGTAATTTTTTAAATGCAGCTTAAATTTATTGTGTGATAATAAGTTTGATGAAGGCAAAAAGGAATACAATTTTAGTAGCTACCACTTTGTAAAATCAAAGAGGTTTTATAACAAAAATAAAAACTAGTATTTTTCTATATGAGCTTGGCAAACATTAATGTTTATCTAGAATTTGCTAGCAATATAATATGCTGGTGAGTACTTATAATTAAGAAGGAATTTATATGAAGTAGTACGTATGTTACTTACCACCACATTAATTGCCATGTTATTTTCTTATATGACCTTTAACCTCCAAACACCAAATCAAATAACTGACCTTTTAGTGTGTTAACTACTCTACATCATTCAAACCACTTCGTATCATCTATATTCACGATGAGTGGGACAAATCAAATTTATATGATTCGTCAATTTAAAGTTTTACTATTTCACCCAAGTTTAATAAGGTTTTAAAATTGCTCATTTTAGCATTTGTTGTTAAATTACTTTTGGAGTTTTGCTTACTTTGGGGCTTTTCCCAGGTTTTAAATTTCACTTTTGTACTATAGCCTAATATTTATCTTACTCACCCGCCATGTTCATGGGCTGTTGCTGCTTATTCCTTGTATTTTTACGCATCTTATGTTTTTTATGCTTTGTACTGCTTTTTGGATTTAAATAAACATATACCCGTATGCCCTAAATTGGGGCAGGTCGGGGTAACTTTTCTTTCCTTTGTAGCTGAGCATTCGTATGTGGTTTATAAAAAAAATCATTAAAATTGTGCTAAACACAACGAAATCATTCACAAAACTGAAAGGCATATTACACAATGAACGAAGCTAAAATAATTATTTGTTGCCCTCCCCGGAGATCCCCAATTTTTTTTTTCTGCAGTTCATTATGCAGTTATTCATGCACCTTTAGAATAATGATTAACCACATTCAGTATCACTTTGCATGATACGGTTGCTCGAGGCCAACTCACGATAGTTCATAAGTTACCATTATAAAGTACTTTTCTCCTTTCACTATTTCCACAGGATCTGTATTAAAACTGCTCAATTAATACATATTACCAAAATTAGTTAAGCATTGGCGTCAATAATAGTATGGCGATTTTTTGTTTCTCCTTACCGAATGATACCACTTTTCCATTAATTTTATCTTTCAGTTGAATATACAACTAATTTTGTTTCCTTAACAATGAACATTAGTTTTAAATTATTTAATTTTAAAGCAAAATATTTTCAAATAATCGCTATAAACAAAATAAAAGATTGGTTACATATAAATTTGGAAATACTAATTTGCTGACGTAGTTCATGAACGCTTAATGTTCATCAGTGTATTTATCTAATATCGCGAATAAAAAATAATTAAAATTGTAAAGTAAGCACAATAGACTCTTTTATTAAAAAAATCAAGTGAAACTACAAGCTAGCAAGCATCACTGGTGTTATCTTAGAGATGTTTGAAAAAAATGAGACGTACACAGTTCAATTTGAAACAATACCTAACAGTTTATCCATGAGAAAATTCTATTTTTCAAACGGCTCTCTGAAACGATCTAATTAAACGATTCGAATGATTCCTAGGATCGAGATCTAAAATTGGCCCTTGCAGTCGATAGAACAAACGGTTTTAGACGATAGAAGAGAGACACAAATTCTCCAATTTATAATAATAAAAAAAGTTGTCACGAAATTAAAATGGAAAATTTGTTATATAAAAGCAAAACTTTGCAAATTAATCAGGGTTAAATTATGTTTATAAAATAAAAGATGAAACGTACATAATAATGAAGGCATTTTGGAATAGTACAACCTCGCAATCTTTACCCCAAATTCTCTTTCCTTTCCGTTTCGAATTTAAGTTTTTTTTCCTTATAGAAAAGAGTACTTAATCGCTTATAGCAGGAATTTTAAACTTCATTTTTATTGTCTGATAATGAGTGTGATGAAAACGAGAAAGAATCAAATATTAGTAGGTACCACTTTCTAAAATCAAAGAGATTTTATAAAGAAATGAAAACCAGCCTTCTCTCTGAATTTAACTACTAATATATAAATAAATTAATCAAGTATTTGCTAGCAATAGAATGTGCTGGTGAGTACTTAGAATAGAGGAATAAATTTAAGAAATCGTACACATGGTTCTAACCAACACGTTAATTGCTATGTTACTTTCGTATATGACGTTTATCCTCCCAATACGAAATCAATTAACCTCATACCTGCTAACTTTTCCGGATTTTCCCGAAGAATTTATTTTCATATTTAAAGTGATAGTAATTATATACTATTTTTCTTTTATAATTTTACTTTTTAAATGATATTGATCACCACTATTCTTACAAAAATTAAGCACATATATTAATATGCGTTACTATCATGGTTGTCAATTTAAGTTTTCTCAAATACAACGTATTTGTTAGCTTAAAATTGAAGTTTTAGTTCCATTTTAATACCACTGGGAAAAATGATAATGGAAGGGATTAAAAGCTGGCAGGTATGTAGCCTACCTTTTGGCGTGTCAACTTTTCCAAATCATTCACACCACTTCGTAACATCTATATTTACGATGAATGGTATCTGTCAAATTGCCAATTAAAAAAAGGATTTATGTCGAAATTTATTTTTCATGTTCACACTGGTGAAAACAATAAATGCTACAAATGCTTTTTTTTTTGCAATAAAAAAATCAAAGCAAATAATACCAAACTTGGCCAAAATATCAACCGATATGAAACTAATATGGGAAAACAAAAATGACCGGCATCAATACCTTATATGCCTAAATAACAGTATCGAAGTTTCTCCCCCGCCTCACCCCCTCTCGGAGAAATTTGTGAAACAATTTTTTGAAAACTTACTTAGAAAAGAGTACTTAATAGCAAGAGTACTTAAGTGCAATTTAAACTTCATTTTTATTATTTGACATTTAATTATAAATTAGATAAATAAAAAAGAATAAAATTTTAGTAACTACCACTTTGAAAGATGAACGAGTTTTTATAGGTAAAATGAAATCAAGCGGCTTCTATTACTTGAAGTAACTAGAAACAATAAGTTTATCTAGTATTTGCTAGCAATATAATATGCTGGTGAGTACCTAAAATTGAGAAGGAAATTGTATGAAATAGGATACATGTTACTAACCAACACTTTAGTTGCTGTGTTATTTTCTTATATGATCTATATCCTCCCAATACCAAATCAAATAACCTACCATTTTGTGCGTTAACCGGTTAACGCCCAGCGTCATATATTTAGGACAGTTCCTTTTTTCAAAAACATTAATTGTGGTGGGAAATTTTTTTTCTGTATTTTCATTTATCTGGGTGAATTAAAAGATTCTCAAATACCACAATGATTTAGTTATTTCTGATTAGATTTAGAATTATAAGGAGCAAGTACTGTTTGATCTATCAAAGACTATTTGAATGCCCTAACAGTAGAAAAAACAATTAATTTCGAAAATATATTATACCACTTTTTCCATAAAACCGCTTTTTGTATCATTTCAATATATAAATTCGGGAAAAAACGGGGTTAACTACTTTACATCATTCACACCGCTTTGTATCATCTACATACACGAAAGGGACAAATCGAATTGTCTAGCTAAAAAAGGATTATTACTCCTTAAAATCGAAATTCTTCTCTTCATGTTTGCACAGGCGAAAACATTTAAAGACACAAATGCTTTTTTTGCAATAAAAAAAATCAAAGCAAATAATACCAAACTTGGCCAAAATATTCTACTATATGAACTGATATATAGCACTATAGCTGAATCCGTCTGACACTGTAGATATTTTACATCAGCATTGAGGTCGGTGCGAGCCGGAAGCAAAATTCGTATCCACCAGCCATTGCTAAAATTCAAACTCGGTTTACTTCATTCAAAAGCGAATGTTCTATCCCCTGAACATTACGACTCTTTGAATTTATTTGAGGAAAACAGGAAACTCGATTCGACCGTGATTTCTTTTCCTTTTAAAATCTTTTTTAGAAAGAGCCTAATCGTTTTTCCACTAAGCACTTTTCATAACAATATAGAAAGATTATAATTCCTTATACTCGGTGGGGAATCTATTGAAATAGGAGAAGTTAGCAATTATATGCTTTCGAGTTCAATAAAGATAGCTAAAAAATGAATGAAACTCGGACATCTGAAGGGAAGAAATGCTCTTAACTGTGGCTTGTTAAACCTTTCTTAGGTAAAAATTGACAAGACCTTGCCCTTAGAGCTTTGATAGAGAACTATATTTTTATAGTGTTTAGAAAAACCGAGAGTCAAGTAGTTATAGGGATTTTGTGAAAATAAAATACAATTTTAAACTCTCCTATAAATCTACCTACTACTATTTGGACCATTGAGGCACTGACTTCTATGCTTCACGGTTTTCTTGAAACTGACAGTTCAGAATGTGAATTTTGCAAAAGCAAAATACAATCCTTTATTTGTATATTCATTTATACATCTGACATTATTATCTAAACAAGTGGAAC
This sequence comes from Parasteatoda tepidariorum, assembly GCF_982258835.1. Taxonomy (NCBI): domain Eukaryota; kingdom Metazoa; phylum Arthropoda; class Arachnida; order Araneae; family Theridiidae; genus Parasteatoda; species Parasteatoda tepidariorum. Next base: position 26,839,068 of record NC_141758.1, read on the forward strand.
ATAGTATCCTACATATATTTGATGACTGAATCGAATGCAATCATACGCGAAACAATGAAACTAATAATCCAAAAATTGCAATGATTTTAGTCAAATTATTGCATCCAGTGTATTTTTACACTCTGAATAGGAAGAAATCATACGCGAAACAATGAAACTGATTTTCCAGAAGGATTTTTGTGTTTTTTTTTCAAAAAATCTGTGCGTCCACATTCATAAAAGGAACTACATTGCCTGCTTACCTCATTGCTCAACCAAAACTGTTCTAAAATTCCAGATGAATGGGATAGGGACCCAGGTGCCCAATAAAATCAAAACACTAGGACTCTAGCACTCTTCATCATTAGACCCTTGTATTTATCTCATACCTGCCAACTCTTCCTGATTTTCCGGAAGATTTTGCTTTCATATTTAAAGTGGTAGTAAATATATACTATTTTTTCTTTTATAAACTTAATTTTTAAATGATTTTGATCACCACTATTCTTACAAAAATTAAACAAATATATCAATATGCGTTACTATCATGATTGTCAACTTAAGTTTGCTCATATACAACGTATTTGTTTGCTTAAAATTGAAGTTTTAATTCCATTTTAATACCACTGGGGAAAATGATAATGGAAGGGATTAAAAATTGGCAGGTATGTTATCTAGTATTTACTAGCAATATAATATGCTAGTGAGTACTTACAACTGAGAGGGAAATTTTCTGAAATTGTACACGTTACTTAGCAGCACCTTAATTGCTATGTTTTTATCTTATATGACGTTTATCCTCCCCTTTTGTGTGTTAACTACTCTACATTAGGCACACCACTTCGTATCATCTATATCAGGGGTTTCCAACTTGAGGCCGGGGGCCACAATTAAAAACACAATTCAAATGGCGGGCCGCAACTTTGTCAAAATTTTATGAAGAACTCTTTTATGTTTGAAGGAACATTAAATATTACTGTCAGATTTTTACCAAGTTGTACAGAACAAAAGTATTGAATTACAAATCAAAATAAGAAGTAGATTCTTAAATATATTTAATTGTTATTAATAATATTTTTAAAAATATTAAATAAATAATAAAAATTCGGGCTGCAATAACTTTAATGTGCACCTATGTATTAAGCAATTAATGTGCAACAGACATCTAATTGTTAAGATATAAAACTTTAAAAAGTACATAGTAGCATAGTATTAAAATTTACATAGTAGCACACAAAATGTTCAATGAGAAAATTGAGGTTTGTCTGCAGCAACCACCAGAGAACAGATATTTACATTTAAAATTTACAAATGTGTGTGTAAATATTTTCGTCCTAAATGAGTGGTTTCAAAAAGTTAAATCGGAGAATTTCTTCTAGAAAATTTCTGATACGCACATGCTAAATTATATGCACAAAATACAAAAAAATGAAATAAAAAAGAGCAACATACACAATTATTTTTGTATTTCAATAAATATTTTCTTGGATGCAGAACTTGAGAAATAAATCTTTTGCACTGTTGGTATGTTAAATTTCACGGAAACGAAGAAATTAGGTTTTTATTAACGAGAAAAGTGTTTTTAATCCATATAGATTTTTTACGAAAATTGTCCGCAAAAAGTGAGTTCACGGGCCACACGGGTTTCAGTTCACGGGCCACAAACAATGGCTCCACGGGCCGCCAGTTGGACACCCCTGATCTATATTCACAATGAATGGGACAAATCAAATTTGCCGAAAAAACAATGTTGCCTGATAAAAAAAGGATTCCGGTGGAAAATTTCCTTTCTTCACTTTTACACTGGTGAAAACAATTAAAGACACAAATGCTTTTTTAGCAATAAAAAAAATTAAACCAAGTAATACCATACGTGGCTAAAATATCATCCAATATGAAACCAATATATGGGAAAACAAAAAAAGGAACATCCTGTACCCGAAATAAGGAGACAGGTCACTTGTCCAGCGCAGTAGTTAATCGACACCTTATAAGTCGGAGAAAACCATGTCTAATAGGGTGAATATATCAAATACACAAATCTCGTTTCAAACTTTCATACTGTTAACCAGGTTCCTGTGGCAATCAAGCACTCTTGCACTAAACACCTCTTGGTTGTCGTTGGAGTTGGTATTCCAAGGGCGTCCCGTATATGATCAATTGGATTTAGTGATGCGTATATGATCACTACGAAAACTTCCCACAGTTAGCCTGACAGCAAGGGGATTCCAATGATCCGTCTACCACTGAGGATATTCTACGTCAGCATTGTGGTCGGCGCAAGCAGCATGCGGAAATCGTATCGACCAGTCATCACTGGGATTCGTACCTGGTTCGCTTCATTTAAAGGCAAATGTTCTGTCCCCAGACCGTCACGGCTCTTTGAAATTATTTGAGTAAAACAAGAAACTCGATTCGACCATGATTTTTTCTTAAAACCTTTTTTAGAAAGAATATTATCGCTTTTTTAAGGAATTTGGAAACATAAAGTACAATTCTATTGAAACTGACTGTTCAAAATGTGAATTTTGCGTAAACGAAATACAAACTTTTATTTGCATACTCATTTAGCATCTCACATTATTATCTAAGCATGTGAAACATTGTATCCTGCATATGTTTGCTGACTGTATCGAATGAAATTATGCACCAAACAATGAAACTAATATTCTAAAAGTTGCAAGGATTTTAGTGAAATTATTGCATCCTATGTAATTTTGCACTCTGAATCGAATGAAATCATACGCAAAACAATGAAACTGATTTCTCAGAAGTTGCAAGGATTGTACAAAAAGTATTCTCATAACCTTATTGTTATTCTTAATTGTTATTCTATTCTTAAATTGTTGTACCTTCTTTACAGTTTTAACCAGTAGCAAAGTGTTATACTTTCCTCAAGTAAACCTAGCTACTGCTATTTAGACAAATTAGGCATTGTTTTTTAAGTTTTATAGTTTTTTTCAAATTGTCAGTTCAGAATGAGAATTTTACGTTTACGAAATACAAATTTTTATTTATATATTTTTTCTGCATTTGATAATATTATTTGAACAGGAGAAGCATTGACTCCTATATATTTTTGCACTCTGAATCGAATGAAACCATACACGAAACCTTAAAGCTAATATTATAGAAATTGAAAGGATTCGAATGCATGGAATTTATTATTGTAACAAAAGCATCCGAAAGAAATCAGCGCAGGAATGACGCAGGCGACATTTGCTACCTCTTTAATTACTCAACCTACTCTACCACTATGACTTACATTTAATATTATTCTTTTACAAACATTTTTTGCTTTCACTTTCAATAGTAGACTGAAAAAATATACTTTAAAATGTTGCTAATTTTATTTTAGTAAGTTTTGACTTTTAATAGTTTGCACTTCCTGCAGTATTAGTCACCATTAGCAATCCTGCCAGCGGTACACCTGATATGTGCCTTAACACGTTGAACGCCGCGTCAGCCATCGGTGGCTGACACTGGACTTTCCATTTAGGCCACGTCAGCCACCGGTGGCTGACACTAAAATTACATCTAGGTCGCGTCATCCACCGGTGGCTGACGCTGAAATTAAATTTAGGCTGCGTCAACCTCCGGTGGCTGACCCTGAAATTACACTTAGGCTGCGTCTGCCACCGCTCGCTGATGCTGACCTTTCACATAGGCCGCGAAAATTAGCTGGCTGACAGCGTATAACATGATATAGAATTATAATATTTACACTCTTTTATGAAATTGCAGAAAATTTATACAAAACTTAATTATTGTGATTCTTGGTTTAATAAATTAAATTAAGTAGAATTTTATCCACCACTACTTCTACATAATTCGTAGGCTTATATAATTTACAACTTTATTAGATATTACATTACATCTGCCAGCCTTTTCGGATTTTCCGGAAGATTTTATTTTCATATTTGAAGTGGTAGTAAGTATATACTATTTTATGATATAAAATTAATTTTTAGATGATATTGATCACCACTATTCTTACAAAAATTAAGCACATATATTAATATACCTTACTATCATGGTTGTTAACTTAAGTTTTCTCAAATACAACGTATTTGTTTGCTTAAAATTGAAGTTTTAATACCACTGGGAAAAATGAGAAGGGATTAAAAGTTGGCAGATATGTTGCATGCTTGTAAAATGGAACGTTTTCTTTGGCGGAAAGAATTTTTCTGTAGACTTAATGCTTACCTATTTTGATATTTCATTATACATTTAACTACTACTTCGAAAAATCTTTTTTGTAAAGAGTAAAAGTTGGTAGGAATGCACTGAGATATCATCTCCTGCATCAAAAATCCTTCACACGGTATATTATAATTAGTCTGCCCAGACTATTGAGAAAGTGAGCCTGTTGTGCGCATGAACCCCAATTCTACTTGCAAAGTACTCCATACTCATATATAGGTAGTTATCTTAGCATCAGCCCTGCGAGGGGCTCTAACTAATTCATCTTGAGTGGGAATGTATAATAAATCGTCGAAGGGCAATTGAATGGTGAAAGTTTATATTAAGTAACATTTACTGAGAGAAAATTTAAAATAAGAAACGAGATTAAACAAACAAATTTAAGAGAGAGAAGAGGTTTTTGTGGTAGACTGTCTCGCCTCCCCCAGAAGTATTACAACCGAACTTCGCTGATGCGCAGTAGCCTCATAGCCGCAGAGAAAGAGGAAAAATACACAATAATAAATGTGCAAAAATAAATATATTTTAAAAGTAATTGAGAGAAATTTATCATACATATTTGAGATTTAAATCTGTAGTGGTTGAAAAGTGACTAAGATAGACCAATCATATTCATAAATTAAACAAATTTTTACACATATATTTGCTACCACTTTCTTATTTTTATTGGATTTTGTATAAAGTGGGTTTTTTGCAAATTGGTTTGCCTTCATAATGGTCAGATCAGACTACCAATGAAGAACCGTGTGTAATCTTTCAGTTGTACAAGGCGTTAACTGAGCCGTCACAGCTCACAACATTTAAAATATATAATAAAATATTTTTTTAAATTTCTAAATTAATGAGGATAAAAATTATTAAGTTATACATATTTTACAGTCATGAATTTTTATCTCTCAACGGAACAATATCTCTTTTCTCGCATGCCTAACCATAACGTTATCATTCTCAACCGTAAGTCCCATTGATTTGTGTTCGGTTCTTTTTCCGTTAAACGGGAAATATTAGTTAGGAAACGATGCCTTACTTGTATGGATAGCATTGCCAGATACTAAAATCGATACAAGTACAAAATTTTATTTTTTGTACAAAAAAAACCCTAATAATTTGTGAGACATTCCTATCGTCTCTGGATTGGCATCATTTGATTCAACATAACGAAATTACATTGGCATCAATACCTTATATGCCTAAATAACAGTACCGAAGTTTCTCCTCCGCCTCACCCCCTTCTCGGAAAAATTTGTGAAACAATTTTTTGAAAACTTACTTAGAAAACAGTATTACTTAGAAGAGAGTGAGAAGAAATTTTTGAAAAATTACTTAGAAACGAGCATTTAATAGCTATAATTTTCTAAGTTCAGCTTCATTTTTTTTTTGTCTTATATTAAATTATAAATTTGAGAAACAAAAAAAAATTTCAGTAGCTACCACTTTGTAAAATCAAAGAAATTTTATAAGTAAAATTAAGACAAAACATTTTTAAGTGTTTTTAATACGGAAGTTTTCAAATGTTTAAGTAGCGTTCGCTAGCTATATAATATGCTGGTGAGTGCTTACAATTGAAAAGGTAATTTTCTAAGATGGTACACGTAACTTAGCAACACCCTATAATTGCTATGTTATTTTCTTATATGACGTTTATCCTCCCTTTTTTTGTGTTAGCTACTCTACATCAGTCGCACCACTTCATATCTATATTCACGATGAATTAATCAAACCGAATTGCCGAAAACATTTCATTGCGTAATAAAAAAAGAATTTAAGTCGCACATTTTTGATCTACATTTTTACACTGGTGAAAACAATTAAACACACAAATGCTTTTTTTGCAATGAAAAAAATCAAAGCAAATACCAAACTTGGCCAAAATATCAACCAATATGAAACCATAATATTAGAAAACAAAAATAGGCACAACCTGAACCCGAAATAAGAAGACAGGTCACTTGTCCAGCAGAGCAGTTAATCGACAACTTATCAGTCAGAGAAATTCATGTCTAATAGGGTGTATATAACAAATATACAACTCTCGTTTCAACCTTTCACTCTGTTAATCAGGTTCCTGTGGCAATCAAACCCACTCTAGCACAAAGCACTGATGGTCGTTGGAGCTGGTATTCAAGATGCAATTGAGTGTCCAAGGTCGTCCCATATATGAACAATTAGATTAAGGTCAGGGGGCATCGCTGGCCACAACAGTCGTTGAATATCCCGTGAACTCGTTGAATATCATTGAACAGTTGATGTATTCGCCTTGTCCACCAACTGAGCTCTGTGTGGACGTTAGTTATTGCCCATAAATATGGAATTTGTCCCAGATGCTCCACATGCAATATACATATTGAAATGCAATATACACTGTATATTATATAGGTTGCGAGACAGTTGCGTCGCTGTTGCGGAATCCATTTCGGCTAGAAGTCTCAAATAACTGTCTTAAGACAGCGTTGTTGCGTATTTCCCTATTTTTTGTTTCATTGTATCTGAGTATTCGTACGGGGTTAATATAAAAAATCATTAAATTTGTGCTGAACTGAACAAAATCAAGCACGAAACTGAAAGGCATATTACACAATGAACAAAACTGAAATAATTATTTGTTGCCTTCCCCGGAGACTGTACGTTGTTAAAATATCAACAAAAAAATTTTTTTCTCCGTTGCTCTGTCCCTTAAAATAAATATTAACTGCATTCAATATCACTTTGCATGATACGGTTGCTCGAGGTCAACTCACGGTAGTTCATAAGTTACAATTATTAAGTACTTTTCTCCTTTCACAATTTCCACAAGTTATCTATTAAAATTGCTCAATTAATACATATCACCAAAATTAATAAAGTATTGGCGTTAATAATAGTATGGCAATTTTTTTATGTTTCTCCTAAACGAATTAGTTCCACCAGTAATTTTATCTTTCAGTTGAATATACAACTAATTTTTTTTCTTAACAATGAACGTTAGTTTTAATTTATTTAATTTTAAATAAAAATATATTGAAAGAATATCTATAAACAAAATAAACGAATGGTTTCATATAACTTTAGGAATACTAATTTGGTGACGTAGTACGGAACGGTAGCCGGGAACGGTTAATGTTGATCAGTGAATTTATCTAACATCGCGAATAAAAAGTCCTTAAATATGCAAAGTAAGCGCAATAAACTCCTTTTTTTAAAAAAGACAAGTGCAACTACAAATTAGTAAACATCACTGCTGTGATCTTAGAGATATTTGAAAAAGCTGAGACGTTTATAGTTTAATTTGGAAAAAAAAGAGCATAACACTTACCAATCACAAAATTCTATTTTTCAAACAGCTGTCTGAAACGATCTAATTAGAAAATTCGAACTCTTAGAATCGAGATCTAAAATCGGCCTTAGCAGTCGATAGAACAAACGGTGTTGGAGCATGGCTGAATTATATAGCTAAATTATATAGCCCTTATTTAGACGGAAAAGATGAAGAACTGGTACGAAAGACATTTAATTATAGCATTTTTTCGAGAAAAATAAAATATCTGTAACCATCAAGATTTCTTTAAGATTTTAACACATATATAAATCTGCTTCTTTTCCAAGATAAAATAGATATTGTAGAATAGTTTAAAAAATGAATAAGTAAACTCCTCCCGAAAACAAGCTATAACTGAAATGGTTTTACTACCAGCCTTTTCACTTTTCCGTCTTGTACCCCTGTTTAGGAGTTAGAAGAGAGATGCAAAATCTCCAATTTATTATCATAAAAAAGTTGTCACGAAATTGAAGTGGAAAAATAGTTATATAAAACCAAAACTTTGAAAATTAATCTAGGTAAAATTATTTTTATAAAATAAAAAGGTAAAACATATATAATGATGAAGGCTTTTGGGGATAAGTCCTACCTCACAATCTTTGCCCCGAATTCTCTTTCCTTTCCAATCTTTTTCCAATGCAAGTTTTTTTTTTTAAAGCAGCAAATTGCTCACAGCTTACAACGCCCGAAATGCTGCACATTGAACACACTTGTATTCGTAAAAATATGGACAACTCATCGCCATCTATTAATTTAGACCAGTATAAAAAAAAACTGAACACCACAGTAAAACTGAAATGAAACCATGAATGGGAAAAAAGCGGGTTGCACAGTTAAATAGACGAAAAAAAATTTTATCCCCACGGAAATCATGGGTTGTGCGAATTTTGCTACTAACCGCTGGATACGCCGCAAGAGAGTAAAAGGGATTCAATGTTGGCCTCCCTCAAAGTGAGAATCAGCAGCTTTGATATCAAAAACTAGAAAAAGAGTTTTTTACGTGTATTAGAAAGCTTCGCTCATGTACCTCCATGATTTCCTTTGCTTCCCGTTGTAAAGCTTTTTAATTAGATAACCAACTATTCCATCTTTAGTTTACCATCACGGTTTCTTTTAATTAATGATGTAGCTTTTTAATAACATAAATGCCAACTGTTCCTATTTTGAGGTGTAATCATTGTTCATTTTCATTAATGGCGAAGCTTTTTAATTTATGACTATGGGGAACAAATAGGGAATTCAAATTCGTGTGAGGAAATTTCAAATCTGAAAGTTGTTTAGTTCCGAAAGCTATACATTTTTTTCAAAACGATATTTAATTTAATTTTAGTTTAATTTTTTGACTGAGTATACAAGTTTATAAAGTACGTATTGATTTATATATATAAGCAATTGTCTGCTCCTTTGATAATAACACCTAAGACAAAAAAACTTATGTCTTTAACGTAAGTCATCATAAACTTAAACGTGTCTTCCCCTGCTTCCTTCCACTCTCTATGTTCCAGAGAAGTGGAGACTTTTAATACTCACGTCATCCAGTTAGGTTAGCCATTAATTAGGTGGCATGCTTCCATTTTATGATCATGTGTACGTATTTAAAAACAATAAAAATTGGTGTCACTCGATTACTGGAATCTTCAATTCAATTTTGGGTTCAGGACTACTAATGTTCAACTCCACAGCCTTATAAATTTGACCCCGTTCCAGAAGACAAGGGAGCTCTTGGGTCAAACATTGTGAGAAATTTGCCGTCGTGGAAGACTTTTTGTTGGAACTAACGCACATTTGCGTTACATGGAGACGGCAAGGGGACTTGACGCAAAGGGACTCTAATCCATAATCCGTCTAACACTGAAGATATTTTACGTCACCATTGACGTCGATGCAAACCGGATCTACCAGTTCGTATCTACCAGCCATCGTTGAAATTCAAACCCGGGTCACCTCATTGGAAAGTGATTGTTCTATCCAAGAGCCATCACGGTTCTTTGTATTTATTTTATTTTATTTTATTTTATTTTATTTTATTTTATTTTATTTTATTTTATTTTATTTCATTTTATTTTGTTTCATTTTATTTTATTTTATTTCATTTCATTTCATTTTATTTTATTTTATAACTGCCGACCCAATTTTTTGGGTTTGCGACTACTAATGTTCAACCCATAGCCTTCTAGTTTTGAACCCAATCCAGAAGACGTGGGAACTCCTGGGTCAGGAATCGGGAGAAATTATCCTCCGTGGAGGATTTTTCGATGGAACTAACCCTCATTTGTGCTACATGGGAAGGAAAACTACGTAAACTTCCCACAGTAAGCCTGACAGCAAGAGAACTCAAACCAATGATCGGTCTATCACTGAGGATATTTTACGTCAGCATTGTGGTCGGTACAAACCAGATGCAGAATTCGTTTCAACCAGCCATTACTGTGATTCGAATCCGGTTCACTTCATTTAAAGGCGAATGTTTTATCCACTGACCATGACGCCCCCTTTGAATTTATTTGAGAAAAACAAGAACCTCGATTCGACCACTATTATTTTTCTTGAAACCTTTTTTAGAAAGAGTCTTATCGCTTTTTCACTAAGCTCTTCACATAAAAATATAAAAAGATTATATTCTATATGCTCTGTGGGGAACCTATTGAAATAGGAGAAGTTAGCAATTATATGCTTTCTAGTTCTATAAAGATAGCTAAAAACTGAGTGAAACTCGGACATCTAAAGGGGAAAATGCTCTAAACTATAGCTTGATAAACCTTTCTTAAGTAAAAATTTACAGTTACTCTTAGTGTTTTGACAGAAATTTAGACAAATCAGGTTCTGTTTTCTATATATTTTTATAGTGTTTATAGAAACCGATAGTTAAGAAGTTATAAGGATCTTGTGAAAATAAAACACAATTTTATACTCTTATTATACTCTTATACTTACTGCTATTTAGGTATTTGAGGCACTGTCTTCTATGTTTCACAGCTTATTTGAAACTGACAGAATGTGAATTTTACGTAAGCAAAATACAATCCTTTATTTGCATACCCATTTATGCAGCTGACATGATAATCTAAACAAGTGAAACAGTGCATCCTACGTATGTTTGCTGACTGAGGCGAATGACATCATGCGCGAAAAAATGAAGATAATATTCCAAAATTTGTAAGAATTATAGTGAAATTATTGCATCTTATGTATTTTTGCACTCTGAATCGAATGAAATCATACGCGAAACAATTAAACTGATTTTTCAGAAGTTGCAAGGATTGTTGTGTACAAAAAGTATTCTTATAACTTTATTGATATTCTTAATTGTTATTCTATTCTTAAATTGTTGTACCTTTGGTACAGTTTTAAAATGCATCAAATTGTTATTTCTTCCTCACGTAAACCTTGCTACTGCTATTTTGACAAATGAGGGATTAATTTTTATGTTTCACAGTTTTCTTCAAACTGTCAGTACAAAATGAGAATTTTGCGTTAACAAAATACAATCTTGTATTTCTAGACTTATTTATGCATTTCAAATTATTTTCTAGGAAGGGGAAGCATTGAATCCTCTATATTTTTGCTCACTGAATCGAATGAAAGCATAAGCGAAACAATGAAACTAATATTCCAGAAGTTGTAAAGAATTTTGTGCACAAAAATTATTGTATCTTATGTATTTTTTTCATTACACTGAACTGAATGAAATCATACACGAAACAATGAAACTAATAATCCAGAAGTTACAAGGGTTTTTGTGTATAAAAAGTATACATAAAAAGATTTTGGCAAGCTATCTGATCATTTTAAATCTTTCTAGTTACTATCTAATCAAATAAAACATCTCTTCATTTTCATATCTTATATCGAAGGAAAATAATCGCAAGTTTATTGGATTAGATGTAACGAGGGTTTTTAATAATAAAAAGTACAATTCAAAAATACACCTTTTTGAACAAATAAAAACTTCTGAACAATAATTCCTATTAAGTAGTCTTTGGTCACATTTAATTAAGCATTAAAAATTAAATCAAAATCAAAACTTTAGACGGTCACTCTACTCTCTCATCAGTAATAGAGCCAGTGGGCAGTATAATGCCAGTATAAGTGGTCAGAGTAAGAGAAAAATTAGAAGCAAAAGCAGACTTCAGTTTATACCGTCGTTCCGCTTTCCATCAACGTTAAGAATCAAATTATTGAAAGGATACTTCCGAGGGGGATCACAAATTGGTCAATTCCGGTTCGAGGGAGTAAGTGTAAACTTAAATGAAAAATTAAAATGTCGTACCTGAAATTGTGGCTTAACGGAAGAAAAACTGAATTAAAATAATTTTGAGTTAAATTGCTAGGAGTGGAATTATCCTCAATAGGGGATCACCCTAGGTCATTTCCCCTCTCTGGGGGTATCCATGATAATTAAGATAAAGGGGTAGAAAAAGAATTGTAGTGCTTAGAAAGTATAGCGTCGGAGAGGAGGATTGAAATAATTGGGTTATATTCTCCCATATCAACGACACGATCTTTTTTAACACGTTCACGCCGGGTCACGCAAGATTTTCTCATCGCACCGGAGTAAAAACTGGTAAGAATAAATTTCCTTTTTTAGTTTTTTTCCGGGAATAATAAAAATCCATAACTACCAATTGTTTTTAACGGATGCAATTTTTATATTGAATTGCTTCTTCGACGAGATAAATTTCCGTATAACGAATTGTTACTGTTGCATACCTGCCAACTTTTTATCCCTTCCGATATGATTTTTCCCACTGGTAATAAAATGGAATTTCAATTTTAAGCATAAAAATAAGATGTATTTAAAAAAGCCTACGCTGCAAACCATGATAGTAGCACATATTAATATATATGCTTAATTTTTTTTAAGAATAGTGGTAGTCAAAATCATTTAAAAAATAAGTTTATAAAAGAAATAATAGTACTTATTTACTACCACTTTAAATGTAAAAATAAAATTTTACGCCAAATGCGTAAAAGTTGGCAGGTATGCTGTTGAGAATAGATTCCAGGACCAGTATTCTCACTTTTACTGGCGGAACGTGTTAAAGGATTTCATTAAAGCGTGCAAAGTTATTTTCTTTTGCTTTGCCAAAAACTGAAGTTGTCAATTTGTTTGCATATTTATTAACACGTTGAATGCCACGCTAATTTTACTTGCCTTGCCCGTCAGGCCACAACGGTAAATAACTAAAAACTAAATTTGCAATTATTAGACAGATTTTACATGTTTTCAAAAGGTTGTAAATTGTATATGCCTACGAATTGTTTAAAAATAGAAGGTGGATAAAAATCAACTAAATTCAATTTAAACCAAGAATCACAATAATTAAGAAAATTTTGAATAAATTTTCTGCAATTCCATAAAAGAGTGTAAATTTTATAGTTCTTACATCATGTTATACGCTGTACGCCAGCTGTTTTTCGCTGCCTATGTGAAAGGTCAGTGTCACCAAGCGGTGGTAGACGCAGCCTAAATGTAATTTCAGTGTCAGCAAGTGGTGGTAGACGCGGCCTAAATGTAATTTCAGTGTCAGCCACCGATAGCTGACGCGGCACTCAACGTGTTAATTGTGTAAATCTTAGGCCGTTCTAATAGAATTATTAGGCAGATAGTATGGTGCATTTGTGATGAGCCAGAGAAGTCGCTTGTTTTGAGTAACTTAAAGCTTCTTTATTTGCGATTGCTTTACGCAGCTCTAGGCTGGGCTGGCATAAGTCAGGATCTGTCTTATACACAATGGGTAAAACCAGGCCTGAAAGCGAGATGGAAAATACTGGTAGTAGAACTACTTTAATAATAGATAATTTTCGGGAGTAAATCTATTCCAAATAACACACAATTCATTGCTATTAATTTATTCTCGGAGAAGAAGCAATTAAATACATAGTGTCTTTTAAAAAAATCGCGTAGTTACGGTTATTTAATTATTCCAGAAAAAAGCTAAAAATGAAATTTACTTTGTTACCAATTTTTTCCCTTTTCGTCTTGATATTTAGAGACCTGCTTAAGCCGTTTTGTACCGAATTTATAAATTGTAATGATACAAAACGTGGTTTTAAGGAAAAAGTGGTATAATATATTATTAAAATTAATTGGTTTTTCTACTGTTAAGGCATTCAAAAAGTACTTGATCCTTAGAATTCTAGATCCAATCAGAAATAACTAAATCATTGAGGTATCTGAGAATCATTTAATTCACCCAGATCAAAGAAAATACTGAAAAAAGTTTCCCACCACAATGAATGTCTTTGAAAAAAGGAACTGTCTTAAATATATGACGCTGGGCGTTAACCGGTAAAGGAGTTTTCTTAAAGTATAATGGTTTATTTTCACGGAGAGAATTTTCCAGTAGGCTTAATACTTACCTATTTTTGGTATTTTATTATACATTCAGTTTCCACTTCGAAAAGTCTTTTTTGAAAAGAGTAAAAGTTGGCTGGTACGCACAGAACCATCACCTCCTACACTAGAAAGCCTCCACACGGTACACTATAAATTTTCTGCGCAGAATATCGAGAAAGTGAACCTGTTGTGCGTATGAACCCAAATTCAATTCTAAAAGTTATTGAGAGAAATTTATCATTTATATTTCAGATTAAAATCTGTAGTGGTTGAAAAGTGAATAAGATAATCCAATCATATTTATAAATTTAAAAAAAATTTACACATATATTTGCTACCACTTTCTTATACTTACTAGATTTCGCCTGAAATGGCTCTTTCATAAATTGGTTTGCCTTTATAATGGTCAGATCAGACTACCTATACAAAACCGTGTGCAAGCTTTCAGTTGTACGTGGCGTTAACTGAGCCATCACAGCTCATAACATTTAAAATATATAATAAAATATTTTTTTAAATTTCTAAAATAATGAGGATGAAAATTATTAAGCTATACATATTTTAAAGTGGTGAATTTTCATGTCTCTACGGAGACGAGAGCGAAGTAAATAAGGGGTTGAACTATCTCTCTTTTCTCGCATGCCTAACCATAACGTTATCATTCTCAATCATATGGCCTTTGATTTGTGTTCGAATTTATTCCGTTGAACGGAAAAAAATATTTAGTAATCAATGCCTTACTTGTATAGATAGCATTGCCAGATACGAATATAGATACAAGTACAAAATTTTATTTTGTTGCACCAAAAAATCCTAATAATTTGTGAGACATTTCTATCGTCTCTGGATTGGCGTCATTTGATTCAGCATAACGAAATTGCACCGGTATCAATACCTTATATGCCTAAATAGTAATACCGAAGTTTCTCCTCCTCCTCCTCACCCCCTTCTCGGAAAAATTTGTAAAACACTTTTTGACAACTTACTTAGAAAAGAGTACTTAACAGCTTATAGCAGTAATTTTTTTGTCTCAAAAAAAATTTCAGTAGATACCACTTTGTAAAATCAAAGAGATTTTATAAGTGAAATTAAATCTAATAACTCTTTATCCGTTGTTAATAAGTAGTCTTGTGTTTATCTAGTTTTTGCTAGCTATATAATATGCTGGTGAGACTTTAAATTGAGAAGGAACTTTCATGAAATCGTACACATGTTATTTACCAAAAGATTAATTGCTAATTATTTTCTTATATGATGTTTGTCCTCCCAATACCAAATCAAATAACCTACCCTTTTGTGTGTTAACTACTCTACATCAGTTCACACCACTTCGTATCATCTATATTCACGCTGAATGAGACAAATCGAATTGCCGAAAACAATGTTGCCTAATAAAAAAAAAGAATTTAGGTAGAAAATTTCTTCATTTTTACATTGGTGAAAAGAATTAAAGACACAAATGCTTTTTTTGCAATAAAAAAAAATCAAAGCATATAATTCCAAACTTGGCCAAAATATCATCTGATATGAAACCAAAATATGGCAAAACAAAAATAGGCACAACCTGTACCGTAAATAAGAAGACAGGTCAGTTGTCCAGCATAGCAGTTAATCGACACCTTATCAGTCTGAGAAAATCATATCAGGGTGTATATAACAGATACACAACTCTCTTTTCAAACCTTCACGCTGTTAACCAGGTTTCTGTGGCAATAAAGCCGACTCTTGCACTAAGCACCGATGGACGTTGGAGCTGGTATTCGAGATGCAATTGAGCGTCCTAGGGAGTCCCATATATGATCAATTGGATTAAGGGTCTGGGGATATTGCTGGCCACACCAATCGTTGATTATCCCTTGAACACGTTTAATGTCATTGAATAGTTGAAGTATTCGCCCAGTCCACCAACAGAGCTCTGTGCGGACGTTATTAATGCATTTAAATATGGTATTGGTAAAGTATCACATAGGGTACAAGAATCTCGTATTTGTACCCGCTGAACTCTCAGAGTACTTTCATCGAAGACATGAAGGTCGGTATGTCATAATGCCTGCTCGCACTTTAAGGTCACTTCGATCATAGCGGTCTTTTACGACATTGTTAAGAGACCGGTATCAACGCCTCCTATAACTGAAGCCACCACGCGGATTTTGTAGGTAGTCCGATCAGACCACTATGATGATTAACCATTTAGTAAAAGAACCATTTAATATGAAATCTATTAAAAATTAGAAAGTTGTAGCAAGTGTATGTCTAAAGATTTGCTTAATTTATGAGTATAATTGGTTTGTTTTATTTACTTGTCAACCACTGCAGATTCAATGCTTACCACTTTACCAATGAGAAAATTCTATTTTTCAAGCGGCTCTCTGAAACGATCTAATTAAAAAATTCGAACGACTCTTTGAATCGATATTTAAATCTGGCTCTTGCAGTCGAAAGAACAAACGGTTTTGAAGTTAGAAGAGAGACGCAAGTTCTCTAATTTATTATCATAAAAAAAATTGTCGTAATATTGAAATGGAAAAATAGTTATATGAAACCAAAACTTTGAAAATTAATCTAGCTTCAATTACGTTTACAAAATAAAAAAATAAAACGTATGTTATAATGAAGGCTAAGTTCTACCTCACATTCTTTGCCCCAAATTCTCTTTCCTTTCCAATCTTTCTCTAATTTCAGTTTATTTTTAAAAATAAAAAAAAATTTAAATCAACAGATTATTCACAGTTTACAACGCCCGAAATGCTGCGCATTGAACATACTTGTATTCGTAAAAGTATGAACAACTCATCGCCGTCTGTTAATTTAAATCTGTAAAAAAAATTAAACAATACAGAAAAACTGAAATGAAACTATGAATGGGAAAAAATTGGGTTGCAAAGTTAAAAGACGGAAAAATTGTATCCGCACGAAAATCATGGGCTGTGCGAATTTTGCTACTAACCGCTGGATACGCCGCATGAGGGTAAAAGGGATTCAATGTTGGCCTCCTTGCAAATGAGAATCAGCAGCTTTAATATCAAAATTTAGAAGAAGAGTTTTTTACGTTTATTTGAAAGCTTCGTGTTTTCCTTTGCTTCTCGTTGAGATATTTGTTGTTAAGATTAAAAGTTCGTATTTAGAAGAAAAAAAACTAAAATCATTTGTTTATAAAGTATATAACCATTTAATATATTTTCATATAAAAGCATTTTTTTGATATATAAATCGTCACAAAATGAACGATTACTTTTTTTTAAAAATTATCAACTGTACTTGAAAGAAAAATTTAATCTTAGAAATATAAAAAGTGTGACACACAATTAAAATTAATGAATGAGAAGTATCAATACTATTAGACTGCATAATAGTTCACATTGGGAAAGGTTTTTATCTCGTTAGAGTCTTTTATATATTTAAAAATTTCTATATTAATGTAAATATTTATATTTGGCAATATTTAATCTTTTTCTTTTGCTTTATTATAATTTGTTCATTTATTCATTTCTTCATTTTTTTAAAACTTTTGAGATTATATCAAGAGTGAGCTTAGAAAATAAATATCTCGAGAGAAATAAAATTTTTAGCAACAGTGGATAAATAAATTTTGGAAACAATTTTTCGTCTGTTTCGAATGATTCTTGGATATTACCGAATTGCTGATTTCGAGTCTGCTTTTGGTTTCTCCCTACATGCAGCAGTTTTTATTCAATTTAATGATATATTTTAAATCAGATTTTTTTTTTAAATTTGCTAGAGTGAATACTAAGGGTATCCACTTCTCTCACACGTAAGGAGTGATGTGAAGATGACGATAATACTTTTCAGCTTATTATGTAATACGTTAAGGTCATGTATTTCGTCTTAAGTTTTATTTTCAGAGGAGCAGACAAGCATTTATGTGAGTATATAAACTTATACGTTCTTTACAAACTTGTATATTCAGACAAAAGAATTTTTAAAAAAAACTAAAAACATTGAAAAAAAATTATTCTTTTTACTGTCTAATAGTTCTTGAGAAAAGTAATGTAGTGTTTTGTAGAAATTTTATGATAGAGAAAATGCTAATATTTCAACAGAAAATAAATTAAATCAGAAACTTTAAACTTTTTAAAAATAATTTTTGAATATTTTCTTGCGCTTTTATGGAATATTTTGCACGTAAGAATATCAAACTGTTAAGCGCAACGCCGATTGTTTTTCCCATAAATTAATTAGTTTTTTTTATTTTTGCATGAGATTTTTGAAAGTATATTTATTTATGTATAAATCTCGTCCTATGATTACCAAATTTTATCCCCACTAACAGGTGATTTCCTGACCTTATGAGCTACAGATTTCCAGGATGCATATTTTCCTACATTTTTTTCTTCATCTTTTTCACCTTCCATATTCTTGAAATCTCTCTCAAAAATAAACTTCTGCAAAGAGATTCTTTCTTTGCTTTTTGAAATTTACTCTGGATAACACAGCGTTATCAATGGATGACGTCAGAGAAAAAAAAGTTTCAACTCTATTTTCACCTGGACAATTGCGTCTGTTAATGAATTCCTCTTTCCCATTTCTATTATAACATTTTTGCAACATTTATAACATGCCTTATGCAAAAAAAATCCGATTTTGGCTCTTTAAACTGTCCGATTTTTAGTACCTTTCAGGGGTAGTGAGTCAACTGACCCCTCTTATTTCCGACAATAATGTAAACCACCAAAATTATAATAGTTTTTTTCTCTTTAAATATACACTTTTTATTCAAACAGGGGATGAGGTTCATTTAGAAGATCTTTAAAAAATGTTGATGCAGCTAAGAGAGAACAACGAAATTGACGATGATGTATGAATGAATGATTTTCTTTTTATTGATTCTGAAGCTGCAACCACAAAAACATTAACTGACATTTTGGACAGTGTGAAAAATAAAAACAATACAGCACTAAATTGTGAGAAATACGAAGGAGAAGACAGAAATGATGAAGAAATCACAAAACCTTCATATGATGAAATGATAAAATCATTTGTAACAATTCGATAGTAGAAAATAATTTACAAGTTAACGATGTATTAATTGCTATTTTAATTATGTCTAATGTTTATGAGTTAAAAACCTGCTTTGTGTTGTTTTCAAATGGCGATTTGACGAATATTCTATATATGGAACTTTTTAACGTAATTTAGCAACTTTGTTAATTAGAGGTCCCACTGTATAATAAAGGATATAAAATGTTTTCAAAGTTTTACTACTAATAATATTTGATTGGTTTTTATGTCCGACAGCTGAATTTGGCTTAGTACTGAGTATGTTTAAGATGTATATATACATATGTTGAAATTGAATAAAATAATCAAAATAATGGTTTTCGTCGAAATAGAAACTTAAAAGAACTGCTATTTGAAAGTAGTTTTTAGGTATTATGTTTTAAGAAGTGGTATTTCTTTATTACAAAATTAGTTTTTTTTTATTATAATTTTTTTATTTCGATTTGAGAAACGCGAGAAAAAATACTAACGTCCCTTTCAAAATGTTTTCAGAACAATGTTATAAAAAAAATTATATTTTTTCAAAAAAAATGCTATTTATTTTTTTGGTATTTGACTTTTAATTAATTTAGTAAAGGCAATCGAAGTATTTAGTAAACAAAGGATTATTTATTATATCCAAATATAATTACAAGTTTCAAAAATGTTTAAAAAAAATGTGTCATAAAAAAGTCCATTTGGAAATCAGTGATCTAAACAATTGCAGACAAGATTGAATTTCATTAAAAAAACTCAGGGTGCGTAACCAGATTTTCAACAAAAAATAAGCACCTTTTAAGTACTTTGTAAGCACTCAAAGAGTAATTTCCATGACTTTCAAAAAAAAAAAAACATAATTAGGATCTGGGCAGCAATGAAAAAAATATCTCTATGGTTTAAAGTTCTTAATTTATGAACATAAAATCGATAAAATTCAAAAACATTTTTAAAAACTTTACATACTTTACTTTAAGATAAGGCAAAGAAAAAAAAATCTCTTTTTAAATCATAAAAAATTAAGCACCTTTAAGGACTTCTCAAAAACGCTACACACTTTGAAATGACATGAAAGCTGTTATAATATTTTAGCTGTTATAGCTGAATTGTGGTAGCTGTTGAATTGTTATTAGGTAGTAGTATTTCTATATTAACGATATTAGTTTTTTTAAATATATTTTGATTTGAAAAGTGCGATAGGAAATACTATTATAATTTTCATAAATCAAGTCGTTTTCAATAAAATATTATAATGAAAACAATATTTTTTTTAAAAAATGCTATTTAATTTTTGGCATTTAACTTTTAATTAATTGGTCTTTATCTCTTCTCTTATCTCCTTAATTATTGAATCATATCTACCACTATGACTTTCATTTAATATTATTCATATACGAACATTCTTTGCTTTCACTTTCTTCCAATGCCATTAGTTTCAGTCGCCCTAGGGCATAACACAGATCAGAGGTCTGGTGCCCGCTTGCGCGGGCAGGTACCTTGCCAAATTACATGATCTAGCTTTCACTTTCAATAGTAGGCGGGAAAAAATATGCTTTAAAATGTTGCCTATTTTATTTTAGTAAATTTTGACTTTTAATAGACAGCACTTTTTTCAATTTCGCCAGTAGCAACCCTGTCAGTGGTACATATGCAGAAATGCAAACTGCTCCGGACGCGCCAAAATAATTAAGAAAACGGTAATTAACTGCAAAATAAATTTTGCAAATATCTCACTATTTTTGCTTGCTTTTTAAAAGGTATAGCTTACCATAAGCCCTTTAAAGTGGTGAATTATTTAAGCCTAAGAATTATTTAGAAATAGTGGTGGATAAAAATCTACAAAATTGAATTCATTAAACCAAGAAATACAATTGATAAACTACCACTTAAAAATATATATTTGCTGTCCGGAGCAAGTTGGCATCTCTGCTAATGCCCTAAATATGGGTTAATGCCCTACCAGTTTATTTTTAAAGATTCGCATTTTGCGTGCTTGTAGAATAAGATAAATTTTTCGCTACCAGAATTTTCCAGTAGACATAGTACCCAACTACTTTGCTATTTCATTAAACATTTAGCTAATCTTCTTTTGTAAAGAGTAAAAGTTGGTTGGTATGCACTGAGCCATCAAACGGAATATTATAAGTAGTCTGCGCAGACTATGAAGAAAGTGTGGATTTAACTCACAAAGCAGAGTTTGCTAAAAATCATGACGTACACAAATAAACTGGAACACATTTATTATTACTTTCAATGGTTAACTTAAATCTAAAATTCTAATTGAATATACAAATATAAATATCGGATCATCATACAATCGGCCAAAGACTCAAAAGATGAGTTGGCGGCTCATCCCTCTCCACCGGCATGAAAGAAGAAATTGTTCGTTCTTTTATAGATAACGATTTCGTACGTCACATTGATTGAATGCTTGTTTCTTGAATTCCCTTCACTTCCTTCCTGGAAACGAATCTAAAAAAATAAACTCAAACACTAAAGTTTATAAATGGAAACTACTTATTTCCACATTCGGCCCCATTATAAACTTTATTAATAAAATACTGAAATTTTTCTTTACTTAAAGGTATCGTGAGAAAATCTGCTAAGTTGTCTTTACTACAGATGTACTCCAATTTAAATAAGTTTTCTTCTAACATATTTCTAATAAACTGATATCTTACGTCTATGTGCTTAGTTTTCACATTTTCAATCGAATTTTTGGAAAAATAAATTGCAGCTTTGTTGTCACAGAGTTGAATTGGTACTTCCATATTTTCTAATACATTAAATTCATTTAAAACTCTTGAAAACCAAATAATTTCTTTAACAGATTCTATAAGTGAGATAAATTCGGATTCCATAGAACTAAGAGCTACACACTTTAGTTTACTTGTTTTCCAAGTGAACGGTACACCACCAAAATATATTATATGCCCACTTGATGAATATCTGTTGGTTAAATGGCATCCCCAATTAGCATCAGAAAAAGCTACTAAGTTATTTTGATTTACACTTGACAAGTTAATTTTTAAATCTTTCGTATTAAACACATAATTTAATAAATCTACAACTATATTCCAATGTTGATAAGGATAACCATTACAATATTGCGATAAAATATTAACTGGGAAAGCAATATCAGGTCTACTTCTATTAGCTATAAAAGAAAGACAACCAATCAAAGTTCTATATGGGAATTTTTTCATTAAATCTGTTTCAAAAATTTCTTCTTCGTTAACTTTAGGTGGTAATTTAATTCCAGGTTTTAAAGGCAAATTTACAAAAGTTTTAGGTAATTCTTCAAATTTCTTCATTAACTTTTCAATATAAGTTTCTTGATGTAAATAAACCCTATCATTTACGGCTTCAAAGTTTACACCTAACAAATATTTCAATTTGCCTAAATCTTGAATTTCTAATTTACTTTTAAGTAAATCAACAGCTTCATCAATTTTGTTTTGGTCTTCCCCAAATAATACTATGTCGTCGACATACACCAAAAGAATAACTTTAGATTTTAATTTATAAACACAATTACACCAAAGTAGTTTTTCAAAACCTATTTGTCCTAAAGTATTATCTAACTCAATATTCCACTGTCGTCCACTTTGTTTTAAACCATATATAGCTTTATTTAATTTACAAACCATATATTCTTTACCTTTAACTTCAAATCCTTTCGGTTGAGACATATATAAAGTTTCACTTAAATTATCGTATAAATAAGCACTTTTAATATCCAGTTGTACACATTTCCAGCATAAACAACTTACTAATAAAATGAATAGAAATCGTATAATTGAAAAATTTACTACAGGTGAAAAAATGTCAGAAAAGTCTTTTCCTTTTACCTGTTTAAATCCTTGAGCTACCAGCCGGGACTTGAACTTCTTTATCTGGTTTTTATCATCTCGCTTCACATTATACACCCATCTGCTTCCGATGATTTTGGCATTTTCTGGAGGTTCAACTAAATCCCATACTTTACGATTTTTCATCATTTGAATTTCATCTTCCATGGATTTATCCCACTTATCCTTGTCGGCTGATTCTTGGGTTTCCTCGTACGTTCTAGGCGATTCCAAGTTGTATACTTCGTCTTCAAAAATATCTTCGAAATCTTGAACTACACAATCCGTCGATGAATCTCCGCTATCTTCTTGCTTTGGACTTGTCGACTTAAATGAAAATAGTTCTGGTTGGAACTTTAATCCGTTCTTAGCACAAAATCGTTCTACGTCCATAGTTGATCGAAGTCTCTCTTTGCTTGAAGGTGGGTAATAGTAAACATCTATTCTTGAACTTAATTTTCTTGGTGCTTCAACTCTTTTCCACTCTTCAATTTTTATTGGTAGCATTTCTTCTTTCTTTGTAACAGTTTCTTCATTATTGTCTAACACTTGTTCTTGGTAGCTGTCTTTGTATCTTACGTATTCACACTTCTTATTCTTCCCAAATAATGTCTCTACTCCATTTTTCGTTTCGTCAAAACTAGCATGAATAGTTTCTACTACTCTTCTTTCTTCTGGAATATAGATCCTATAATCCTTCGTTCTTGTTGCGTAGCCAACTAAGATTCCTAGTTTTGATGTCTTGTTCAATTTGTTGCGTTTTACCTTGGGTACGTAAATAAATGCCAAAGAACCAAATATTCTTAGATGTCGAACGGATGGTTTGTGTCCACTCCAAATTTCAAAAGGTGTTAATCCATTTGTTAATTTGTGTTCACTTCGGTTTCGTACATGAACGTACATATATAGAGCTTCAGCCCAAAATCGGTCATTTAGTCCACTATCGTGAAGTGATGCTCGAACAGCTTCAACTGCGTCACGGTTGAATTTTTCTGCAATCCCGTTTTGTTCTGGTGAATAAGTTGAAGTTCGCTCTATTCGAATTCCCAGATTGTTTAAATAATCTTCAAACTCGGCGTGACAAAATTCCATTCCGTTGTCTGTTCGGACTGACTTCAATTTGCAGTTTAATTCTCTTTCAGATTTTACGAGATATGTTTTGAAACATTTAAAAACTTCTGTTTTCTTCTCTACAGTAAAAACTTCTGTTTTCTTCTCTACAGTAAAAACTTCCACTTTTCTGGAAAAATCATCTATTATCGACAAAAAATATCGACTTCCACCCATTGAAGGTGTTGGAGAAGGTCCCCACAAATCCATATGCACCTTATCCAGTACTTTATTTGTTAGACGTTGATAATTCCTTTTAAAAGATGCTCGGGTAGACTTTGTCACTTCGCAAGTGATACAAGTTTCAGATTTACCTTTAAGTTGCTCAATTCCTTTTACAACATTGTTATTACTCATGTGCTTAACAAGACTGTCATTTAGGTGAGCAAATCTCCTATGACACAGTGTTACGTCTAATGCAGCGTTAATTTCATTTTTAAGTATTTCAGATTTACATTTGTCAGGTAATCCTTTCACAATGTACAGTTTATCTATTCTAGGTACACTGAAGAAATATCTGCTACGGTTATCGTAGATTATCATTTTTGAATTTTGCCAAACAATTTTATATCCCGCTATATCAATATTAGATCCAGCTATTAAGTTACGTCGTAGATTTGGAGCATAGTATACGTTCTTTAATATAAGCTTTACGAATCTGTCGTTATCTTTAACATAAAAAATTATGTCACCTACCCCTTCTACTTCTGATGTACTGTTCTTATACCCGACGAGTACTTTTGCTTTCTTCAGAGGTCTAAACGTCTCGAACCATTCTCGTCTGTTTGTGAAATGGGATGTTGCTGCTGAGTCAATAAGCCATTCTTCTAAATCCAGTTCCGTGCTGTCGACCTCGGCAACTTCTTCGTTGATTTCAATATCCGTATAGAAAAGACCAGTAGCGGGATTTTGCCTCACACTTTGACGATCTTGCATCTTATTTGCAGTTTTGCTTGCTCTGCAATCTCTTGAATAATGACCTTGTTTATTGCAGTTGAAACACGGCCCCATACCTTTATGTCGATATCCTTTGCTCTGCAAGTTTCGTCTGTATCCAGTTTCTTGTGTACTTCTCCGGCCCAGACCGCTTCCGCTGTGTGGAATGTCTTCGTGCTTCAACAAATTCCTTTCTCTTGATGATTTTATGTCTGTTTTAGCTAAGTAAGCATTTGTAACTGAATCGAACCCACTGTCTCGAGCTTTTAGTTGGATTCTTCCGGATTCGCTGATCAATTGACTCTCAATATTATTTATTGTAAATTCCGAATCCTTTAACCCCTTGGGGACGGGTGATTCAGAAAAGCATTCGTACAAAATCAGAATCAAGATGCAATTAAATAAAAAACGGTAACTTAAATGTAGTCGTTACTAATTTGACAGACTTACTTTGCTTTTATTTTAATTATTGTTAGTTTAATCATATATATAATCAATGTTAATTCAAAGTATAACTAAATAGTTTTATTTTGAACAAAGTAATGGTGAATTAAATAAATCAAAAAATTATAACTCCGCCTACAAATAAACTGCTAAAGAAATACTTTGATTACCAGTTTTATCTTCTTAATCTGATTGATACGGTTTTTTGCTGTCACGTATTTGTGACAGTCGGCGCGAAAGGGTTAAACGATATAAGATCTGTACTAAATTGTCATATTCTTCCGGAAGTTTTCTTATTATCTGGAAACATACTAATAGTTCGGGAATCTCGAATCCAGCTTCTTTAATCTGTGCGCTTTTATCTCGAACTCGTTGACAGAATATTCCAATCACCTCTTCATTTGGCTGAAATTTCAATTCGTAAAATTCATCTACCAGGCCAGCAATTCTTGTTCTTGATTTAGGTTCAAAATTTTCTTTTAGAATGTCCCAAGCTTTTCTTCCATCTGTCGTAGACTGAATCAACTTCAAAAATTGACGTTCAACACCTTGATATATTGTAGAATAAGCTCTAGCTTTCCTTATCTCGAAATTCTGTTTAACTGATTCTGGAGCAGTGTCTACAGGTGATGGTGGGGGTTCAGCTCCACCGACGAATTCCCAACTTCCACGATCCATCAGAGCCACTCTCATGTCACACTTCCAACTATCGTAGTTGAATGCTCCAAGTTTGGGAAAGGCTAAGTTCGTTGATTCGGAATTTCCTTCCATATTCAAAACTTGGTTTCTTCCTGCTATTAAAATAAATCTTTCAGCTCCCAGATAGAATTTCTTCTTAATCTATATCGTTGACGTGGGCAAAGGCGTTGACGTTTGCAAATAGCGTTGAGGTGGGCAAAGGCGTTGACGTTGGCAAATAGCGTTGAGGTGGGCAAAGGCCCATAACCTTTGTGGATTTAACTCACAAAGCAGAGTTTGCTAAAAATCATGACTTACACAAATAAACTGGAACACATTTATTATTCCTTTCAATGGTTAACTTAAATCTAAAATTCTAATTGAATATACAAATATAAATATCGGATCATCATACAATCGGCCAAAGACTCAAAAGATGAGTTAGCGGCACATCCCTCTCCACCGGCATGAAAGAAGAAATTGTTCGTTCTTTTATAGATAACGATTTCGTACGTCACATTGATTGAATGCTTGTTTCTTGAATTCCCTTCACTTCC
The DNA here is from genome assembly GCF_982258835.1 of Parasteatoda tepidariorum. NCBI lineage: Eukaryota > Metazoa > Arthropoda > Arachnida > Araneae > Theridiidae > Parasteatoda > Parasteatoda tepidariorum. The sequence continues at coordinate 26,865,456 of NC_141758.1, forward strand.
TTCCTGGAAACGAATCTAAAAAAATAAACTCAAACACTAAAGTTTATAAATGGAAACTACTTATTTCCACAGAAAGTGATTCTGTTGTGCGCATGAACCCAAATTCTATTTTAAAAGTAATGGAGAGAAATTTATCATATATACCTGAGATTTGAATCTGTAGTGGTTGAAAAGTGATTAAGATAGACCAATCATACTCATAAATTAAAAAAGTTTTTAGACGCATATTTCTACAACTTTCTAATTTTTACTAGATTTGGTATGAAATAGCTCTTTCGTAAATTGGTTGCTTTATAGTGGTCTGATCAGACTACCTTCAAAAAACAGTGTGCAATCTTTCAGTTGTACGATGCGTTAACTGAGCCATCGCCGCTCATAAAATATATAATATAATACTTTTTAAAATTCCTAAAATAAAATGTGGATAAAAATTATTAAATTATACATATTTTAGAGTAATGAATTTTTAAGTCTCAACGGAGGTAAAAACGAAGTGAATAAAAGGTTGAACTGTGTCTCTTTTCTTACATGCCTTCTCATAACGTTGTCATTCTCAACCTTAAATCGAATCGATTTGAGTTCGGTTTTATTCCTTTAAAAGGAAAAAAAATTATTCAGGACACAATGCTTTACTTGTATGAATAGTATTGCCAGATACGAAAATTGATACAAGTACAAAAAAAAAATTTGTACCTAAAATCCTAATAATTTTTGAGACATTCCTATCGTCTCTGGTCTGGCATCATTTGATTCAGCATAACGAAATTACACCGGCATGAATACCTTATATGCCTAAATAATAGTATCGAAGTTTCTCCTCCGCCTCACCCCCTTCTCGGAAAAATTTGTAAAACAATTTTTTGAAAACTTACTTAGGAAAGAGTACTTAATAGCTTATACCAGTAATTTTTTTTTTTTAGTGCAGCTTAAACTTCATTTTTATTGTCTCATATCGAATTTCATGAAAACAAAAAAGAATAATATTTGAGTAACTACCACTTTGTAAAACCAAAGAGATTTTATAATTGAAATGAAAAATAGCTTTTTTTCACGCGCAAATTCTAAGGATTTTATAAGTTTATTTAGTATTTGCTAGCAGTATAATATTCTGGTGAGTACTTATAAATGAGAAGAAAAAAAATTTAGGAAATTCACATGGTACTTTCCAACACATTAATTGTTATGTTATTTTCTTATATGACGTTTATCGTCCCTTTTTTGTGTGTTTACTACTCTACATCAGCCACACAACTTCGTATCATCTATATTCACAATAAATGGGACAAATCAAATTGCCGAAGACAATGTTACCTAATAAAAAAGGATAAAGGCCGAAAAACAATTTTCTTCGCTTTTACCCTTGTGAAAACGAATATACAACTGCTCTGTTTTGAATTTAAAAAAATCAAAGCTAATAATACCAAACTTGACCAAAATATCGTCCAATATAAAACCAATACTTGGGAAAACAAAAATAGGCACAACTTGCTCCCTAAATAAGGATACAGGTCACTTGTCCAGCTCAGCATTTAAACGACACCTTATCAGTCAGAGAAAACTATGTCTATTAGGGTGTATATAAAACATACACAACTTCCATTCCAACCTTTCACACTGTTAACCAGATTCCTGTGGCAATCAAGCTCACTCTTGCACTAAGCACCGATGGTCGTTGGAGCTGGTATTCGAGATGCAATTTAGAGTCTAAGAGCGTCCCATATATGATCAATTGGATTAAGGTCGCGGTACATCGCAGGCCACGCCAATTGTTAAATATCCCTTGAACTCGTTGAATATTATTGAATAGTTGAAGTATTCGTCCATTCCTTCAACTGAGCTCTGTGTGAACGTTAGTTATTGCCTATAAATATGGAATTTGCCCCAGATGCTTCACGGTAAAGTATCACATAGGTTACAAGAATCTCGTCCTTGTACACTTTTTTCGCATTCACCTAAACAAAGTTTGCTTTTCCTATATTTTATAAATATATATATATATCTATTGGTTATTTTAATATTGTGATTGTCAAAATGTTTTTTACTCAAATGTTAAAATAGAAAATTTGTTACAACATGAAATATTTGGGTAAAAACTCTGCTTAAAAGAAGGAAAAGTTCACATGTTTGTCAGAGGGTATGATTTTTATTGATGTTTGTACTAATGTAAGCACTAAATTATTAAAAATGAATATTAATGCAATCCTTATACTGCCCATTGGGGGTCAGGTATAGATAGGCTACACACTTGCGTGACCAAAGGCACCGACCGGTTTTATTTCCCAGAAAAGCTGGTTAGGCTTCAAGCCGCGACGGGGGGATCGAAATCCAGTTCTTCACAATGACAGTCAAGTAGTAGAAATACTGTTACGGAATATTTCATTTTTGGACTTAAAGAGATAGTTAATTTGATCTTCTATTTCATTCAAAAATTCAATAAATTAATTTTAACTACCACTACCAATAAATAAATTAAACATACATATATACCTGCCATCACTACTGGATTTACCTCATTCCAGCTCGAGACTTCTCTGAGTAAGGTTGTTTTATAACTGCGCTCAAGCTATCATGTACTCACGCCGTGGAAGGGGAGGTAAGACTGTGTCTTCCTCACCGACGCTGCAGCATTCCCCTGTACCAAAACCGATCTTGTATCCTGACTACATAAGCCCGGATAGTAAGCCTGGCGACATCTTCGAAACCAAATATGGAAGTTTCCTACTCCAATCAGCAAATGGCATCAGTTGCCTCTCGGACTTCATCGTACCGGAAGGAGCTTCTAGAACCTACTTCACGGGAAATCAAGTCACAGTTCCAACCACGCCTGAAACACCGAGTACTTCAGTGGAAAGCCCCACTACTACCCAACTCATGAAAGGCCCTTTTTAGGGCCAAAAATCACACCAGAGCCCGAACTACTAGAGGAAGTGAAAGCCACCGAATCTACTAGCGAGGATGCCTCAAAAGAATCGGAACAGATGGAAGAGGCGAAAGCCTCCGAAATCCCCACAAAAGTTGATCCTGATTCGAAAAGACCGGAGAAAAAGAGGAAAAAGAAGAAGAAGAAGAGCAAGCGCTCTGAACTTACTCCTGAACCCCTCCCGACTCCATCTTTGCCTGAACCTTCGGATAAGACTCCCACTGATGATAAAACTACCCCAATCAAGAGAAATAGGAAGTTTCTTTTCCGAGGCCTTCCAAAAGACTTTGATATCTCCAAAATTTCTCTAGAAATAGAGAAGTTGAACTTAGAAATCCTAAAGATCGTGCAATTTAAGAAGCCAGAGGGCGGGGCCTTTAGGCTCCTCCCACTTTTCCTAGCGATCATCAAGTACTCAGCCAATCATCATCGTGTATACCACATCGAACACATTGAAAAGTTCCCCGTGATTGTGGAAAGATTTCGCGGCGGAAGAGTTGCCGTCCAATGCTATAGATGCCAGGCCTACGGACACGCACAAAGCGCATGCTCAGCACAGCCGAGATGTCTAAAGTGCGCCGAAAGCCACTTCTCTTACGAATGAAGTAAAGAAAGATCAACACCTCCAAAATGTTGCAACTGCAACAAGGATCATACTGCCAATTTTTCTGGGTGCGAGGCCCGCCCCAGGAAAAAATTCCAAAAACAACGGAAAATCTCCTCTAAAGTCTCAACATCCAATAGACTGATATCCATCATTAAGGAGCTGCAGAATCTGCTAAAGAACCAAGAAGCAATGGAGCTTCTAAATTCCATCATGCAGGGAAAGAGCCCTGTTCTCTGATGTCCAGACCAAACCAGTGAAGACGAGTTTATTGCCACTCCACCCTTTTAACATCTACCCATATTATCTCGGAGCTACAAACTTTTTTCACTCAGATGAATGAGCTAAAGCCTTTTATTAGGCTGGTAGTCAGATTCAAAAATTAAATAGGAATAGGACTGGATTTACCACAACAACCCAGATCCTGTAGTCACACCTGCAGCCCGCCCAGCAGAAGAGGCCACAGACAAGAAACAGACTGAGAAACTGCAAAATATCAGTAGAAATCTTAAATTTCTCTTAAAAGGACTTTCAGACGATACCAAAACAGAGACTTTGGAGAAAGAACTCATAGCTATTGGACGACGGCCAATCAAAGTGGAGCAGATGCAGAAGAGGCGGGGCCAAGGATACAAGCTCCTCCCCCTTTTTCTGATCATACTGCCAGATAGCCCAGAGAACAGTGACTTCTACAACATAAAGGAGATTCTCTCTACTGAAATCCAGATAGAGCGATTTAGTTGAGGTCGCTTTGACATACAGTGTTATAGATGCCAAAAATTTGGCCATACTCAAAAGAACTGTTCTTCCGATCCTGCCAGCATGAAGTGTACGGGGGATCACTTCACATACAAATGTACAAAGCCAAGAAGCCTGCCTGCCACTTGCATTAACTGCAATGGAGCGCATCCCGCCTGTTTTACAGGCTGCGTTGCGAGACCAAGACGAAAACCACTACCAAAGAAGAAAGAGCACAGGAGTGCTACTGATACTGCAACCAGATTTCTGCACATCTTCCGAGAGATGCAGGAGCTACTTCAAAACGAGGAGCTAGTCCAGCTTCTCCGTTTTCTCCTACCTGAAAACAAGATATAGGGACTTTATCCTTCCCACCAAGCCACAACTACAGCCAAGCCACCATCTTCTTTTTGATTAAGACATTATTCCAGGCGCCCTCGGGCATTATCTCAGATGAAGAAGTCAATTGTCCGCTTCGCGGACAGGCACTTTGTTCTCTACTCCAGTTCAAGTTCAAACTGGATTTACCAGTTTCGGAAGATTTTAATTTTATATTTAAAGTGGCAGTGAAACTCATGTATTTAAATTAAACCTTTTTGAATTATAATAATAATATTAAATTATTTTGATCACCACAACACATAATCAATTACAACAAATGTAAAAAGCATAAAAAAATAGCATACCTGCCATCTTTAAATTTTTTTCCGAGGGTGGATTATTCAAGTGGTAGTAAAATAATAACCAAAAAACAATATTACTAAAATAATATTTATACTTCGATTAAGTTGAAATCCGCGCTAACGCTTTTTTTTATATATTTTTCATATTTATTTACATGCAGAATATAGTATTGGTCAAACTCATTTATAATTATTTTTATAAATCAAAAAGTTTAATGGAATAACATCAGATTTGCAACCTCTTAAAATATGAAAATAAAATCTTACAATAAAACTGAAAGTGTTGGCAACTATGCAATAGCGAATTTCAACCTGATCAACCTAGAAGCATATTTTTGAGTAAGATAGTTATTCAGTAATTTTTTCACTACTGCTTGGAAATTCCATTCTTTGAAAAAGTGAAAGTTGGCAGCTATAATATTTTCAATATTAGAATATTTTTATATTTTTGTTATAATAATTTATGTGTAGAGGTGGTCAAACTCCTTTATAATTATTATTTTAATTCAAAAATTTTGAAGGAATTACGTGAGTTTAGCGACCACTTTATATATAATCTTACGGAAAAACTGGAGGAATTAGTTTAGGACAGACAATTAAAACCTCTGCACCAAGTGTGGAAAAACATCAAAACAAATAAGTACATATATTAAAATATATTCTCAATATTTGTTTGAGACTCTTATTTAGAGAGCTCTTTTCTGACAATCTCTGAAAGATATCTACAACCTCATGTTTCAGTCAAAGTGCACTAAAGACAATGCTTTCAATTATTTATTTTTTAAGAGTTGAAAGTTAAAGTAGAAAAAAGGGTATTTAAGAATTAACTAAGAATCTCAAACCAAACTCATGTTTCAAAGTTATTAAATTTTTATGACTTAAAATTAATATAAACTTAAACAAAAAACATAATGGTTAATTTATTGAAAATAGTTCCATCATTTATAACTGGCGAATTCGTTTTTTCACATAATAATATCAGTAGGGATCATTTCGATTGATGATAAATTTTATTCATCGATCAGGATTTTATGACGTCAATACAGGTGGCCATTTCCGCACGAAGAAAATGACACTGACTAAAATTAAAATGTTTGTAAAAAAACATGTACCTTCGATAACCTTTTGAAGTCAAAGGAGGTGACCTCTAAGAACGACCGACCTACATTAACGACCATTTTACTATGGAATCGAGCGTGGTCGTTTCTGAGAGGTTTCACTGTATCACTTTAGATATAAAACTAAAATATTGGCATTAAATATAAAACTGAAATATAAATATAAAACTAAAATATAAAAAAAATTCAAAATAAAAAGTAATATTTTTAAAAACCACGTTTTAGTAGTGGAGAATAATAATTAAGAAAAAAATTGAAAAACGAAAAACGTGGGGCGCATGAAATACATAACAGTAATGTTATATTAGTGTGTGTATGTGTGCTCTTGAGAATATGTGTATGTATATCAGTAATTGTAATTGTATCTGAATGTGGATGTGGAATATGCTTTTGTATATGCATATGTATGTGGATGTATATGTGGCTGTGCATGTGTATGAGTAAGAAAATGTGTATATGTATGTGTATATGTACTGTTACGTATTTCATGCGCCCCACGTTTTTCGTTTTTCAATTTTTTTCTTAATTATTATTCTCCACTACTAAAACGTGGTTTTTAAAAATTTTACTTTTTATTTTGAATTTTTTTATTTCAAACTATGATTTTTTTAATTTTTATTTTATATTTTTAAAAAATTATTATTTTTTAATTATTATTCTTCACTACAAAAAACGTGGTTTTTAAAAATATATATTTTTATTTAGATTATTTTTCTTAGTCAAGAGTAGTCAAAACTACTACAAGACCACTACTAAAGTAATAGAACTTTTATTTTAAATTGGGTATACTATAGCCTACGTCACAGGTTGCGTTATTCCTACTAAATTTAACCCATGAACGGCATTTTCTGCGAGCCTAACTTCAAGCCACAAATAAACAAACGAAGTGTTTGATCGTTTAAATAGCTGCTCGCCAGATTATATTGCATTATAAAGAAAAGTAATTGATATTCGATTTTTGATTAATAATTGATTTATGTGGATAGTGGCATTTATGTGGATAGTGGCATAGAATTTAGCATTGCGTCATGGTAAATGTTATTCTTACTAAGTGGAAGTAGTTGTGTTTTTTTTATATTATACCCAATTAGGGATACAAAAATCTTTATAGAAAAACAATATCTTTACGACTTTCATTAGTTTTATGCTGATGACAACCAAAACAATCTGGAAATGAATGAGGAAAAACTGGATCCTACCACGTGATTTTTCAGCCAATAAAAATACTCCGACAACAAAAATATTTTCACCTGACACGTAATAATTTGAAATAATGGAATCGACAACAAAAGACAATCTCGAAAATAATTTTTTTTTTTAAATTTTAATTTTATTTTACTTTGCATGTCTTTTTTCTCTTCATTTTCATGCATTGTCATCCAATTCTGAACTGTGTGCTAAATTTGAAGTTTGTAGCTAGTCGGGAAGTTAGTTTAAAATCGATTACAAAATTCCACCCGGACAGACATACACGAAGGCAAGTTTATATAAACGTGGTAAAATGGGGTTCGATTCCCCGTGGCGGCCTTAAGCGCAACGAGATTGTCTGGAAAGTAAAAGCGTTCGGTGCGAAAATGCTGACCACATTTCCACCATCATGCAGTCTTTATATATACCATACTCCAGTGTTTCCTAAACTTATGACTTTACTGTACCCTTTCTAAATTTTTAGTAACGCTGTGTACCACTAATAAAAAAATGAATGTATTTTTTACTATAAAAAAATTGCACAAAAGTTAAAAATCACAACTAGCTGTGGACACCACTAATTATTAACTGTTGACTTTGCAAAAAATAGCCAATGGAAAAATACGTAATCGTAAATTTTCATGGCTAGCTTTGTTTTTAAACAAAACTTCTAGAAATTTTCGTTTGTTGCAAGATATCTCGCATGAACTGTTCCCGTACCCCTGGAGGTACGCGCACCACACTTTGGGAAGCACTGCCATACTCCAATGGTGTGTACAAGGAATGCTTTATTATTCATATAAAATGAGTTAGTGACTACATTAGTTCAAATAAAAGCATATCCAAGCATATCAAATAAAACCATAGTTCAAATAAAAGCAAAAGCTGTCAGGCATGTGAACTTCACCTTATGCCGAGATTTTCCCAGATATTTAAAGTGGTAACAAAATTTCTGTTTTTAACATTTGAGTAAACACGAATTTGACCCTCACAATCAGGGGTGAAAGCGAGACGGAAAAGAGGAAAGGCTGGTAGTAAAACCATTTCAGTTATAGCTAGTTTTGGGGAGGAGTTTACTTATTCTTTTTTTAAATTTTTCAACAATATCTACTTTATCTTGGAAAAGAAGCAGTTTTATATATATGCCAGAATTATAAAAGAAATCTTGATAGTTACAGATATTTCATTTTTTTCGAAAAAAATGCTGGAATGAAATGTTTGACGTACCAGGTTTTTCTCTTTTCCGTCTTGCTATATAAGGGCTTTCACCCATGCTCACAATATAAGAATAACTGAAAAATACATGTAAAAGAAAATGTAGGAAAAGCATGCAGTGTTTAGGAGAATACGAAATTTTAAGAACTCTTTCTTTCTTCATTCTTCTTTAAGTGCCATTTTAAATAATGTGGACAGCTATAACTTTCAGATTGGAAGCTTTGCCCTCCAACAATTAACGGATTTCCACAGTTTTAGGAAAAATGTTTCTTAGTAGTGGCTAAGCTGATTTGACTGAAAAGAATTTTAGTCACTAGTACATACAGTTTTTGCAAAAAGTCAAGTGGAAAAATGTATACATTTAGAAGATCAGAAAATTGTTTTAAACCTAATTGTTTACACCTGATATATATCTTAATAAGATACCCTAAATATGGGTTAATGCCCTACCACTTAATTTTTAAAAAGGCACATTTTGCATGCCTGTATAATGGGACGTTTTCTTTCGCGGACGGAATTTTCCAGTAGAATTAATACTTACCTATTTTAATATTTCATTATACATTTAGCTAACACTTCGAAAAATCTTTTTTGAAAAGAGTAAAAGTTGACGTGTATGCACAGAGCCATCACCTCCTACACCAGCAAGCTTCCACACGGTATACTATAAGTTTTCTGCGCAGACTATTGAGAAAGTGAACCTGATGTGCGCATGAACGCAAATTCTATTTTAAAAGTAATTGAGAGAAATTTATCACATATATTTGAGATTTGAATCTGCGGTGGTTGAAAAGTGAATAAGATAGACCAAACATATTCATAAATTAAACAAATTTTTAAACATATATTTGCTAACACTTTCTTATTTTTGCTGGATTTCATGTTAAATGGTTCTTTCACTTTTGGGTTTACCTTCATCGCGGTCTGATCGGACTACCTACAAAAAAGCGTGTTCAAGCTTTCAGTTGCACGAGGCGTTAACTGAGCAATCACACGCTAGCAATATAATATGCTGGTGAGTACTTATAATTGAGAACGAAATATAATGAAATCGTGCACATGCATCTTACGAACACATTAATTGTTATGCTATTTCCTAACATGGCATTTATCCTCCCTCTACCAAATCAAGTAACCTGTTTGTGTGCTAACTACTCTACATCAATAACACCTCTTCGTATCATCTTTATTCACGATGAATGAGACAAATTAAATTGCCAAAGAAAATGTTGCCTAATAAAATAAGTATTTAGGTGCGAAATTTTTTTTCATATTTACACTGGTGAAAACAAAGACAAACATACTTTTTTTTGTCATAAAAAAATCAAAGCAAATAATACCAAAATATCATTAAGTCCAAAATATCATTAAGCACCGGATTCAATACCTTATATGCCTAAATAACAGTATCGACGTTTCTCCTTCTCCTCACCCCTTCTCGGAAAAATTTGCAAAACAATTTTTTGAACACTTACTTAGAAAAGAGTACTTAATAGCAGTAGATTTTCAAGTTCAGCTTAAACTTCATTTTTGTTATGTTTATTAAATTATAAGTTGGATGAACAAAAAAGAATAATATTTCAGTAGCTACCACTTTGTAAAATCAAAGAGATTTTATATATAAATGAAAAACAGCCTTCAATGTATCCATTCCAATGCTGTACCTTAATCTAGTATTAGCTAGCAACATAATTGCTATGCATTTCTCTTATATGACGTCTTTTCTCCAAATAACAATTCAAATAGCCTACCTTTTTGTGTGTTAACTACTCAACATCGGTCACACCACTTCGAATCATCTATAGTCACGATGAATGCGACAAATCAAACTTCCGGTGACAATGTTGCTTAAGTAAATAAAGGATTTACTTCCACATTTTTTTTCTCTTATTTCCACTGGTGTAAACAATTAAAGATGCAAAGGTTTTTCTGCAATTAAAAAATCGAAGCAAATAATACCAAACTTGGCCAAATAATCATCCGATATGAAACCAATATATGGAAAAACAAAAATAGGCACAACCTGTACCCGAAACTTGTCTAGATCACTTGTCTAGCTCAACAGTTAATCGACACCTTATAAGTCAGAGAAAGCCATGTCTAATAGGGAGTATAGAACAGATACACAACTCTCGTTTCTACCATTTCCATTGTTAATCAGGTTCCTGTGACAATCAAGTCCACTCTTGCACTTAGCACCGATGACCGTTGGAACTGGTATTCAAGATGCAATTGAGCGTCCAAGGGCATCCTATGTATGATCGATTAGATTAAGGTCAGGGGTAGGACTGGGCTATAAATCGATGTATCGAGACATATCGATTTAACGCATATATCGGCAAGACGATACAGCGACTTTCATTCAAGGCGATGCATCAGAAATCTGATTTAAGCCGTCGAGTAGAGACAACGAAAGCAAAACGATATAGTGATATAAGACACGCAAGGATATAAGATAACGATTTAGCGATATAAGACTCTTCTCTTACGATCCGATGTCGACTCGCGCTGTGGAAGACGATGTTCGTTTCATTATGTTGAAATGGCCTTGATTTGTGAGCTGTAGAATCAGAATCAGAGTTTTGAGAACACATATCGTTATATCGCATGTTCCTTTTCGCACCTCTTAGCTTTTTTTTTCTTTGTCGCGACTTTTCTTGTAGATTATTTTCAGTGGGACTAACTTCGTGATCGCCGATGTTACCTTGTTCTGAAGGCAATCTATTATTGAAAAGAATATATAAAGAAGAGTTTCTTCATTTATTAGATACGTTTTTTTTAAAAAAATTCTTTTTATTTTTAATGAAAATTATCGGCAATCTAATTTAGGCGCTCATAAAGAATTGAATTTGTTAGGCTATTTTTTTACTTTCTTTTAATTTATTAAAAACTTTTTGGATGAAACTTCTAATAATTTAATGAGTTTTTATTACTAATTTTAAACTTATAAATCTTGTTGCTTTTATTTTTAGAAATAAAGTTAAAACAAAATTTATTTTTGTCATTTGGATTTGGACATAAGTCAATCAACTTTGTTTATACGAAAAAATTTGAAAGGTTTGCGTATTTTATTTATTTTTTTTAAATAATTTAGCACTTCGTTTTATTAGAGAGTATAATAATTTTTGCTAAAAAATATTCTTTTCATATTATTTGTTAATTAGCTAAATATATTATCGAATATCACAATTTTTTTATTTTTAAGACATTAAATCTTACTTTGTTTTTCGTTCATAATTCGGTCATTATTTAATTTAATTTAATTATTTATCTGAAATGATAAGGTCCCGCTGTGCACTGATCGTTAAGACACGGTTCCCTGCAGATCACTGAAGTCAAGCATCACTGGCTGCGGTCAGTGTGCGGGTGAGTGACCACTTGGATCAGTCTGCGTAGGGACCGAGGGTGTGCGGTATTGGTCCTCGTTAAACTGTTCTACCGTAAAGTGCTCGACTTCGCGTGGAGGTCGTCGAGCTACCGAAGCGGGGGTGCCATCCCATCTGCAGAGGATCAAAATTGTGATGGCATGTCTTCGAATCATCCTCAGGGATGTTTCCCAGACCGTCGCCAATAGCCCATTGTGCATCTCTAGTATGACGTAAATGAACTATAATCGAACTATAATAACTAAAATGATAATAATAAAAAATAGTGTTTTAAAAGCGTTTTTTTTCTAAAATTTATTTAGCACTTTGTTTTAAACATAATGATAATTTTTAACGTTTCATTTAGAAATTGAACATTACGATTGAACTTAATAACTATGTAATTATTTATGCATAATAGTACAAGAAAATATTAATATGTACAAAACGCTTTAAAAAGTTTTTAGCACTTTGTTTTACGCGTATTATGAATTTCTAAACAAACATTTCAATAAATATTTTAAGTAAGATTTGAACATTGTAGTCAATTTACTTAATATCTTTCTTAAGCAAAACATATATATCTTCAAATTTATAAATTGATTTCAATCAATCTGAGTATGAAGCTTTGATAGAAATCTGAAATCTGAATTCTGTGCCTTACAAGTAAATGAAAATCAAAAATACTATATCGCGATACATCGCTATATCGTGATGCAAAACTGACGATGCATCACGATATGTAAATTCTAATATCGCCCAGTCCTAGTCAGGGGACATCGCAGGTCACTACAATCGTTGAATATCCCTTGTACTCGTTGAATATCATTGAATAGTTGAAATATTCGCCCAGTCCACCAGCTTAGCTCTGTGTGGACGCTAGTTATTGCCTATAAATATGGTATTTGGCCCAGATGTTCCATGATGTAGTGTCACATAGGGTACAAGATTTTCGTCCTTGTACCCGCTGAAGGGTCAGAGTACTTTTATCGAACACATGAAGGTCGGTATGTCATAATACCTGCTCGCACCAGAAGGCCCCCTCGGTCATAGTGGTCTTTTTCAACGATGTTATAACACCGATATCAACTCCCAGATTCTTTTCAGATGAGAACACGTTTCGAGTCTCTGACCACGCTGAATTGCGACTCATCACTTCGGAAAATCTGCCCCCAATAATCCTCTGTCCAAGACAGCTGTTCTCGGAGCCGGTCTTCTTTGTGGTTCACTGTCGAAAGGATGCAAACTACAGGGCATCTGGCATGCAGGTCATCTGCATAAAATATCTGGGCGACTTTTACTCATGAAATGGATGTTCCAGTTGAAATGCAATATACACTGTAGATTATAAAAATGGCGAGACAGATGTGTCGCTGTCGCCGAATCCATTTCGGCTAGAGCTCTCAAATAACTGTCTTAAGACAGTGTTGTTGCCTATTTTTTATTACATTGCAGCTGAGTATTCGCTCTTGTAGCTGAGTCTTCGTATGGGGTTAATAAAAGAAAATCATTAAATTTGTAAGGAACACCACGAAATCATGCACAAAATTAAAGGGCATAATACACAATAAATAAAGCTAAAATAATTCCAATTATATACATATTTATTCTTTGTTGCCTTTCCCAGAGACTTTACGCTATGAAATGGTCACTAATAATTTTTCTCTGTTGGTTAGTCCCTTAGAATAAAGATTAACTGCATTCAGTATCACTTTGCATGATATGGTTGCTCGAGGCCAACTCACGGTAGTTCATGAGTTACCATTATTAAGCACTTTTCTTCTTTCGCTATTTGCACAGGATCTGTATAAAAACTGCTGAATTAATACTTATTACTTAATTAATTAAGCATTATCGTCAATAATAGTATGGCAATTTTTTATGTTTCTCCTAAACGAATCAATACCACTTTTAAATAAATTTTATATTTCAATTTCATATACAACTAATTTTTTTCTGAACAATAAACAATAGTTTTAAATCATTTAATTTTAAATACAAATATTTTAAAAGAATCAATATAAACGATAGGTTTAATATAACTTTAGAAATACTAATTTGGTGACGTAGTCCTTGAACGGTTAACGTTCATCAATGAATTTATCTAACATCGCGAATAAAAAGTAATTAAATATGAAAAATAAGCGCAATAAACTCTATTGTTTATAAAATCAAATGTAACTACAAGCTAGCAAGCATCACTGGTGTCATCTTAGAGATATTTGAAATAGCGGGAACGTATATAGTTTAATTTGAAACAATGCCTAACACTATACCAATTAGAAAATTCTATTTTTCAAACGGCTCTCTGAAACGATCTAATTAAAAAATTCAAACTACTCTTTATATCGAGACCTAAAATTGGCCCTTGCAGTCGATAGAACAAACGGTTTTAAAGTTAGAAGCGAGACACAAATTCACCAATTTATTATCATTAAAAGAGTTGTCACGAAATTGAAATGGAAAAATAGTTATATAAAACCAAAACTCAGAAAATTAATTAGGTTAAATTAAAATAAAAAAATAAAACGTATATAATAATGAAGGCATTTGGGAAAAGTACATCCTCGCAATCTTTACCCAAAATTCTCTTTCCTTTCCGTAATTTCAGTTTTTTTTTCTAATGGAAAAGAGTACTTAATCGCTTATAGCAGGAATTTTAAACTTTATTTTTATTGTCATATTTTCATTTTTATTATTATATAAAACCAAAACTTTGAAAAGTAATCAGGGTTAAATTATGCTTACAAAATAAAAAAAATAAAGCGTATGTAGTAAATAATAAAGGCTTTACGGAAAAGTACCACCTCACAATCTTTGCCCAAAATTTTCTTTCCTTTCAAATCCTTTTTTAATTTTAGTTTTTTTTTTAAGCAACAAATTGTTTACTATTTAAAACGCCCTAGATTCTGCGTATTCGTAACTTGTATTCGTAAAAATATGGACAACTCATCGCCATCTGTTAATTTAGATCAGTATAAAAAACTTAGCACCACAGCAAACTTGAAATGAAACCATGAATGGGAAAAAATTGGGTTGCAAAGTTAAAAGACGGAAAAATTGTATCCGCACGAAAATCATGGACTGTGCGAATTTCGCTACTAATCGCTGGATATGCCGCATGAGGGTAAAAAGGATTCACTGTTAGTTTCCCTCCAAATGAGAATCAGCAGCTTTGATATCAAAAACTGAAAAAAGAGTATTTTGCGTGTATTAGAAAGCTTCGCTCACCAACCTCCGTCGTTTCCTTTGCTTCTCGTTTAGATATTTGTTGTTTAGATTAAAATTCTGTTATTTTTAAAAATGAAAAAGCCTAAATCATTTTCTTATAAAGTATATAATCATTCAATACAATTATATGTAAGAATATTATGTTAACACGTTGAGCCCCACGTCAGCCATCGGTGACTGACACTGGACATTTCATTTAGGGCGCGTCTGCCATCGTTGGCAGACACTGAAAATACATTTAGGCCGCGTTAACCACCGGTGGCTGACACTGAAATTAGATTTAGGCCGCGTCAACCACAGGTTTCTGACACTGAATTTACATTTAGGCTGCGTCAACCACCGGTGGCTGACACTGAAATTACATTTAGGCTGCGTCTGCCACCGCTTGCTGACAATGACCTTTCACATAGGCCGCGAAAAACATCTGGCTGACAGCGTATAACATGATATATAACTATAAAGTTTACACTCTTTTATGGAATTGCAGAAAATTTTTCAAAATTTACTTAATTATTGTGATTCTTGGTTTAATAAATTCAATTTAGTAGATTTTTATCCACCACTATTTTCAAACAATTCGTAGGGATATATGATTCTCAACTTTTTGCCCATATCTCTTGCCAAACCTTTTACAAGCAATCAAAATCTGTGTATATTTGCAACTTTAGTTAGTATTTATTTACCGTGAGGCCAAGCGAGCAAGCCATGAAAAACTAACCTGGCATTCAACGTGTTAAAATATGGCTAATTATAATTTTTTTTAGTAAATTTTGACTTTTAATCGTCAGCAATTTCATTAGAAAGTAGCAACCCAATCAGTGGTACATATGCCCTAAATATGGGTTAATGCCCGACCACTTTATTTTTAAAAAGGCACATTTTGCATGCTTGTATAATAAGAGAATTTATTTGCTAACAGAATTTTCCAGTAGACGTAATACTCAACTATTTTGATATTTCATTATACATTTAGCTACCACTTCGAAAAATCTTTTTTTGTAGACAGTAAAAGTTGGCTGGTATGCACTGAGCCATCACTTACACCAAAAAGCCTCCAAACGGTACTTATAAAAGTAGTCTGCGCAGACTATGGAGAAAGTGATTCTGTTGTGCACATGAACCCAAAATTCTGTTTTAAAAGTAATTGATAGAAATTTATCATATATACTGGAGATTTGAATCCGTAATGGTTGAAAAGTGATTAAGATAGACCAATCATATTCATAAATAAAAAAAAATTTAGACATATATTTGCGACTACTTTTTTATTTTTACTAGATTTTGTATGAGACAGCTCTTTTGTAAATTAGTTGCTTTATAGTGATCAGATCAGACTATCTATAAAAAACCGTGTGCAATCTTTCAGTTGTGCGAGGCGTTAACTGAGCCATCACAGCTCATATCTTTTAAAATATATAATAAAATATTTTTCGAAATTCCTAAAATAAAATGTGGATAAAAATTATTAAAATATACATATCTTAGAGTAATGAATTTTTATGTCTCAACGAAGGCGAAAACGAAGTGAATAAATGGTTGAACAATGTCTCTTTTCTCACATGCCTTCCCATAACGTTGTCATTCTCAACCTTAAATCCAATCGATTTGAGTTTAGTTTTATTCCTTTAAAAGGGAAAAATGATTCAGGAAACAATGCCTTACTTGTATGGATAGCATTGCCAGATACGAAAATCGATAGATGTACAAAATTTTATTTTGTGTACAAAAAAATCCTAATAATATCGTCCCTGGATTGGCGTCATTTGATTCAGCAGAACGGAATTACACCGGCATCAACACCTTATAAGCCTAAATAATAGTATCGAAGTTTCTCCTCCGCCTCATCCCCTTCTCGGAGAAATTTGTGGAACAATTTTTTGAAAACATGCTTAGAAAAGAGTGCTTTATAGCTTATGCCAGCAATTTTTAAGTGCAGCTTAAACTTCATTTTTATTATTTTATATTAAATTATAAATTAGATAAACAAATAAAGAATAAAATTAGAGTAACTACCACTTTGAAAGATCAAAAAGATTTTATATATAAAATGAAAATTACTATTATTTAATTTACAGATGAAATTCAAAAAATGTTTTTGTAGTAATTGTCAGCATTAGAATATGCTGGTGAGACTTAAAATTGAGAAGGAACTTTTATGAAATCGTACTCATGTTACTTACCAACACATTAATTGCTATGTTATTTTCTTATATGATGTTTATCCTCCCAATACCAAATCAAATAACCTACCTTTTTGTGTGTTAACTATTCTACATCAGTCACACCACTTCGTATCATCTATATTCATGATGAATGGGACAAATCAAATTGCCGAAGACAATGTTGCGTAATAAATAAAAAAAAGATTTAGATCGAAAAAATGTTTTCTTCATTTTCACACTGGTGAAAGCAATTAAAAACACTAATGCTTTTTTTTGCAATAAAAAAAAAATCAAACGAGATAATACCAAAGTGGACCGAAATATCATCCGATATGAAGCCAATATATGGAAAAACAAAAATAGACACAACCTGTACCCGAAATAAGGAGACAGGTCACTTGTCTAGCACAGCGGTTAATCGACACCTTATAAGTCAGAGAAAGCCATGTCTAATAGGGAGTATATAATAGATACACAACACTCGTTTCTACCTTTCCCATTGTTAACAGGTTCCTGTTTCAATCAAGCTTACTCTTGCACTTAACACCAAAGGTCGTTGGAGCTGGCATACGAGATGCAATTGAGCGTCCAAGGGCGTCCCATATATGAACAATTAGATTAAGGTCAGGGGACATCGCAGGCCACAACAATCGTTGAATTTCCCTTGAACTCGTTGAATATTATTGAACAGTTGAGGTATTCGCCCTGTCCACCAACTGAGCTCCGTGTGAACGTTAGTTATTATAGAAATAATTAAATATGCAAAGTAAGCGCAATAAACTCTATTGTTTATAAAATCAAATGTAACTACAAGCTAGCAAACATCACTGGTGTTATCTTAGAGATATATGAAAAAAGCTGGGACGTATATTGTTTAATTTGAAAAAAAAAGCCTATCACTTTACCAATGAGAAAATTCTATTTTTCAAGCGGCTCTCTGAAACGATCTAATTAAAAAATCGAACGATTCTTAGGATGGATCGAGATCTAAAATTGGCCCTTGCAGTCAATAGAACAAACGATTTTGAAGTTAGAAGAGAAACACAAATTCTCCAATTAATTATCATAAGAAATTTTGCCGCGGAAATGAAATGGAAAAATAGTTATATAAAACCAAAACTTTGAAAATGAATCTAGGTTAAATTATGTTTATGAAATATCAAAAGATAAAACGTATATAATGATGAAGGCTCTTGGGAAAAGTCCTAAATCACAATCTTTGCCCCAAATTCTCTTTCCATTCAAACCCTTTTCTAATTTTTTTTTTATAGCAGCAAATTGCTCACAGTTTACAACGCCTGAAATGCTGCTCATTGAATATACTTGTATTCGTAGAAATATGGTCAACTCATAGCCATCTGTTGATTTAGATCTGAAAAAAAATTTAAAAAAAAAAGGATTAAACACCACAGAAAGAATGAAATGAAACTATGAATGGGAAAAAAGAGGGTTGCACAGTTGAACAGACGGAATAATTGTATCCCCTCGAAAATCATGGATTTACGAATTTTGCTATTAATCGCTGTATACGCCCCTCTAGGGTAAAAGGGATTCAATGTTGGCCTCCCTCCAAGTGAGAATCAGCAGCTTTGATATCGAAAACTAGAAAAAGAGTTTTTTAAGGTGTATTAGAAAGCTTCACTCACCAACTTCAGTTGTTTCCTTTGCTTCTCGTTTAGATATTTGTGATTTAGATTAAAAGTCTGTTATTTCTTTTAAGGAAAAAATAACTAAAATCATTTGTTTATAAAGTATATAACCATTTAATATATTTTCATATAAAAGCATTTTTTTGATATATAAATCGTCACAAAATGAACGTTTACTTTTTTTAAAAAATTATCAACTGTACTTGAAAGAAAAATTTAATCTTAGAAATATAAAAAGTTTGACACGCAATTAAAATTAATGAATGAGAAGTGTCAATACTATTAGACTGCATAATAGTTCACATTGGGAAAGGTTTTTATCTCGTTAGAGTCGTTTATATTTTTTAAAATTTCTACATTAATATAAATATTTATGTCTGGCAATATTTAATCTATTTCTCTCATTTTATTATAATTTGGTTATATATTCATTTCTTCATTTTTTTTATACTTTTGAGATTATATCAAGAGTGAGCTTCCGAGTCGTGGATTTCAAGTCTGCTTTCGGTTTCTCACTACATACAACAGTTTTTATTCAATTTAATAATATATTTCAAATCAGATTTTTTTATAAATGAACTCAAGTGAACACTAAGGGTCACCACTTCTCTCACACGTAAGGAGTATTGTGAAGAAGGCGATAATACTTTTCAGTTTATCATACAATACGTTAAGGTCACATATATTTCGTCTTAAGTGTTACTTTCAGATGAGTAGGCAAATGTATGTGTGATTATATAAACATATACGTTTTTTACAAACTCGTACATTCAGACAAAAAATTTAAGAAAAAATGCTCAAAACATTAAAAAAGGAAACATTTTTCTAAAGAATTTATGCTTTTACTGTTTGACAGTCTTTGAGAAAAGTAATGTAGTGTTTTGCAGAAATTTAATGATAAACAAAATGCTAATATTTCAACCGAAAATAAATTAAATCAGAAATTTTAAACGTTTTAAAAATAATTCTTAAATATTTTCTTGTGCTTTTATGGAGTATTTTGTACATAATAATAGCCAACAGTCTAGCGCAACGCTGGTAGTTTTTCCTTTTAAATTTAATTTTTAAGAAATCACAGGAAGAAAAAAAAATTTTCTGCATGAGATTTTTGAACGTATAAATATTTATACATAAATCTCGTCTTAGAAATACCTAATTTTATCCCCACTTACAGGTGATTTCCTGACCTTATGAGCTACAGATTTCCAGAATGCATATTTTAATGTATTTTTTTTTTCATCTTTTTCCTCGCCCATATTCTTGAAATTCATATTCAGAGAGAGTTTTTAAAATCTCTCTCAAAAATAAACTTTTGCAAGAGATTCTTTCTTTGCTTCTTGAAATTTACTCTAACTAGCGCCGAGTTATCAATGGATGACGTCAGAGAAAAAAAAAAATTTGAACTCTATTTTCACCTGGACAATTACGTCTGTGAATGAATTCTTCTTTCCCATTTCTATTATAGCATTTTTAGCGTCCACCTTATGCATAAAAAATCCGATTTAGGCTCTCTAAACTATCCAATTTTTTATACCTTTCAGGGGTGGTAGGTCAACTGACCCCTCTTATTTCCGACAATCATGTTAACCATGAAAATTGTAATTGTTTTTTTCTCTTTGAATATACAGTTTTTATTCAAACAGAGGATGATGTTCTTTTAGAAGAACTTAAAAAAATGTGGATACAGCTAAGAGAGAACAACGAAATTGACGATGATGTATGAATGAATGATTTTCTTTTTATTGATTCTGAAGCTGCAACCACAAAAACATTAACTGACATTTTGGACAGTGTGAAAAATAAAAACAATACAGCACTAAATTGTGAGAAAGACGAAGAAGACAGAAATGATGAAGAAATCACAAAACCTTCATATGATGAAATGTTAAAATAATTTGTAACAATTCGATAGTCGATAATTATAATACAAGATAAAGGTGTATTAATTGCTATTTTAATTATGTCTAATGTTTCTGAGTTAAAAACCTGCTTTGTGTTGTTAAAATATTTCAAATGGTGATTGGACGAATTTTTCATATATGGGACTTTCTAACGGAATTCAGCAACTTTGTTAAATAGAGGTCTGACTGTATTTAATAAAAGATATGAATTATTTTCAAAATTTTATTATTAATAATCTTCGATTGGTTTTTATGTCCGACAGCTGAATTTAGCTTAGTACTGAGTATGTTTTAGATGTATATGCATAGGGCTGATATTGAATAAAATAATAAAAATAAAGGTTTTCGTCAAAATAGAAACTTAAAAGAACTGCTATTTGAAAGTATTGTTTAGATATCATGTTTTAAGTAGTGATATTTATTTATTACAAAATTAGTTCTTTTTTATTTAAATTTTTTTATTTCGATTTGAGAAGCTTGAGGAAAAATACTAGTGCAATTTTTATAAATGCACGTCCTTTTCAAAATGTTTTCAGTACTATGTTATAAAAAATATATATTATTTCAAAAAAAATTCTGTTTAATTTTTTGGTATTTGACTTTTAATTAGTAATTGAGTAAAGGCAATCGAAGTATTTAGTAAATAAAGGGATTATTTATTAAATCCAAATAAAACAAGTTTCAAAAATGTTAAAAAAAATGTGTAATTAAGAAGTCCATTTGGAAATCAGTGATCTAAACAATTGTAGACAATATTGAATTTCATTGAAAAAACTTAGGGTGCGTAACCGGATTTTTCAACAAAAAATAAGCACCTTTTAAGTACTTTGTAAGCACTCAAAGAATAATTTTCATCACTTTCCAAAAAAAAAAAAAAAACAGAATTAGGATCTGGACAGTAATGAAAAAAAATTTCTCTATCGTTTAAAGTTCTTAATTTATTAACATAAATCGATAAAATTCAAAAACATTTTTAAAAACTTTACATACTCATGATAAAATAACTAGTTTCTGATAAATAAGGCAGAGAGAATTGTGAAAATCATGCATTTTTTGTAATTTAGAACAGCAATCGATAAGGCAAAGAAAAAAAATCTCTTTTTAAAACATAGAAAATTAAGCACCTTTAAGGACTTTTTAAAAACGCTACACACTCTGAAATTACATGAAAGCTGTTATAATATTTTAGAGTGAATTGTGGTAACTGTTAAATTGTTATTAGGTAGTAGTATTTCTTTATTAAAATTTTTTTTTAAATATATTTTGATTTGAAAAGCGCGATCGGAAATATTAATATAATTTTTATAAATCAAGTCGTTTTCAATAAAATATCATATAAAAACTATATATTTTTTTTAAAAATGCTATTTAATTTTTGGCATTTAACTTTTAATTAATTGGTCTTTATCTCTTCTCTTACCTCTTTAATTATTCAATCCTCTCTACCACTATGACTTACATTTAATATTATTCCTATATGAAAATTTTTTTGCTTTCACTTTCAATAGTAGACGTTGAAAAATATGATTTAAAATGTTGACAATTTTATTTTAGTAAATTTTGACTTTTAATAGACAGCACTTTTTGCAATTTTAGTCGAAAGCAGCAACCCTGTCAGTGGTACATATGCCCTAAATATGGGTTAATGCCTTACGACTTTATTTTTAAAGAGCCACATTTTGCATGCTTGTATAATGGGACGTTTATTTTCGCTGACAGAATTTTCCACTAGACTTAATACTTACCTATTTTTGGTATTTCTTTTTACATTTAGTTACCACTTCGAAAAATCTTTATTGAAAAGAGTAAAAGTTGGCATGTATGCACCAGGGCTGAAAGACCATATATATCGAGACGGAAAAGAGTAAAAACTGGTGACAAATAAATTTCAATAATACAATATTATTACATTTTTATCAATTTTACATTATTAGTACAATATTTTATTCTTTGTACCAAAAAATCCTAATGATTTGTGACACATTTCTATCGTCTCTGGATTGACGTCATCTGATTCAGCATAACGAAATTACACCGGAATCAATACCTTATATGCCTAAATAATAGTATCGAAGTTTCTCCTCTGCCTCATCCCCTTCTCGGAGAAATTAGTAAAACAATTTTTCGAAACTTACTCAGAAAAGAGTACTTAATAGCTTATAGCATTAATTTTTTAAGTTCAGCTTAAACTTAATTTTTATTGTTTGATGTTAAATTTGATGAAAACCAAAGAGAATAAAATTTTAGTAGCTACCACTTTGTCAAACCAAAGAGATTTTATAATGAAAATGAAAACTAGCCCTTTTCTAGATTTATCGACTATCCTTTTCTAGACTAGCCCTTTTCTAGATTTATTTCTAGATCAGCAAATTTCATATATATATCTAGTATTTGCTAGCAATATAGTATGCTGGGGAGTACTTACAATTGAGACGGAAATTTTCTAAAATGCGTTACTTAGCAACGCCTTAATTCACTTGTATTCGTAAAAATATGGACAACTCATTACCATATGTTAATTTAGATCTGTAAGAAAAATTAAACACCACAGAAAAACTGAAATGAAGCCATGAAGGGGAAAAAAGCGGGTTGCACAGTTAAACAGCC
This sequence comes from Parasteatoda tepidariorum, assembly GCF_982258835.1. Classification (NCBI taxonomy): domain Eukaryota; kingdom Metazoa; phylum Arthropoda; class Arachnida; order Araneae; family Theridiidae; genus Parasteatoda; species Parasteatoda tepidariorum. Next base: position 26,888,837 of record NC_141758.1, read on the forward strand.
AAAAAAATTGTATCCCCACGAAAATCATGGGTTGAGCTAATTTTGCTACAAATTGCTAGATAAGCCGCATGATGATAAAGAAGATTCAATGTTGATCTCCCTTTAAGTGAGAACAGCTTTGATATCAAAAACTAGAAAAAAAAAATTTTACGTGTATTAAAAAGCTTCGCTCACCATCCTCCGTGGATCATTTTGCTTCTGGTTTAGATATTTGTTGTTATTGTCTATCATTTTTTTAAGAAAGAACTATTTAAAAATTATTATTTCATGAAGAATCTAATCATTTAATATAATTATATGTAAGAACATTTTGTTGATATATAAATCGTAACTAAATGAACGATTACTTTTTTTTAAATAATCAACTGCACTTAAAAAAAAAATTTTAATCTCAGAAATATAAAAAGTTTGACGCAATAAAAAATAATTAATTAAAAATATGAATAATCTTAGACTGCATATTAGTTCAAATTGAGAAAAGTTTTTATTTTGGTAGACTCTTTTATATGTTTAAAAATTTCTACATTAATATAAATATTTACTGCTGGCGATATTTTATTCCCTTAGTTTATTAATTTGTTAATTTATTCATTTCTTCGTTTTTTTTATACTTTTGAGATTATATCAAGAAATTATTCTAATAACCTATTTTTTTATTATTAATAGTTATTCTATTCTTAAATTGTTGTACCTTCCTTACAGTTTTAACCTGTAGCAAATTGTTACACCTTTTTCAAGTGAACTTCGCTACTGCTGATGACGAATGAGGCAGTAATTTCAGCTTAACACGTTCACGCCGGGAAAAGTTAAAATACTGGTACGGGAGAAGAGAAAATACAGGTAGAGGAACTATTTCAACATTAGATAATATTCGGGAGGAGTTAATTTATTCTCAACAATAACAATTCACTGTAAGGAAATTTATCACGGCGAAGAAGCAATTCATTATAAAAATTGCATCCGTTAAAAACAATTGGTAGTTATGGATTTTTATTATTCCCGGAAAAAAACTAAAAAATGAAATTTATTTGTTACCAGTTTTTACTCCGATGTGCTGCCAAGATGAGACAACCTAGCGTGACCCACCGGTGGGTCACCCCCGCGTGAACGTGTTAAACTTAATTTCATGGTCTTACATTAAATTATAAAGAAGAATAAAATTTCAGTAGCTACCAGTTTGTAAAATCAAAGAGATTTTATAAACAAAATTAAAACCAGCTCTGCCATATTATGGTTCATAGCACTCATCAAATAATCAAGTATTTGCTAGCAATATAATATGTTGGTGAGAACTTATATTTGAGAAGGAACTCTTATGAAATCGTGCACATGTTACTTACCAACGCTTTAATTGTTATGTTATTTTCGTATATGACGTTTATCTTCCCAATACCAAATCAAGTAACCTACCTTTTCGTGTGTTAACTATTCTAGATCAGTCACACCACTTCGTATCATCTATATTCACGATGAATGGGAAAAATCAAATTGCCGAAGACAATGTTGCCTAATAATGAAAAGAAAATGATTTGGATCGAAAAATAATTTTCTTCGTTTTCACACTGGTGAAAACAATTAAAAACACAAAAGCTATTTTTTTAAATAAAAAAAATCAGAGCAGATAATTCCAAAGTGATCCAAAATATCATCCGATATGAAACCAGTATATGGAAAAACAAAGATACGCTCAACCTGTACCCAAAATAAGGAGACAGGTCACGTGTCTAGCACAGCAATTAATCGACACCTTATAAGTCAGAGAAAGCCATGTCTAATAGGGAGTATATAACAGATGCACAACTCTCGTTTCTACCTTTCCCACTGTTAACTAGGTTCCTTTGGCAATCAAGCTCACTCTTGCACTTAGCACCAATGGTCGTTGGAGCTGGTATACGAGATGCAATTGAGCGTTCAAGGGCGTCCCATTTATGAACAATTAGATTAAGGTCAGGGGTTATCGCAGGCCACAACAATCGTTGAATATCCCTTGAACTCGTTGAATATCATTGAATATGTCCACCAACAGAGCTCTGTGTGAACGTTAGTTATTGCCCATAAATACGGAATTGCTCCACTGTAAAGTACCGCAAAGGGAACAAAAATCTCGTACTTGTTGCCGCTGAAGTGTCAGAGTACCTTTATCGAACACATGAAGGTCGGTATGTCATAATGCATGCTAGCACCATAAGGACACCTCGGTCATACACTGTAAAAAATCTCGGTTAATGTTTATCCAATACTTGGTGCAAAGTTTGCTAATTGCACCATAAATAGGATAAATCAAAAATTATTTTATCTAGGTTGCACCATAAATTGGAAAATATGATCAAGAAATGCGTTTATGGCGCAATCGATTGCACCAAACTTTCGTACTATGACAGGCACGTGACCGATGACTTATTACGTAGTTGTTGACAAGATTGGTTGTTGAATCTTGATATCATCTCATGCAAGTTGTCTTTGAAATTGTCCACTTCTTTTGAAGGTAAGTAAACTTTTCTTAATTATTTGCATTAATTACAGTTCATTTCTTTAATATCAACTTTAAAAATTTTGTTGTCTGTTCCGAAAGTGTTAGCTTCAAATTTCTTATAGGAAACTGTTTCGTTGTATGAATAATTAAATATTTTAAAATCTATATTAGCTCTTTTTCAGTAAATAAGGAGATATAACGATTTTATGTGCACAGAAAGTGCATTTACAGTTTATTTGACTAAAGGAGCATAGGTTTCCGCCTAATTCACTGCCGGTGAAAATTCTCTAGGTTCATGTTTTTATTTCATTCTGCCGATCAAAAAAAATTCGTATGTGCTTTCTGTTAGGATTAAAACTTTTTATCAATATCTCTGCTTTTGTTTTAATTTTCATGTTCTATTTTGCTCTTTTTCGTTTGTAATGTCACATAATTACACGAATTTTGGTCTATACATTCTAAAGTGCTTCTGTTGTAAAATTTTCAATGCGAATTATTCACCTCAAATTAATACTAACCGTTGTCATGGAAACTAGATTTCTCTTTACGTTCTCTGAGCGCACGAGGTAGGAGAGAAACTTAGTGGGTAATATTGGCGCTAAAGAAAACAAAGCGATATTTTTTTTTAATTCGCCAATAATACCTTACTGAAATCTAGAACAAAACACCGACAAGAATAAGATTTGTTTTAGAACATTTAGAAATTAACTGATTTCTTATTAGAATTTTTTCTTAAAATATATGTTATTATTAATATTTTTTAACTAAGAGAAAATTTTTTTCATTGAAACAAAGTACATATTGTATTTAAAAAGATAATAAATATATCTTTTGTATTAAATACATATAAAAAAATACTTTGATACTCATAGATACTCTGCTTTAGATACTTATTTTTCGATGTTTTTTTAATTTTTACTTATTTATTTTATTTTGTGTAGCTTTAAATATATTAATTTAGCCCACATTTGTGTTTTGCGGGTGAGGGGAAGGATAATATAACCATGAAATTGAACGTTTTCATTGATCCTCAAAAATGTCATACGTATTCTTTATAATATTCACAGTTGTTTTTGTTTTTTTAAATAATTTTTTTTTGAAAAGTTTCATTTTAATTACAAAAGTGAAATTTTTTTATTCTGAAATATATGTGCTTCTATGGAACAAAAGACCTTTAGTTAAAAAGGCAACCCTCACAACGAGTATACATGTGGAGTTTTAATACTATCCACATGACTACTGCTTGTGCGTTAATCGCCAGCCAGATTCCACCCTCTTAGACTCAACACGAACTCTTTTATCTATACAAGTGATGATCAATTTGTTCATTTATTATTTTAACTGTTTACAGTTCCTTCAGTAAATTTTTTACTGTGGCGCTTTGCATAAAATTCAATTCACAATTTCTCAAGTGGAGAAATTCTATTTTGGTGTTTTAGCGCATTTTAACAAAAATAATAATAATAATATTTTAAAATATCAATATCTTTCATTCCTTTCCGGAATCTTTGTGGGTAAAAGGAGGCTTAAGATAAAAATCTCCCCCCCCCCTGTATAAATAGTTGGTCTCGAAATTTTTGTTTTTTAAGGTAGGGAAATGTTTTAAAATTTTTTTACACGAGAACTACAATTTCTCAATTTTCTTTATATTGTATTTTAAGAATAGTAATTAAAATATGACTTTCTTTGATTTATCTTTCTATGTTTTAAAAAAGTAAGGATTCAAATTTTGTTTCTTCTGTACATTTTATTAGCATAAATTACATTCTTTTTAATCTTCTTTCATTAGCATAAAGATACCAACTTCAATGATTTTAATTGAGAAAGAGACACAGGAAAAAATATTGTTATACCCAGTGCCGAACCAATTGATTCTGCCAAAATCACCAGAATTCCAGAAGGTTATAAACAGTTTTTTCACACTTGAAAAGTGCTAGTTTCAAGAACAGCTTACAAACAAGGAATGTGTATAGTTTCAAGTTTTGAGAATGAAGAACCTGTGCTTGGAAAAACAATTATTCTTTTGTAAATAGGCTCCAAAATTTTATTTGTGTGTAATCTTTTTAAAACTTGTTGTGTTTTTTACAATCAACTAAAAAATGTGATATAGTTAAAGTAATACAACACCAGAAAATCTATAATCATGAATATGTAATAAAAATACTGTTTTTTCTCAAATACTCACCATCATTTACTAATTTATAAAAAGAAATTACAGTATTTTTTTTCAAACTGTGGGAAATTTTACTCTTTTTATCAAGTAGTAAATTATGCTTGTAAAAAAGTTATTTAGCTATATTGTAGATTTTAATTCAGATGAGGCAGAATATGCCAAGAAATTTAGTATCTTATTAAAATATAGAAAATTATTTTCAGATGATCCCAAATTTCAAAACTCTAAACATTGAGGCATAACATAATTTTTATTTTAAATTACTGTAAATTTAAAATAAGTTTGAATTGAATGCACTCTCTTAGTAACAAAAACATACTATCGATCATATTTCTGAGTGAATATTTTGTATTTTTTTTTAATGAATGCTGTGATATGTATAAAAAGTATAATATATTTAAATTTTAAGATTTTGCTTAAAAATTATTACATTCTGTCTATGTATACAAATATCAAAGTGATTGTAAATGAATAAATTATGTTTAAATATTGATCTGTATATTTTTTGCTAATATTTCCAAGTTATTTCATTATTTTTACATTTCTTAATTTACTTCAAATTTAATATTTCCATACTCCAATGTAATTAATATTGGAATGTTTCCTTAATTAGAGATTGGGGGTTGACCAATACAATATTCGTCTACTTTTTTATATAAATTTTTACTTGTGAAAGTAATATTTTCATTTTTAAATAATAAAATAATTTCAAAATACACAGCAATAAGAATTTGATTCAGCCTAAAATTAAAATTCTTTTTATTTACATGCGGTATTAACTCTATAGCATCGGTTCGTGCTTTAAATGAAATGTAAAAAATGATTAAATTTTACATAGATCAATTTGAAGAAAGAAAAAGTTTTCATATGAACGAAAATATTTTTAAAGCGCCAAAAAGCAGATAAAGTTAGCATCATTAATAAATATTTATAAAAAAAAGAGAAGATAATTTAAATCAAATTATAATTTAATTATTTAAATATATAAAAATTCAGAAGGCTATTTTTATTTTAGATGTAGTATTTAATATATATATATATATATATATATATATATATATATATATATATATATATATATATATATATATATATATATATATATATATATATATATATATATATATATATATAATATATATATATATATATATATATATATATATATATATATATATATATAAATATATATATATATATATATATATATATATATAAATATATATATATATATATATATATATATATATATATATATATATATATATATATATATATATATATATATATATATATATATATATATATATATATATATATATATATATATATATATTAATATTACATAACGCATCTAAAATAAAAATAGTTTAATTAATTTTTATAGATTTAAATAATTTAATTATAATTTGATTTAAATTATATCCTCTTTTTTCAATAAATATTTATTAATGATGCTAACTTTATCTGCTTTTCGCCGCTTTAAAAATATTTAATAATGGTGCAACCTTCCTCGCTTTTTAGTTCCCTTCAAAACACTTATTTTTGGTGCAACCTTTCGCCGCTTTTAGGCTCTTTCAAAATTCCGATTTTTGGTGCAACCTTCTCTCGTTGTTTGGAACTAGTGAAAGCACCAATATATAGTAAAACTGAGCACGACTTTATGTAGCCAGCAAATGAATACCAATATTTGGTGCCGCATAGCTCGAAATTTTTTACAGTGTAGCGGTTTTTTACGACAATGTTAAAAGACCGGTATCAATTCCCAAATTCTCTCTTCTTTTAATTGACAGCACTTTTTTCAATTTTAGTCGCCAGTAACAACCGTATGTCAGTGGTACATATACCCTAAATATGGGTTAATGCCCTAACACTTTATTTTTAAAGAGCCACATTTTGCATGCTTGTATAATAAGAGAATTTTTTTGCTAACAGAATTTTCCAGTAGACGTAGTACTAAACTATTTTGGTATTTCATTACACTTCGAAAAATCTTTTTTAGTAAAGAGTAAAAGTTGGCTGGTATACACTGAAGTCATCAGCTCTTAAACCAGAAAGCCTCCACACAGTATATTATAAGTAGTCTGCGCAGACGATGAAGAATGTGAACCTTTTGTGAGCATGAACCCAAATTCTATTTTAAAAGTAATTGAGAGAGATTTATCATATATACTGGAGATTTGAATCTGTAGTGGTTGAAAAGAGATTAGGATAGACCAATCATATTCATAAAATAAAAAAGTTTTTAGACATATATTTCTACTACTTTCTTATTTTTACTAGATTTTGTATGAAATAACTCTTTCGTAAATTGGTTGCTTTATAGTGGTCAGATCAGACTACCTACAAAAAACCATGTGCAATTTTTCAGTTGTACGAGGCGTTAACTGTGCCATCACCGCTCACATCGTTTAAAATATATAATATTTTTTTAAATTCCTGAAATAAAATGTGGATAAAAGTTATTAAACTATACATATTTTAGAGTAATGAATTTTTATGTGTCAACGGAGGTAAAAACGAAGTGAATAAAAGGTTGAACAATGTCTCTTTTCTTTCATGCCATCCCATAACGTTGTCATTCTCAACCTTAAGTCCCATCGATTTGAGTTCGGTTTTATTCCTTTAAAAGGAAAAAAAATATTCAGGACACAATGCTTTACTTGTAAGAACAGCATTGTCAGATACGAAAATTGATACAAGTACAAAAAAAAATTTTACCTAAAATCCTAATAATTTTTGAGACAATTCTATCGTCTCTGGACTGGCATCATTTGATTCAGCATAACGAAATTATACCGGCATCGATACCTTATATGCCTAAATAATAGTATCGAAGTTTCTCCTCCGCCTCACCCCCTTCTCGGAAAAATTTGTAAAACAATTTTTTGTAAACTTACTTAGAAAAGAGTACTTAACTTATATCAGTAATTTTTTTGCAGCTTAAACTTCATTTTTATTGTCTGATATCGAATTTCATGAAAACAAAAAAGAATAATATTTGAGTAACTACCACTTTGTAAAACCAAAGATATTTTATAATTGAAATGAAAAATAAATTTTTTTTCAAGTGCAAATTTTAAGGATTTTATAAGTTCATCTGGTATTTGCTAGCAGTATAATATGCTGGTGAGTACTTATAAATGAGAAGAAAAAAATTTAAGAAATTCGCATGTTACTTTCCAACACATTAACCCGTTTTGTCCCGTCTTTATATATTGAAATGATACAAGAAGTGGTTTTATGGAAAAGGTGGTATAATATATTATCGAAATTAATTGGTTTTTCTACTGTTAGGGCATTCAAAAAGTCTTTGATGGATCAAAAAGTACTTGCTCCTTTCACTTCTAGATCTAGTCAGAAATAACTAAATCATTGTGGTATCTGAGAATCTTTTAATTCATCCAGATAAATGAAATTACTGAAAAAAGTTTCCCACCATAGTGAATGGTTTTGGAAAAAGGAACTGTCCTAAATATATGACGCTGGGCGTTAACCGGTTAATTGTTATGTTATTTTCGTATATGACGTTTATCTTCCCTTTTGCATACCTGCCAACTCTTTCGGATTTTCCGGAAGATTTTATTTTCATATTTAAAGTGATAGAAATATATGCTATTTTTTCTTTTATAAACTTAATTTTCAAATGATTTTGATCACCACTATTCTTACAAAAATTAAGCACATATATTAATATGCGTTACTATCATGGTTGTCAATTTAAGTTTTCTCAAATACAAAGTATTTGTTTACTTAAAATTGAAGTTTTAATACCACTGGGAAAAATGATAATGGAAGGGATTAAAAGTTGGCAGGTATGCTTTTGTGTGTGTTAACAACTCTACATCAGCCACACAAGTTCGTATCATCCATATTCACAATAAATGGGGCAAATCAAATTGCCCAAGACAATGTTACCTAATAAAAAAGGATAAAGGCCGAAAAAAATTTTCTTTGCTTTTACCCTTGTGAAAACGAATATACAGCTGCTTTGTTTTGAATTTAAAAAACTCAAAGCTAATAATACCAAACTTGGCCAAAATATCGTCCAATATAAAACCAATATTTTGGAAAACAAAAATAGGCACAACTTGCTCCGTAAATAAGGAGACAGGTCACTTGTCCAGCTCAGCATTTAAACGACACCTTATCAGTCAGAGAAAACTATGTCTATTAGGGTGTATATAAAACATACACAAATTCCATTCCAACCTTTCACACTGTTAACCAGATTCCTGTGGCAATCAAGCTCACTCTTGCACTAAGCACCGATGACCCTAGGAGCTGGTATTCAAGATGCAATTGAGCGTCCTAGGGCATCCTATGTATGATCGATTAGATTAAGGTCAGGGGACATCGCAGGTCACTTCAATCGTTGAACATCCCTTTACTCGTTGAATATCATTGAATAGTTGAAGTATTCGCCCAGTCCACCAACTTAGCTCAGTGTGGACGCTAGATATTGCCTATAAATATGGTATTTGGCCCAGATGTTCCATGATAAAGTGCCGCATAGGAAACAAGAATCTCGTCCTTGTAGCCGCTGAACTGTCAGGGTACCTTTATCGAACACATGAAGGTTGGTATGTCATAATGCCTGCTCGCTCCATAAGGCCACCTCGGTCATAGCGGTCTTTTTCGACAATATTAAAAGACCGGTATCAATTCCCTGATTCTCTTCAGAGGAGAACGCGTTTCGAGTCTCTGTCCAGGCTGAATCGCTACTCATCACTGCAGAGAATCCACCCCCAATCATTCTCTTTCCAAGACAGGTGTTCTAGGCACCGGTCTTCTTTGTGGTCCACTGTCGAAAGGATGCAAACTACAGGGCGTCTGGCATGCAGATCACCTGCATTAAATCTCTAGACGACTTTTATTCATGAAATGTATGTTCCAGTTGAAATGCAAAATACACTGTAGATTATAAGGATTGCGAGACAGTTGTGTCGCTGTCGCGGAATCCATTTCGGCTAGATATATCAAACAACTGTCTTGAAATACCGTTGTTGCGTATTTTTATTACATTGTAGCTGAGTATTTTTATGGGATTAATAAAAAAAAGTCATTAAATTTGTGCTGAACACCACGAAATCATGCAAAAAACTGAAAGGCATATTACACAATAAACAAAGCTAAAATAATTTTTTGTTGCTTTTCCCAGAGACTTTACGTTATTAAATTATCAACAAAAAAAAATTTTTTCTCTGTAATTTAGTCCCTTAGAATAAAGATCAACAGCATTCAGTATAACTTTGCATGATACGCTTTCTCAATGCCAACTCAAGATAGTTCTTAAGTTACCATTATTAAGTATTTTTCTCCATTCGCGGTTTACACAGAATCTGTATTAAAACTGCTCAATTATAACATATTTCCAAAATTAATTAAGCATGGGTGTGAATAAGAATATGGCATCTATTTATGTTTCTCCTAAACGAATTAATACCATTTTTCTCTTAATTTCATCGTCCATTTTCATATAGAAATAATTTTTTTCTTAATAATAAACACCAGTTTTTATTTATTCAATTTTAAAGCAAAATATTTTAAAAGAATCACTATAAACAAAATTAACGATTGGTTTTATATAAGTTTAGAAATACTAATTTGGTGACGTAGTCCGTGAACGGTTAACGTTGATCAGGGAATTTATCTAACATCGCGAATAAAAAATAATTAAATATGCAAAGTAAGCGCAATAAACTCTATTGTTTATAAAATCAAATGTAACTACAAGCTAGCAAACATCACTGGTGTTATCTTAGAGATATGCTGGGACGTATATAGTTTAATTTGAAAAAAAGTCTAACTCTTTACCAATGAGAAAATTTTATTTTTCAAACGGCTCCCTGAAACGATCTAATTAAAAATCGAACTATTCTTAGGATCGGGATCCAAAATTGGCCCTTGCAGTCGATAGAACAAACGTTTTTAAAGTTAGAAGAAAAACACAAATTCTCCAATTTATTATCATAAAAAATGTTGTTGCGGAGCTGAAATGGAAAACTAGTTATATAAAACCAAAACTTTGAAAATGAATCTAGGTTAAATTATGTTTATAAAATATCAAAAGATAAAACGTATATAATAATGAAGGCTCTGGGGAAAATTCCTACCTCACAATCTTTGCCCCAAATTCTCTTTCTATACAAATCCTTTCCTAATCTTATTTTTTTAATAGCAACAAATTGCTCACAGTTTACAACGCTCGAAATACTGCTCATAGAATATACCATTGTACGAGGGTTGCTATTTATATTTCTGGCCTTGGCAACAGTAAGTGTTGCTAGGCGACCGCAGACGATTTTAATCGAAAGTTTGATATTTATAAACATAAATTCAGCAGACGATTTACCATTATAACTTCATTTGTGTTGTTGACAGTAAATTGAAAAGTTCTTCTCCTTCAAAAAATGGAATTGAATCGTGAACATTTTCGTGCCATTATTTTTAATAAATTTCGACGTGGATTGTCAAGACAAGAGTGCTTCGATGAACTTAATTCTTCATTCAGCGTTAAAGCGCCATCCTACAGCACTGTAAAAAATTGGTATAACGAATTTAATCGTGGTCGATGTTCGATCCAGGACGAATCCCGTGCAGGTCGTCCAAAATCCGTTGTTGTGCCAGAAAAGATCGATGCTGTGCGTGAACTGATAAAGCAAGATCGTCACGTGACATACCGTGAGATAGAGGCATCATTGGACATTAGTATGACTAGCATCAATAAAATATTGCATGAACATTTGAGCGTAAAATTTTTTTTCCCCGTTGGATCCCGCATAATCTGACAAACGCTCAAAAAAAGGGTCGTGTCGATTGGCGCAAGGAGATGTTGGAAAAATACGTTCAAGGTACATCAAAGGCTGTGTATAACATCTACACAGGTGACGAATCGTGGATCTATGCATATGAGCCGGAAACAAAACAGTAATCAACTGTATGGGTCTTCCAAGACGAGGCAAAACTAACAAAAGTTGTTCGAGGAAGAAGCACATCGAAACAAATGGTTGCCTGTTTCTTCGGCATTAACGGTCATGTGGCAACAGTGGCGTTAGAGCAACGCAGGATGGTCAATTCTGAATGGTACACGACCATTTGTTTGCCAGAAGTCATCGGAGAAATTCGAAAAAAGCAGAAGAACAGGCGAATCATTCTTCATCACGTCAATGCGAGCTCTCACACATCGACTCAAACAAAGGCATTTCTGACGGAGTGAAAGATCGAACTGATGGGTCATCCGCCGTACAGCCCTGATTTGGCACCCAATGACTTCTTCTTATTCCCACACATCAAAAATAAATTACGTGGACAATAATTTTCGACCCCCCCCCCCCCCGAAGAAGCGGCTGATGCATTCAAAACGCATGTTTTAGAGTTACCTCAATCAGACTGGAAAAAGTGCTTTGAAAATTGGTTCAAACGCATGCAAAAGTGTATTGATCATCATGGAGAATATTTTGAAAAACAATAAAACCAATTTCGATCCTACATATTTGTTTTTTCATTATTAGGCCAGAAATATAAATAGCAACCCTCGTATTCGTTAAAATATGGGCAACTCTTGATTTAGATCTGCGGGAGAAAAAAAACTGATTAAACACCACAGAAAGACTGAAGTGAAACCTTGAATGAGAAAAAAGCGGGTTGCACAGTTGAACAGACGAAAAAGTTGTATCCTCTCGAAAAGCGGTTTACGAATTTTGCTACTAACCGATGGATACGCCGCATGAGGGTAAAAGGGATTCACTGTTGGTCTCCCTAAGAGTGAGAATCCGCAGCTTTGATATCGAAAACTAGAAAAAGAGATTTTTAAGGTGTATTAGAAAGCTTCGCTCACCAACTTCCCTGGTTTCCTTTGCTTCTCGTTTAGATATTTGCTGTCTAGATTAAAAGTCTGTTATTTTTAAAAATAAAAAAAAGCTAAAATCATTTCTTTATGAAGTATATAATCATTTAATGTAATTTTATGTAAGAACATTTTGTTGATATACAACTCGTAACAAAATGAATGATTACTTTTTTTTTAAATAATCAACTGAACTTGAAAGAAAAATTTAATCTAAGAAAGACAAAAAGTGTGACGCAATAGAAAATAATAAATGAGAAGTATCTATAATCTTAGACTGCATGGTGGTTCACATTGGGAAAGGTTTTTTTATCTCGTCAGAGTCTTATATTTTTTTAAAAATTTCTATATTAATGCAAATATTTATGTCTGACAATATTTATTCTCTTTCACTTATTTCATTATAATTTGTTTATTTATTTATTTCTTCATTTTAATGTAATTTTGAGATTATCTACGTACCAGAGAATTGGGAAGTTAATATTCACTGCACCCAGTTAGGTTAGGGGACATGCATACCTGCCAACTTTTACGCATTTGGCATAAAATTTAATTTCTATATTTAAAGTGGTAGTAAAATATATGCTTTCTCTATATTCCTTGCATTTATAAACTTAATTTATAATATTTTTAATCTACCTCATTTTTTTTAAAAATTAAACATATATAATAAAATGTGATACAATTGCTTACCTGCCAACTTTTAATCCCTTTCATTATCATTTTCCCCAGTGGTATTTAAATTGAATTAAAATTTCAATTTTAAGCAAAAAAATACGTTGTATTTGAAAAAACTTTAGCTGACAACTATGTTGGAAACACATATTAATAAATGTACTTATTTTTTTAAAAAATAGTGGTTATTAAAATCATTTAAAAATTAAATTTATAAAAGAAAAAATAGTATATGTTTACTACCACTTTAAATATGAAAATAAAATCTTACGCCAAATGCGTAAAAGTTGGCAGGTATGCAATTGTTGTATCCCGCATAAGCTTGTTCAAAATACAGCGAATGATTCTGCCTAAAATTGTATTTTCATTTTACTACCACTGGAGATAATCATCCTTGAAAGGATCAAAAATTGGCAGGTATGGACATGTATCCCATTTTATGACCATGTGTACGTATCACTCAGTGTCAAATCGGTCACTCAGTTACTGGAATCTTTGAATTTATTTTTATTTTTTTTTAATATTATAACCATCGTTGAACAGCCAATTTAATTTTGGGTTTAACACTACTATTGTTCAACTCCGTAGCCCTATAATTCTGAACCCAATCCAAATGACAAGGGAGCTCTTGGGACAAAAATTGTGTGAAATTTGTCTTCTTGGACGACTTTTTGTTGGAACTAACGCACATTTGTGTCACATGGAAACGGCGAAGGGACCTGACGCAATGGGACACCAACCCATAATCCGTCTAATGCTGAAGATGCTTTACGTCAGCATTGAGGTCGGTGCAAGCCGGATGCTGAATTTGTATCTACCAGCCATCGCTGGAATTCAAACCCGGGTCACCTCATTGAAAAGTGAACGTTCAATCCAATGAGCCATCACGGCTCTTTAAATTTATTTTTTTTTTTATTTTATAACTGTCAATGAACAGCCGACCCAAATTTTTGGGTTAGCGACTACTACTGTTCAACTCCCTAGCCTTGCAATTTTTAACCAGAAGACAAGGGAACTTCTGGGTCAAGAATTGGGAGAAATTATCTTCGTGGAAGATTTTTTGCTGGAACTAACCCACATTGGTGTTACATGTAGATGAAAACTACGAAAATTTCCCACAGTTAGCCTGACAGCAAGCAGGGCTAAAGTGAACAGAAGGGCTAGTTCATTCCGCTCTTAGAGCTGAAGCTACGTTTTCCTTCCCCATGACGTCACGCTGCACACAGATCTCGGAGATCACAAGCAAAGATATTATGAAAACTTTTATCATTCTTAAATATTTATATTATATAATTATAAAATTATAATTATAAAATAATATTATAAAATTATAGTTTTAAAAATTTTTCTTGTCCAAAATATTAAATTAAATACCATCTTAAACTAATAAAAATATTTTACTTGTTGTCGTAAATGACTATTTTAAACACTTTATTTTAAAATTTTCAGTTTTAACTTTAATTGAAAGCATTCTTTTATAAAACTTAAGTACCACGAATATCTTTTTCGAAAAATATTTAATTTTTTAATCTTTTTCTTTAATTATTATTCTGTAAAAAAAAATTTTTTTAATCGAGTCTTTTAATGTTTATGAGTTTTTTCAATATTACATAGAAGGAAAATTCTAATCATAAAGCATCTTTATGTTAATACCATGCTGCCATTCATAAAGCCTCTTTATGAACGGTAGCATCTTCACTTGAATTTCATAAATAACTATCATTGTGAAATACAGGGTGTTTATAAATACCCGGACCCATTTTGATGTTTAATAACTCATAAAATATTAAAGATAGATTAAAATTAATAACATAAATGGTTAGATAAACTTTAAAAAATTTCATAACCCTTGTCAATGAACTTCCACGTGTGCCTCCTTCATCGCACGGAGAATATTCGTCGCACGGAGAGCACAAGTGATTTCGACGTTGAGTGTGTCAGACAGACATTTTTAGACAATCCTAGAAGATATGTGATATCATCGGCAAGAGAATTGGATATGTCAATTTCGTCGGTGTGCAAGGTTATTAAGAAACAATTAAGACTGCATGCATACAAAGTTCAAATTGTTCAAGGTTTCGAACCGGACGATAGGCCTAGGAGAATGGCGTATGCAACAGATATGGTAGGAAGGATAGAAGACGATGTTGATTTTCTGAAGCGCATAACGTTCTCCGACGACGCATCCTTTCATGTTTTTGGCATTCTTAATCGCCATAATGTGCGCATATGGGGATCTGAAGACCACCATGAATAACGTGAGACACAAAGGTATTCCCCAAAGGTTAATTTGTGGTGTGGACTAAAGCACGACCAAGTCATTGCGCCTTTCTTTTTTACAGAAAGACAGTCTCATCAGTCCTATACTTAGACATGTTGGAAAACTTCGTATTTCCACAACTAGAAAAGCTTCAGTCACATGTCTCTTTGCAACAAGATGGTGCATTACCTCATTGGAGTATCATCGTTTGTAGTTCTTTGCATGACCATTTTCCAGGAAGATGGATTGGGCGAGGAAGTCCAGTTCCTTGGCCACCCAGATCACCTGATATAACGCCGCTGGACTTTTTTCTTTGGGGATTTATAAAGGACAATGTTTACAGGAGGATCGTGTCGAACATTGATGACCTAAAAGCCAGAATTACAACAGCAATAGCCTCTGTGAATGCCGACATGCTTGCCGCTACCTGGCGTGAAATTGACTATTGACTATTCTCTGTGCGACGAAGGGGGCACACGTGGAAGTTCATTGACAAGGATCATGAAACTTTTTGAGTTCATCTAACCATCTATGTTATTAATTTTAATCTATCTTTTTTATTTATGAGTTATTAAACATCAAAATGGGTCCGGAACTTTACAAGCGCCCTGTATTGATTTTTTCTCCACTATTATTTCAAAGGCTTAAAAAAAAAGCAAATGTTACAGTTTGATTAGCATTTTCAATCGGATAATGCAATGCTATATGCCCTTTAAATTTAAGCATAAAAAAAACACGAAAACACACGATATGTATGCATAATCTTTAAATAGTTAGCACCCTCCTCATTTGAACAGCACCCATGAGAAAAATAATCGGAAAAGTCGGGTAATGTTTTAACTCAACTTTATAGAGTGAAGATAAGATTATTATTTTGTTAAAGAGATAGAGTTGTCAAGAGAATAATTTTACGAGAACTGAACGAACAAAATATTTTGAAGCTTACATCTTAAATTGCAGATGATACTAATTTTTTATAAAATTATTTTTAAAATCTTTGATTAATTTTTATCTAGTTAAATTTCTTTACTTTTTACTGATTTATCCCTTTTCATACGAGAATAAGAGGTAAATAAGAAAGCTTTTCTCTCTAAAAACCCCTTGTGCCTCCGAAAAATTCCGCGATTTTCACCCTTCCACTATAAGGGACTACACAGTTTAGGAAAGGCAAAGATTGTGGTATAGGTGGAAGTATGAGTTAGGATATTTGCTTCTCTTTATAAAAGAAAGGGTTTTTTTTCCCTCTATTCCGTGGATTGAATTCATTTATCGTTCAAGTTTGTTCCGATGCTTTGGGGGTATTTTCCTTTTCTTTTTTTACAAAACAATTCAAAATGGCTTACAAAAAGTTTATAAAATTCTCCAAAAATTAGTTGATAATAATTTAATAATAGATTTTTTCTCGCACTCTTCTTCTGAAAACTTTTGTGCTCCTATCCAATGAAATCGGTAAATTATTTTTTC
This sequence comes from Parasteatoda tepidariorum, assembly GCF_982258835.1. Taxonomy (NCBI): domain Eukaryota; kingdom Metazoa; phylum Arthropoda; class Arachnida; order Araneae; family Theridiidae; genus Parasteatoda; species Parasteatoda tepidariorum. The sequence continues at coordinate 26,905,731 of NC_141758.1, forward strand.
TCAGCAAAGTCAACCAATCACTCATTTTTACTTATAAGTATCAGTTTAGTTAAAGGCTGTGAAATAAAAGGATATATCATTTGAAATTTTAACCACGATAGACGAATCTCTAACAAGTGCAGTTTTTTTTTTTTTTTAAATTCACGCTAATTATAGAAAATGTAATAATAATAAATAATAATGAATGTAAACTGTGACAAGACAGGTTATCATGCACAAATGTGTAGAAACATTTAAAATTTTGATTAATAAAATGTTTTCCTACATAATTTTGATAGCTTACATCCGACACCAAACTACATAATTAATTGTACTGTGCCACTAGAATTTTACATAATTAAATTATTTTTTATGTTTAATGTAAGATTCTAGGTCTTATTTATACGGTCTATTTTGATTTTGAAAGTAATAGATGTTTTTATTTTAAATTAATAATAAATTGTTTTTACGTTCGACATACTGCTATTCTTTTCATTACATTTATTTTTATCTATTTTCATTTCTTATTTCGCTTTTTTTTTTATAAATTGAAGTGACAAATGAATAAAAACCTTCTAAATATTCTTTTAGATTAATTTACAATAATGTATCTCACCTCAGTAATGTAATAAAATCTGTTTAACTATGTAATTAAAGTTATTTATGTTAAAATTGATCGAGGAATTTAATTTTATTTTATTTTGATGTAAGCAACTCAATTTTAATCTCGTACTAAATCTTGCTAGTACAAACAAAGGCGCAGTTAGGGCTTATCTTACTATGGAAAAACTCAGTTTTTGCATTTCCTGAGACATGCATGATGTATATAAATGATATAATGTCCGAATTAAGGCAACTATTTAGGACTGTTACAGGTTTAGATTATGTAAAACTAAATTCATTCATTTTATTACACATTGAATAGGATTTTATAACTTTAAATCCTGAGACATGTATGATATATATAAATGATATAATGTCCGATTTAAGGCAACTATTAGGGACTGTTATAGGTTTAGATTATGTAAAACTAAATTCATTCTTCTTATTACACATTGAATAGGATTTTATAACTTTGAATCCTGAGACATGTATGATGTATATAAATTATATAATGTCCGATTTAAGGCAACTATTTGGGACTGTTATAGGTTTAGATTATGTAAAACTAAATTCATTCATTTTATTACACATTGAATAGGATTTTATAACCTTGAATCCTGAGACATGTATGATGTATATAAATGATATAATGTCCGATTTAAGGCAACTATTTGGGACTGTTATAGGTTTAGATTATGTAAAACTAAATTCATTCATCTTATTACATATTGAATAGGATTTTATAACTTTAAATCAATGTAACTGGTTATTGCAAAAACATTCGTTCGATTTGCGTTAAAATTGAATTGTTACTAAAATTTCTTCTGGACTTTAAAAATACTCTGTTTTGAAAAACATTTTTCAAATTTTTGTCGTACATTTGATAGTTTGCATTTCGTCACAAAGCACATGATTTCGTGATGAAAAGATTCCTTAAAATAAGAAAATACTGTTCAAAGATTGCTGAATCGTCAAAAAGTTAGAGTTTATTTTGCGAGAGACTATTAAGGACCATTCATTCGAGTTTTTCATGGTTATCAGTAGATAATTAATACAACCCTCAAGTAATCATGTGCATATGTATATATATTTCATTTAAAATTTTGTTGGATAAAATTTTAATTCAATCCCAGTTGACCTGACTCATTGATCAAGGAGTGTTAAGAGTACAGGAAACACATTGTTATGAGCCTTTCATTCCTTTGTCATTCTGACTCTCATTCAAGCAAAATAGTGACGTTAAAACCGAACGGGAGGTAGAAATGAATGTTTTTTTTTTCTTTTCATTATAATTCAAAATTGAATTTGAATATTTAACAAATTTTAATCCTAAACCAAAACAATTAGTTTTTTTTAACATAATTTCTTTATTTAAGTAAGAGGTAATAGGAAAAAAACGGAACAGTTTAAGCAACCTTTACTTTTTAATTATTCAAGTATACGTATTGCAATTTAAATATAATTTAAGAAATTAATAAATTAAAAGCATAAGCTCAAAGCTAAGATTATTTTTTCATAAACAATTTACATATCTGAAGTGAAAACGGAATTTCTTTGATTTTTATCTAATTATTTATTTATTTATTAATATTTAATCCTAGCCGAGCAGTTGTCAATAGAAAAGAAAAGTGGTTTAGTACTTTCAAAAAATAAAACTTCTTTTTTTAACTAAAAATAAAATTCACGTAATAATTACAATCTAATTTGCCAGAAAGAGACATAGTTTACGCTCTTCAGTAACAGCGAGCCTCCTACAATAATGACAGATGTATAATACAGATATATATGTCTTTAGTCCTTAAGCTACATGTTATTTTTATTTTCGATAGAAGGTCTATACTGAACCATTTATAGCAATTAAAATGTAGTAATTCAAGTTAGAAAAAGTTACAGAGCAATTATTTATAATATAAAAATATAGAAAAAATAATAATATATATATATAGAACAATATAATATAGAAATATTATGAAAAAAATGTTGTGTCAATAAAAAATTTTTGTGAGTTACCAAATTCTTATTTAAGTAAAGCATTGCTTCATTAAAATTGGTCAAGTGTGTTTTATCTTTAAATAAATATTTAATATATTTTCATGTGGCAAAACGGTCTCATGTTAGTCTGAAAATAACCCCTCGCCACATAATTATTCAATAAAAATAGGAGCGACTTAAATGAAGCATGCAACCAGTCATTTACCCTTCGTTTTTTCTGATAAAATATAAAAGTGCGTCAATACAGAAAGTCTCTGAAAAGTAGAATTTTCAATAAAACGTCCAAAATCTATATTAAAAAATTAATCCTTCAGAATCTATAAATTTGATATAGAAGGATTCTTGTGAAAGGAGAGTTCTTTAACATATCGCGTTTTTCAACGTATACCTTCAATGTATTTTTTATCCCAAAATATTTTTTAATTTAGTTCTTTAAGGTCAGTATATTTAACTAAATTTTGTCCCGTATTCATATTATTTTTATTGATAAATTAACTTTTTATAGTCGTAAGATTATTCGAATAATTTTTTTTTCAAAAAATTATAGCCTAATTAAATCTAACATTAATATTTTTTAAAAAAATTGCTTTTAAACGAAGAAGACCTACCGATAAATGTCACAGACTCATTAGGTTATTGTGTCACAAATTTTGAATTTCTGGACTTAAATATTTTTTTTTTTTTTCAAATACGGTTAATTAGTTAACAAATCTATGTAACCTTTAGTTTCGTTACGATTAATCATAATCATAATAATCGTGGAGTTTTATACATAAAACTATAACAGTTTTGTGTTTTAGAAAGAAAATAAGCAGTCTCTTTTTCTTTCTTTTTTAATTTTCTTATTTATTTTTTGTTTTTTATTTATATTCCTTTTTTGAAAATTTAGAAGAAAAAAAGAAAAAGTACAAACCACTTGGGTGGTAAGTCAAGAGTACTGGGGAGGAGTCTCCTAGTCTTTAGAAAAGGTGACGGCATACATGCGTACTTTAACATATGACGTGCATATGACGTTCTACCCTATTGGCCAGTTCAAAATGTACAATGCGCTTGCGTACTAGCAGGCATAAGGGTGCAGCTAGTTCAATAACATTGAACTTATTACTAACTGGAAGTCTTACCAGGGTATACTAGGTCTTACTATTACCTATCACAGTTCGAGCAATGGCGGAATATTTAACAGAATATTTCAACGTTGACGAAAAACGCTTTCTTCTTGCATATAGTGCTAAAGCTAATAACATTACAGATACTACTTTTGATGGCATATTGCATCATATTTATTATAATGCGGTATATAATGATGTCGAGACTATTGATAATGTCCTCAAAGTGATCAAGGAACTGAAATTGGATCTCTGGTCTATGTTCAAGCAAAAACTTCCAGGATCAAACGACTTTTCTAACTATAGTCTTTTAAAAAGTCCCAAAGCATTCATCAGAATAACGGAGGCAGGAGCCTCTAACGGATTTACAAAAGCAATAAGATACCAAGTACAACTGTGGTCCGACTTTATGGGGTGGTAAGTTTTTATTTCAGTTACTTTTCTGCTTAAATTTTTTAACCTGTTTAGATTTGTATACTTTTTTTTAAAATTATTGGTATCGTTTTCGAAATGTAGTCTTATGACTTTAAAATTTTTTTCTGCTGCAAACATATTAAAAGATATTTTAGAAATTTCATGTAAGTAAATTTAAAAAGTTACGGCTGTTTTGTTTCCTATAAAAGGCTATATCCTTAAATATAGGTAAAGATTTTTTTAAGCATCAAAAACTGTCTAGATCAGCAATAGACCAATTATTAAAACCGAAAAAATTCTACCTGATCCAGTCGCTAATAGAAAATAATTTTAGAATGAATGTAGAGTTAATGTAAACTTTAAATCCCTTTAAAGCTATAATTAAATGAAAATTGCACTGAATTCCTTATATTTAAATTAGGCAAAGCTCATACCATAACATTAGGGTGCAGATGTGTAATTTTAAGGATATACATGGAATTTATAGGATATGTAGTTACTTCCATTTCAAGCAAACTAATGAGACAAATATTCTTAAATTTTGAAATACATGTTTTGCTCTTAAATTAATAATAATTGTTATAAGTTTTTGTTTTAATTGCTATAAGTTCTCATTAATCTTAGTTTATTATCATTGTACTTCGAAGCTTAGTTCATTATCATAACTATCTCTGATTCCTTTATATATTCTGAAACAAGGCGGTAATTGACCGCAGACAATTAATTCCTTATAATTTTCTTAACCATTTCTTTTTGATCAAAATTCATTTATTCATTAATCTCATTTATTCTTAATTTCATTTATTCATTTTTTTTTACATATTCTCTTTACATATTTTATTTTATTTTACATATTTATCGTACAAAATTTATAATTTTTCAGTATTTTTTTTCTTTATAGGCGTATTATAAAGATTATTTTTTCTTTCTCTTTATTTTACCCATTCGTAATTATTCAAGGTTATAATTTTATGAAACAAAATTCATGTTTTTTTTGTTTTCTTTTGCATTTATATTTTACTTTACTTTTTTTATGTTTCTTTTGTTTTACCTCTTCGGTGTATTTCAAAACAACAGTTGTAAATAATATAATTTATTCAACAAATTGTACCGATTGCTTTTTCCTTTTTTTTACATTGATTACTATTTTTCTTAGCGGCTAAATTGTCTGTTTTGTTTTTACACTTTTTCTTCATAAAGTGTGGTGTGAAGATTCCTTCTTTAGCTTTTTTTATCAACTTGTTTTTCATAATTTTTATTTTTTTTAGTTTTGCCCATCTTTCTGTTTTAGCTTTACATATTTTCTATATGCATATTGCATGCTTTCTATCTCTTTATACATATTTTTACATTTACATATTTTCGATTTCGTATAAATGTATCTCATATTTTTATTCGTCTTTATCGTTTCATTATCAACTTCATTCAATTCAAAATCGAATAAAATTATTTCATCAAACAAAATTTTGAATTTTCTGTCAATATTTGTTTTTATTTACCTTTTTTTTTTTAATTTCGTCCCTTTATCTTGCATTACCTCTAAAGATGCGTAGTAGTCATTCTTCCTTACGCTTTATAGTTCTTTCAACCATCTTTTTTAATTCAGAAAAATATAGTTTTGATTGTTAACAAGTAAAATTAATTAATTCATTGTTTTTATTTGCTTATTTTTTTATTTTCCACCCTTTTTTTTCGTTGCATCATTTATAAGCAATCTCAATCGTTGTATATTCTTCTTTAGCTAAAGCAAGCGCTTCACATTTATTGCTTGGCGTCATTCTAGCATTAGAGTCTGGCATTTTCACGAAATTCATTTTCAAGCTTCTTTTGTCTATTTCTGTTAATTTAAAATAATAAATTTAACTTTATCAAATAAAATTGATGGTTTTCAGATTTTCTAATTGATATTTTTTTTATTTTCTACTCATTAGTTATTTATTTATTTATTTATTTTTTCGTGGATTTGTTGTAGAAGTTCTGTTTTAGTCTTTCTTATCCAGTTTGGGATTATTCAGTGAATAATTTTTATAAATAAATGAATGGATGTTGCTAAATATTTCAACGTTATTAAAGATTTTTGTCTAATCTATATTACTTTTCTTAAATTATATATTTAAACAATGCGCTCTTGTAAATGATTTTTGACTTCAAGTTAATGACAGGGTTTTTCAACAGTTCTTCAGTTTTATTTCACTGAATATACAGATAGTTTAGCATTATTTAATATTTTTTTAAAGAAGCAGTTTCATTTTGCATTTCATACCGAGGATTTTTAAAATTTTGTGTAAAGTATGTGTTTTATGGTTCAGAAAATATTGTACACACATTTGACATTAGAAAGATAATTCAAAATTTAACTAAAATAAAAAACCTTATTCCACCTAACAAATGCAAATTGCCACTGTGAAATATTTTAAGTGAAGATTTTCAATTCAATTGAATAAATTTATTGCATTTTTGACACGAGTAAATTTGTTTAAATGGGACATTCAGTTATTATTTTAGTATTAACTCAAAAAGTATTAAAGGTGAAGAAAAAAAACTGTTTTTTTTTTCATGTAATTTCATAAAAGAAAAATAAATTGTCGAATTGTTTTTTATGCAGAAAATTTTTTTTATGCAGAACAATTGCGTCTTGCTTAAACAACTTTAAAATAGAAGAAAAAAGACAGTATCCGCCCTTTAGTAGTTTTATAACAGCGAAACTTCTATTGTAATACCTCAAGTATAAAGTCCTATTTGTATTCCATAAGCCCCATGTTATTTTTGTTTTGAATAGAAGGTCCATACTGAACTGTTTATAAGAAGTAAAATGTAGTTATTTAAGTTAGAAGATGTTACAAAGTAATTATTTGAACCATTATTTCTTTTGATGCATTTTGATCCATTACTTCTTTTTGACTACCTAATAAATATAGAACAATTTGAATCCCCTTTGAATGAAGGAAAACGGGCATGAATCCCTAAATTCTTATCTTTAGTCATAGGTGGTCGTAATTGACGGTGATAGTGAATTGCGCTAATGGTTTTCTAAAAGCAACCTTAGTGACCATTCCTTCCTTTTCAATCAAGCATTAAAACATTTTTCTTGGCCATAGATGGCGCCACTGGAAAACAAGAACAATCGCACCCTCTGCCTAAACAGACATACGTCACCTAACGCAAGTATGCAGTGGGGGGGTTGTTAATTACTGCTCCTAATTTTTTTGGTTAATAATGCAATTTTCCTTAAAAAGTAATTTCTTATGTGTCATAGTTTTTTCTTTTTTTTTTTATTTTGTAATTTATTTAAAATGCAAACTATATTTAAGCAATGAAAAAAAATTTTTTTTTGTTAATTTTAATGGGACAAGGAGCTTTTAAGTTTTGAAAATCGGTCCAAACTTTAATTAGAGCAATGCGATTTTCTCGAGAATATTGGTTAAAAAGTTAAAAAAACAAAAGAACGTTTGATGCCCTCTTGTCGCCTTAAGTTGGTTAAAAAGTATATAAAAATTCTGGGTGCAATGCTAAATTTTAATTAATTTGCAAAAATCTTACCTTGAAGAAGTTACATTTTAAAGAATTTTGAACCGATATTAACCAATCTATATTAACCAAACTTCTGCTCATTATTTTTCGAGAAAATAGCACTGAAAATGTTGGAACTTTTACCTTTCATCTACTAAAAAGTTAATAACTACAGCGTTGACCAGGAGCAGCGGTTGGCAAAAATCATGATTTCTTTTTTTAATCACAAAATCGTATCTATATTTAATTTAAATCGGATTCTTTCTTATTTATATCAGATTGTTTTGATTTTTTTTTCTAAGTTCTCCATCTAAAGCATCTGATAAAAGATTTTAATAAGACTTAATATCGTTTAAAAGAAATGTAATTAAAATAATTATTAGTTCATATTAAAATGGATAGAATTATTGTAATATTATAGCTTACTAATCACTGGGTTAAAAAAATCATAGTTATATTTTTCAGGCTTAACTTGCTGATGATTTTTAAAAATTGCCAAACAATTTGTCAACTGGATACCTAATGAAGAAAAAATTAGTTTAGATAAGAAATTTAAAAAAAAATTATGTCACTCTGGATTGACCAAGTCTTGATGACATAGACCATGACATTGACCAAGTCTCTACCTTCATTTTTAATAAGATATAAAAGCGCCGCATTTTAAATAGCAAAGAACTAAATGGGCATAATTGAAATATGTTTTTAGTCAAAAAATTCATTATTTTAAATGTATTAATGGAGAATTACAGTTTATAAGTTTCAAATCACTTTTATTATTACTTACACGATTTTAAAACAGAATAATTTACATGCATATCCCCTTCGATATTTCGATAGTAAAATATCCTTATTATCAATAATATCAGATTTAATGAAATTGCCCCCTGAAGAGCTTATTTATTAATTTTATTAAAGAGAAATATTTTGTATTTAAAATACACTTTTCTCAATCATTATATATTTTTCAAAATTTGTTTAAATTATTGATTTATTTGTTTTAAAAAAATCACATTTGATTTAAATCAATACACATTTTATTGAAATAATGAGAGAGTTAATATAGTAATTTCAATGCATATGTCTTTTATTATTTCGTAATAAAGCAATAGCTTCCATAAAAAAAAAAATTAAAAATAAACATTCATTATCAATGAAATCTGACTTTTAAAAAAATCACACCTTTAAGAATGTATTTATTAATTATATTATATAAAAAATATTTCAAAACTAAATTAATATAATCTTTTTTAGTAAGTATATTAGTATTAAATGTTATGAAATGTTTAAGTTAATGTTTTTTACAGAAAAGTCTCAGCTGATTTAAACTAGAAATTTATTTTTAAAAAATCAAATGATTTAAATCACAATTATATTCAAAATGCTTTATTTTCTATCTCTAGAAATTTTAAATGAATTGGAGGCTCATACTGCCGAAACAATTGGGACCATCAATTCCTTTCGATTTTCGACTATCCTTACTTTAATTTTGAACTCAGATCCCCTTGAAACAGAACCAACTATAATTTCGTGGTTGACGATCTCTTTTAGAATGTATTGAAACAGAGTAACGTTTCTTACACGCGTTTAAGAAATTAGATTTGAGTCTTTTTAATTAAAAGTTTTTTTTTTTTTTACTTTTTAGGTTTTTAAATGATCAGGAGAACCATACGTGGGTGGAAAAGGCGAATTATATTTCTGGAAATCCTCTCCACTTTCGTGCACTTCAGCTTCTCAATCTTTATTTGCGGTTTATTTACCGCGGTAAATTTGCAGAGCTCGAAATGGTCGTGCGAGTACTTTGGAGCTCCATCCCAGATCCATTTTTGACCATGGATGATATTTTTAGGCCTTTTGAGGGGATCAATCTTATACCTTATCAGAAGATAAACAGCGTATGGAAATTTTACTGCAGTCTAGTGAATTATGAAGAAACTTCTGTTAGGCGTCCAAGATCTCTGCAACACCTTTCAAGATTCTTCATCAGAAACCGATTAAGAGACAACTTTAAATTGCCCGAAGGAGTGGAGGAACTAGGCATTCCCAAACATGTCCAGAAGTATTTACTTTTGAGAGATTTCTACAAGATAGAATGAATACTTTATCTTGGAATCATTTTTTTTTTTTCAAAGTATTTTATAAAAGAAATTGACTTGATAAAAGACTTGATTATTTTAATTATGATTTCGAAAAGTTAAGGTTTCTAATGAACTTCTTTACGATTATATTTTCATTGTTGCATGCTTCACTGTTGAAATATTTCTTCGGCATATCAATAAACAATGTAATCTGTGTGCTATTATTTTTTGTTTGTTTATTTCAATTGCATTGTTTATTCCTGATTGCTTCTTTTGTTTTTAGTTTGTTTGAAGTATCTATTTACATTTATATAGAAAATGTAGTACACGAATAAATTTAAAATTGTGAGGGCAACAGTTTTCTTTTCTATAGATTTATATAGTATTTTATAATGGGGCCTTGAATATTTTTGGAGATTTTTTTTAAGAGCATTTTTAGTAGCATTTATGAGAAACAATATTTAAATCATAACTTAATAAAAAGTCTACGCTAAGGCAGATACACAATTATGAAAACGTGACTTAGTGAAAAGGAAAACAAAAAAATAATTCTGTCAATAGCTGCCAAAAATAATATTTTTGGTAATGAAAAATTTCAGTATGTTTACAATGCCTCCATTCAATGCTCTACTCAAAATTATATTTTTAAAACTTTAGTAAAGAGGATACTTAATAACGCACTGGCACTTTAAATTTCTTTATTATAATTGCAAATTTAGCATATTGCTTGGAATTATACCGAGAACTACTTATGAATAAAATATATGAATGCTCTATTAGCTCACTCAGATCAATTGTATATGGTTTTTTAACGGCTTCATGGCTTAATTGAATATAGAATTTACAACTGATTTCATTTATTTTATGTATCTAGAGCGAAGATGATTTTGCCTACAGATTGTAGACTGAATAACATTGCACAACACTGCAAGAAAAGCAGAAGTGTTAATGACAGAAAAATTTGGGAACAAATTTCCGAAACATAACAGGTTTTTACAAATGAGAAATAAAATTAATTGTAATACAGTACAGAACCCGTTATCCGGAAAACCAAAAAACCGGAACGAAATTCGATAAATTTTCCCGCCATTTAAAAAAAAAAAATTTTTTTTCCTCATAAGATTTTAGGATTTTTCTTTCTTTTTTGAAAGATGTTTACCATACCATCATTTTAGAAATAATCATTACTGTATTACTTCATCGCTTTTTCTTCTTTTTAAGATTATTTCCTAATATTTTTTTTTAGTTGGGTTTAACAATAAAAAAACGGCTTTTTGTAGCGATTCAGAAAACCGGAAAAATCAGTTATCCGGAATAGCGATAGTCCCGATCGTTCCGGATAATCGGTTCTCTACTGTACCTTTTCATAACACTGATAAAATATAGTGTTGATTTTAATAAGTTGTAAGTTGTATTTTAATTGTAAGTGATAAAAAAATAGGGTAAGATATATATATGATGGTCTGAAATAAACAAAATTTTCTCTTGTTAAAAATAAGATAGCTTAGTTAGGTATCCTAAACCTCACTTTTGAAAATACAGAGCTAAAGTAATAAGTAAAAGGTCTTCACTCTTTTTTGCCTCTATGATAGGAAAAATTACTAATGATTTCTAGTTGACAATAGAAAGATTTAACATTGCTGTATACTTAGAAAATAGAAATTGTTACTCCGACCTTTTCCCAGATGATTTCTGTGTAAATCGAATAAATATTCAAATTCTAAATATAATAATTAATTTAATAAAAAATCTATTAGAAATTCATTCATCAAAACGCGGTAATATTTTAATTAATTTGATTAACGAAACTAATTTATTAAACGGAACACTCCTTTTCTTTCAAATAAACTTTTACATCAGTTTCTTAGATATCCGGGTTTCCTTTTCTCTATAAATAATAACTGAAGATAGGTAGAAATACTCTTTTTTTATTTAAACTTGGATAAATTTATACTTATTAAAGGTTACCCTATATCCATATTAATCAAGTAATATAGAGTACGACGTCAGGAAAAAATCTGAAAGAGTTTTATACATATTCTACTGTGAATGACCGAAATTCATGGTTGAAATATATACTAGGTCTAGTTAACTACCACTGCCCGGTATGCCCTACATCAATGTTTTTTAAAGGTTCAGTGTCACTGAGCAGTATGCATTTATCCAGTACTCTGAACACTGGTGCTTCTTCTAATCTAACCACAGCAGATCTTAGAATATCGAATACATTTGAACAAAAAAGTATAAAAATATATATTTATTTTTAAAATTTTAATGGATAAAATCTTAGTAGAAACCCAGTTGATTTGAACAATCAATCAAGGCGTGTTTAAAGTTTATGAAGCGCATTGTTATGAGACTTTGTCATGAGCCTCTCATTCTAACACATATTTAAGCAAAATAATGATTTTGAACCAGAATCAGGGGGGGGAGGGATAAAAAGAATGCTTTCTTCTTTTCACTATGACAGTCAAGAAATATCTTTGTTGGAAACTGATAGAAGAGTGATTTGGACAGGTGTGATTGCAATGCTTCTCTTTTAGAATTCTTTTCATATGAGAGAGATTCTTTTACTGATAAGATTATCACTTTCAGGTAGGTATGACACTTTGTATTATTTGACAATGACAGAGCTGAGAAGACGTTCATCAAATGGTCATAAGAAATACTTTGAAATTACCACCTCTGGAACAGAAAAGTCTCCACTTTCATTTCTTATCTACAAATTTGGATTGCTCGTTGAACGGAGAAGGAGAGATACCTGACGATCCAAAACGCAACGACCAGAAATTGTAGTTGGAACCATTTTAGCAATACTTGAAAGATAATTGGAGTTTTCAAAATGTTTTCAGTATTATGATATAAAAAAAATTTCTACTATTTCAAAAAAAATGCTATTTTATTTTTTGGTATTTGACTTTTAATAAATTGAGTAAAGGCAATCGAAGTATTCAGTAAATAAAGGATTATTTATTCGAATGCTTTCTTCTTTTCACTATGACAGTCAAGAAATATCTTTGTTGGAAACTGATAGAAGAGTGATTTGGACAGGTGTGATTGCAATGCTTCTCTTTTAGAATTCTTTTCATATGAGAGAGATTCTTTTACTGATAAGATTATCACTTTCAGGTAGGTATGACACTTTGTATTATTTGACAATGACAGAGCTGAGAAGACGTTCATCAAATGGTCATAAGAAATACTTTGAAATTACCACCTCTGGAACAGAAAAGTCTCCACTTTCATTTCTTATCTACAAATTTGGATTGCTCGTTGAACGGAGAAGGAGAGATACCTGACGATCCAAAACGCAACGACCAGAAATTGTAGTTGGAACCATTTTAGCAATACTTGAAAGATAATTGGAGTTTTCAAAATGTTTTCAGTATTATGATATAAAAAAAATTTCTACTATTTCAAAAAAAATGCTATTTTATTTTTTGGTATTTGACTTTTAATAAATTGAGTAAAGGCAATCGAAGTATTCAGTAAATAAAGGATTATTTATTCGAATGCTTTCTTCTTTTCACTATGACAGTCAAGAAATATCTTTGTTGGAAACTGATAGAAGAGTGATTTGGACAGGTGTGATTGCAATGCTTCTCTTTTAGAATTCTTTTCATATGAGAGAGATTCTTTTACTGATAAGATTATCACTTTCAGGTAGGTATGACACTTTGTATTATTTGACAATGACAGAGCTGAGAAGACGTTCATCAAATGGTCATAAGAAATACTTTGAAATTACCACCTCTGGAACAGAAAAGTCTCCACTTTCATTTCTTATCTACAAATTTGGATTGCTCGTTGAACGGAGAAGGAGAGATACCTGACGATCCAAAACGCAACGACCAGAAATTGTAGTTGGAACCATTTTAGCAATACTTGAAAGATAATTGGAGTTTTCAAAATGTTTTCAGTATTATGATATAAAAAAAATTTCTACTATTTCAAAAAAAATGCTATTTTATTTTTTGGTATTTGACTTTTAATAAATTGAGTAAAGGCAATCGAAGTATTCAGTAAATAAAGGATTATTTATTCGAATGCTTTCTTCTTTTCACTATGACAGTCAAGAAATATCTTTGTTGGAAACTGATAGAAGAGTGATTTGGACAGGTGTGATTGCAATGCTTCTCTTTTAGAATTCTTTTCATATGAGAGAGATTCTTTTACTGATAAGATTATCACTTTCAGGTAGGTATGACACTTTGTATTATTTGACAATGACAGAGCTGAGAAGACGTTCATCAAATGGTCATAAGAAATACTTTGAAATTACCACCTGTGGAACAGAAAAGTCTCCAGTTTCATTTCTTATCTACAAATTTGGATTGCTCGTTGAACGGAGAAGGAGAGATACCTGACGATCCAAAACGCAACGACCAGAAATTGTAGTTGGAACCATTTTAGCAATACTTGAAAGATAATTGGAGTTTTCAAAATGTTTTCAGTAATATGATATAAAAAAATTTTTTTACTATTTCAAAAAAAATGCTATTTTATTTTTTGGTATTTGACTTTTAATAAATTGAGTAAAGGCAAATCGAAGTATTCAGTAAATAAAGGATTATTTATTCGATCCAAATATAATTACAAGTTTTAAAATGTTAAGCAAAATGTGTAAGAAAAAAGTTTATTTGGAAATCAGTGATCTAAACAATTTTAGACAATATTGAATTTCATTAAAAATATTCAGGGTGCGTAACTTGATTTTTCAACAAAAAATAAGCAACTTTTAAGTACTTTTTTAGCTGAGTGCAACTTTTAAGTACTTTTTAAGAATAATTTTCATCACTTTCCAAAAAAAAATCATATTTAGGATCTGGGCAGTAATAAAAAAAATTTTCTGTATCGCTTAAAGCTCTTAATTTATGAGCATAAAATCAATAAAATTCAAAAACATTTTCAAAAACTTTACATACTCATGATAAAATAACTAGTTTCTTATAAATATTGCTGAGAGAATAGTGAAAACCATGAATTTTTTGCAATTTAAAACTAAAATCGACAAGGCAAAGAAAAAAATCTCCTTTCAAAACATAGAAAACTAAGCACTTTTTACAAACCCTGAATAAAATAAGCAACTTTAAGGGCTTTTAAAACACGCAAATCGAAAATAAGCACCTTAAAGTACATTTTAGAAGCGCTACGCTAGTCCTATTGTTTTGATTTTATTGGGCACCTGGGGCGCGAAGCGGCCCCTATCCCATTCATCTGGAATTTTAGAACAGTTTTGGTTGAGCAATGAGGTAAGCAGGCAATGGAGTTGCTTTTATGAATGTTTCAAGCTCTTTGCTTGAATAACTAAAAAGGAATCAAAAAATAAATTGAGCAGCTTGCTCTAAACCGTGTTTGTTTGATTTTGGAGTTGTTCAGAATTGTATCAGCATGAGTAAAAGTTATTTTCAGAAAGGTTGATGAAAGAAGCGCTACGCACTCTGAAATTACATGAAATAGCTAATGAATAGTTATTAAAAAAGTGGTATTTCTTCATTAACGAACTTATAGTTTTTTATTTCATATATTTTGATTTGAAAAGCGCGATAGGAAATACTAATGCAATTTTTATATATAAATTCGTCTTCATTACAATGTTATAATAAAAACTATACTCTAAAAAAGAAAAATGTTTAATTTTTGGCCTTAACTTTTTATTAATTGGTCTCTATTTCTTCTCTTGCCTCCTTAATTATTCAATCCTCTCTCTATGATTTACATTTAATATTATTCGTATATGAACATTTTTTACCTTCATTTTCAATAGTTGACGGAAAATATGCTTTAAATTGTTGCTAATTTTTTTTTATTTTAGTAAATTTTGACTTTTAATAGAAAGCACTTTTTGCAATTTTAGTCGCCAGTAGCAACCCTGTCAATGGTACATTTGCCCAAAATATGGATTAATGCCCTTCCATTTTATTTTTGAAAAGGCACATTTTGCAAGCTAGTATAATAGGAGAATTTTTTCGCGGACAGAAAATTTTAGTAAAATAATATTTAACTATTTTGGTATTTCATTATATATTTAGCTACCACTTCGAAAAATCTATTTTGTAAAGAGTAAAAGTTGGCAGATATGCACTGAGCCTCCACACGGTATATTATAAGTAGTCTGCGCAGACTATTTAGAAAGTGAACCTGTTGTGCGCATGAACCCAAATTGTATTTTAAAAGTAACTGAGAGAAATTTATCATATATTTTTGAGATTTGAATCTGTAGTGCACAGTGGGCCAGCATCCAAGGTTTCGTGGCCAAATTAAATATTTCGATAAAATTTTGTTTCAAGACGTGGACAGTTACCAAGGACAAAACCCTTAAATAAACGAGTTTTATTTAAGGGTTTTTATGTGCAGGTAAATTGAATTCATAGTTGAAATCTTGAAATACACTAAAAATACCCAAAAAAACAAAATGGCGGCCGAAATATGACGAGCAAAAATAAAAAAATTATATAGTGCGCTTAAATAATTAAATGTAGCAATGAAAATATTATAATTTTCGTAATTTTATATTACAAATGAAAAGCAAATTATATTTCCGAAGCAATATTACAAAATAACGCGAATCAATAACAAAATAAAGCGAAAACGTGAGGGAAAGAAACGTAGTTTTTGTTTTTCGGTATATTTAGTCTACCTTTGCAATACGGGCAAAATGGGGCAGGTTTTTTCGAAAGAAGAAACATGAAAGAAGGCAACAAAAAAAAGTTTAGCTAATTACTTCGTGGATCTTTTTGGAACTAAGTTTCGAAAGTCATTCAAACATTGTAAAATGTCAAATGATAAGATATAAACTATAAGCTTGTCAAGAGTATTAACTAATCCAACAAATCGAAAAATTGTACTATAATTTCAGACTAATTACTCTGATAAAAATGTAACAGTAATGTGAAATTCCTATATATATTTCTGAAATAAAAATTTAAAAGTTACATATTAAAAAAAATTTAGCATATTATTTAGGAAACAATGCCTTACTTGTATGGATAGCATTGCCATATACGAAAATCGATACAAATCTTCTTCCTCTTCTTTGTCAGCTCAAAAGCCCCTTGCAGGCCTTGGCTGCCTCAACAGCTGACAAACGTCATCGCCTCCTATCCATAGCAACTCCCTTCCAATTTCTAATCTTAAAAGTTTTCGATACAAGTGCAAGATTTTTTGTTTGTTTTTTTTTGCACAAAAAATGCTAATAATTTGTGAGATATTTCTATCGTCTCTGCATTGGCGTCATTTTTGTCAGTGTAACGAAATTACACCGGCATCAATACCATTTATGCCCAAATAACAGTATCGAAATTTCTCCTCCCTCTCTAGGAAAAATTTTTAAGATAATTTTTTGAAAACTTACTTAGGAAAGAGTATTTAATAGTATATCAGTAATTTTTTAAGTTCAGCTTTAACTTCAATTTTATTGTCTTATATTAAGTAATAAATTTGATAAAAAAATATTAATAGCTACCATTTATAAAATTAAAGAGATTTTATAAATAAAATGAAATTCATTCCAATTGACACGTTACTGATAGTTAAGTTTACCGTTTTGGTCAAGCATTCGCTAGCAATCTAGTATGCTGGTGAGTACTTATAATTGAGAAGGAAATTTCATGAAATCGTACACGTGTTACTTACTACAATATTAATTGCAATGTTATTTTCTTATATGACGTTTATCCTGCCAATACCAAATCAAACAACCTACCGCTTGTATCTTAACAACTCTACATCAGTCACACCATTTCGTATCATTTACATTCACGATGAATGGGACAAATCAAATTGTCGAAGACAATGTTGCTTAATTCTTTCTTTATTTAAACAAAACTGGGTGCCTAGGCTGCGCAGCGGCCCCTACCCCATTCATCATGAAAATTATATACAGTGAATAAAACATTTTGAATTATGTAACAATGTGATAACATTATAATAAAGTAACCATGATTAGAAGTATGTACAAACTTGATCGGAGACAATGTTGCTTAATTAAAAAAGGATATAGGTCGAAAAAAATTTTTTTTTCATATTTACACTGGTGAAAACAATTAAAGACACAAATGCTTTTTTTTTCAATAAAAAAAATCGAAGCAAATAATACCAAACTTGCCCAAAATATCGTTTGACACCGGCATCAATACCTTATATGCCTAAATAAAAGTATGGAAGTTTCTCCTCCGCCTCAACCCCTTCTCGGAAATATTTTTAAAACAAATTTTTGAAAACTTACTTAGAAAAAGAGTACTTAAGCTTATAGCAGAGATGCCAACTGCTCCGGACACGCCAAAATAATTAAAAAAAGGGTAAATAACTACAAAGTAAATTTTGCAAATATTTGACCAAGTTTGCTTGCTTTTTAAAAGGTACAGCATGATATAAGCGCTATGAAGTGGTGAATTATATAACCCAACGAATTATTTAGAAATAGTGGTGGATAAAAATCTACTAAATTGAATTTATTAAACCAAGAATCACAATTGATAAACTACCACTTCAAAATATATATTTCCTGTCCGGAGCAAGTTGGCATCTCTGTTATAGCAATAATTTTTTAAGTTAAACTTCATTTTCATTGTTTGATTTTAAATTTGATGAAAACAAAAAAAGAATAAAATTTTAATAGCTACCACTTTATAAAATCAAAGAGATTTTATAATAAAATTAAAACTACCCTTTTGTATATCCATCATTCCTTTTCTTAAAATGCTTATCTAGTACAGGGATGGACAACCTGCGACTCGCGAGCATGGCGCTCTTTGAAGTATTATTTGCAGCTATCGATAAGTACCAGAGTTTCCTTTTTATTTCTGTACTATTATATTTTTAAAAAATTATTATCGTTCCGAAGTTTGGAAATTGGTACCAGAATCGAAGTATCCTGAATTAAAAACGGGCTGCTTGTCGAATTATTTCAATATTCAGAACAACATACTTATATGAATCATTTTATTTCACTTCAAAATTCGTGAAATCCAAACACCGATCAGTTTTAACCAACCAGCATCTCAAAGAATTACTGAGAAATGCTTTCACCAATTACTCACCAAATTTTAAAGAATTATCAAGAGAAGTAAAATAAATGTGTTTAATATTTAAATTCAGTACACATATTTTGTACTTTTATTTATATGTTCTCAATAAATATAATTTCTGTAAAAAAAAATTTTAATACTATTTTTGCATACCTTTTAAAAACGTTTATAATTGCGGCTCGCGAAAAATTTCAAATTTTGAAAAATGGCTCGACTATTAAGGAGCTTGGCCACCCCTGATCTAGTATTTGCTAGCAATATGATATGCTGGTGAGTACTTATAATTGAGAACGAGATATTATTAGATCGTACACATGTTACTTACCAACACATTAATTGCTATGTTATTTTCTTCCAGGAAGTTTATCCTCCCAATACCAAATCATATTACCTACCTGTTTGTGTGTTAACTACTCTACATCAGTAGAATCATTTACATTCACGATGAATGGGACAAATCAAATTGTCGAAGACAATGTTGCTTAATTAAAAAAGGATTTAGGTCGAAAAAAAAATTTCTTCATTTTTACACTGCTGAAAACAGTTAAAGACACAAATGCTTTTTAGTAATAAAAAAAATCAAAGCAAATAATACCAAACTTGGTCAAAATATCATCTGATATGAAACCAGTATGGGAAAACAAAAATCGGCACAATCTGTACCCTAAATAAGGAGACAGGTCACTTGTCCAGCATAGCACCTGATAAGTGAGTGAAAATCATGTCTAATAGAGTGTATATAACAGATACACAACTCTCGTATCAAACTTTCACACTGTTGGCCAGGTTCCTGTGGCAATCAAGCCCACTATTTCACTAAGCATCGATGATCGTTGGAGCTGGTATTCGAGTTGCAATTGAGCGTCCAAGGGCGTCCCATATATGATCAGTTAGATTAAGGTCAGGGGACATCGCAGGCCAACCGTTGAATATCTCTTGAACTCGTTGAATATCATTGAATAGTTGAAATATTCGCCCGGTCCACCAACTGAGCTCTGTGTGGACGTTATTTATTGCCCGTAAATATGGTATTTGGTCTAGATGCTCCACGGTAAAGTATCACATAGGGTACAAGAATCTCGTTCTTGTACCTGCTGAACTATCACAGTACTTTTATTGAAAACGTGAAGGTCGGTATGTCATAGAAGCCTGCCAGCACCATAAAGACACCTCGGCCATAGCGGTCTTTTTCGACAATTTTAAAATTCCGATATCAACTCTCAGATTCTCTTCAGATGAGAACACGTTTCGAGTCTCTGTCCAGGCTGAATCGTGACTCGCCAATGCAGAAAATCCGCCCCTAATCATCCTCTGTCCAACACAGGAATTCTCGGCACCGGTCTTCTTTGTGGTTCTCTGATGAAAGGATGCAAGCTACAGGGCATCTGGCATGCAGGTCACCTGTATTAAATCTCTGGGCGACTTTTATTCATGAAATGGATGTTCCAGTTGAAATGCAATATACTCTGTATATTATAAAAATTGCGAGATAGTTGCGTCGCTGTCGCGGAATCCATTTCGGATAGAAGTCTGAAATAACTGTCTTAAGACAGCGTTGTAGCGTATTTTTTATTACATTGTAGCTAACTTTATTCTCTTAATCTTTGGCTTGGTTTTACTTTTGAAGGATTATTGTATTTTACACTTGGATTCAGTCATTTTTTACAATGGCTTCTGAATTTTTAGTTTTACCCGTTTTAAAATTATTTTAAAGTAATTTTATAAATTTATCCTTTTAAACCTTTATTTCAGGCATCTACTGGTATTGATTTCCACAACCATTCCTCTACTTTTTAACCTTGATATTTATTTGTTTAACTATTGTTATTTTTCACTTAAATTTTTAAGATTTCAATTTTATAATAGACTTCTGGTCTTATTTTCGTCATTGTACTTTTATTCTTCCTTTGGTTTTAGTTGGATGTAGTACAACTGTAATACATATGTATTGAATTAATGATTTTTACAATTCTGTTTTTGTTTGTACATCATATCTGATTTTATACTTGTCGTTGATATAATTTCATGTATCTACTCTCGTATGTCCTTAAATAGGGCGGGTCGAAACACAAATAAACAAGTACATCGTAACTGAGTATTCGTTCTTGTAACTGAGTATTCGTATGGGGTTAATGAAAAAATCATTAAATTTGTACTGAACACGAAATCGTGCACATAACTGAAAGGTATATTACACAATGAACAAAGCTAAAATAATTCCAATTATAATATATTTATTTATTGCCTTCCCCGGAGACTTAACATCAAAAAGAAATTATAATTTCTTTTTTTTTTCTTCTGTAGTTTAGTCCCTTAGAAAAAAAGATTAACTGCATTCAGTATGTCTTTACTTGCTCGAGGCCAACTCATGATAGTTCATAAATTACCATTAGGTACTTTTCTCCTTTTGCTATTTCCAGAGGATATGTATTAAAACTGCTCAATTAATACATATTACCAAAATTAATTAAGCATTGGCGTCAATATAGCTTGGCAATATTTTGTGTTTCTCCTAAACGAATTAATACCATTTTTCTATAAATTTTATCTTTCAATTTAATATACAACTAATTTTTCTCTTTGAGCATTAGTTTTAAATTATTTAATTTTAAAGCAAAATATTTTCAAAGAATCTCTATCAAAATAAACGATTGGTTTCATATAACTTTAGGAATACTAATTTGGTGACATAGTCAGAAATGCCAACTGCTCCGGATGCGCCAAAATAATTTTAAAAAAACGGTAAATAACTACAAGTAAATGTTGCAATCATTTAACTATTTTTGCTGGCTTTTTGAAAGGTGCATGACACAAATACTATAGAGTGGTGAATAATATAAACCTACGAATTATTTAGAAATAGTGGTGGATAAAAATCTACTATAATGAATTTAATAAACCAAGAATCACAATTGATAAACTACCACTTTAAAATATATATTTGCTGTGCTTAGCAAGTCAGCATCTCTGCATAGTCCGTGAACGGTTAACTTTGATCAGTGATTTTATCTAACATCGCGAGTAAAAAATAATTAAATATGTAAAGTAAACGCAATAAGCTTTATTTTTTTAAAAATCAAATGTAACAAGATTGCAAACATCACTGGTGTTATCTTAGAGATATTTGAAAAAGCTGACACTTTACCAATGAGAAAATTCTATTTTTCAAATGGCTCTCTGAAACTATCTAATTTAAAAATTCGAACTCTTAGGATCGAGATCCAAAATTGACCTTTGCAGTCGACAAAACAAACAGTTTTGGAGTTAGAAGAGAGACACAAATTCCCCAATTTATTATAATGAAAAAAGTTGTCGCGATATTGAAATGGAAAAATAGTTATATAAAACCAAAACTTTGAAAAGTAATGTGGGTTAAATTATGTGTATAGAATAAAAAGATAAAACGTACATAATAATGAAGGCTTTAGGGAAAAGAACAACCTCACAATCTTTGCCCCAAATTCTCTTTCCTTTCCTAATTTCAGTTTTTTTTTTTTATTTATTTAAAGCAACAAATTGCTCACAGCATATTTGAAGCAACAGCATATTTGCAACGCCCGAACTCTGCGCATTGAACATACTTGTATTCGTAAAAATATGGACAAATCATCGCCATCTGTTAATTTAGATTTTTAAAATAAATTAAACACCACAGAAAAGAAACCATAAATGGGAAAAAAGCGGGTTGCACAGTTAAACAGACGGAAATCATGGGTTGTGCGAATTTTGCTACTAATCGCTGGATATGCCGAATAAGGGTAAAAGAGATTCAATGTTGGTCTCCTTCAAAGTGAGAATCAGCAGCTTTGATATCAAAAACTAGAAGAAGAGTTTTTTACGTGTATTAGAAAGCTTCGCTCACCAAACTCCGTGGTTTCCTTTGCTACCCGTTTTATATATTTGTTGTTTAGATAAAAAAAAGTCTTATCTTTTTTTTAAAAAAAGCAATAGTAAAGGCAATCGAAGTACTAAGTAAATAAAGGATTATTTATTGGATCCAAATATAATTACAGGCTTCAAATATGCTTAATAAAAAACTCTTGGAATCCCTTTAACTTTTTTGCATAACTCTAGGTTTTTGTGGAATACCATTTGGGAATCACCGGGCGAAGCAATAGTGGATAATATTTTTGAGTTTCATAAACACGTTCACGCCGGGGTGACCCACCGGTGGGTCACGCTAGATTGTCTCATCTTGGCAGCGCACCGGAGTAAAAACTGGTAACAATAAATTTCATTTTTTAGTTTTTTTCCGGGAATAATAAAAATCCATAACTACCAATTGTTTTTAACGGATGCAATTTTTATATTGATTTGCTTCTTCGCCGTGATAAATTTCCTTACAGTGAATTGTTATTGTTGAGAATAGATTAACTCCTCTCAAATATTATCTAATATTGAAATAGTTCTTCTACCAGTATTTTCACTTTTCCCGGCGTGAACGTGTTAAAAAAATTTTTATGAAATAGACGCTGAATAGTTATTTACTGACTGTACCTAATATAAACATTGTTCTCGCTGGCAAAATGAAATAAATAACAAAATGTACTAAATCAGAGGATAAAATTTTAATAAATTAAGTTATTATCTAGTGGTTAAAGTCAAAACAGAAACTA
Organism: Parasteatoda tepidariorum; assembly: GCF_982258835.1. Taxonomy (NCBI): domain Eukaryota; kingdom Metazoa; phylum Arthropoda; class Arachnida; order Araneae; family Theridiidae; genus Parasteatoda; species Parasteatoda tepidariorum. Next base: position 26,929,055 of record NC_141758.1, read on the forward strand.
TATTTTATGTTAGAAAAAAAGCATATTACAATTTGAAATACATTAGAAAAATGTAGTGTACATAAATCTTTTGAGATTGTAATAGTTACAAGCAAAATATTTTAATAGTTGAGCAATGAGGTGTGAGAATGAAGTTTTATTTTTATCTGCAATACAATAGAATCCCATAATAATGAACGCCATAACACTAGAATCTTCATTGTAGTAAACCTACATATTTTTTAACAAGAAATTTTCAATGTTATCAAAAACTCTATTTTCCTTTTTAAAAGAGGAAAGAGATTTTAATCGTCTTATGGGGCTTCATTATAACAGGATTCCACTATGGTTAACAATAACAAGCAAGTAACACTGATATCACACATTGAGCAAGTTGGCAAAATTTTTTTACTCAGATAAAGTATTTCACTTCATCAATCTGATCTCATTGAAATGTATTTTAATAAGATTATATTATCTGAAGATATCTTATTGAAACGTATTTCAATACGATATCTTTTCAAAAAATTATCAAAAATAAAAAAGATATGAAAAGGAGAGCAAACAAATACATAAAATACATTTTTCTAATTTAAAGAAATGAATTCTCAAATTCATACATGAAAAAAGATGCCTTAGCAAAATTTATGCACAGGGAGTTAAACACAGTAGAAATATTTTTAAATTCTTAAGTAAAAATTCAGTTACAATTTTCTTTCTTTTTTTTTTTTAATTTTTCTTTATATGTAGTAACAATAACCTAATAATTATGAAAAATTAAATAGATTATAAAGTGATTTTTCTAAAATTTTTTTTCATAAGATGATAATTTTACATCTGTAATTTGTTTTTCGATTATTTTTTAAGTTTTGCGAATTTTCATGAAATAACACAAATGTATGGAAACATTTTATTGCTTACTTGGAAAATGTAGTGTTTCCCACCAAAAATGTCCTTAAAACTTATCTTGAAATATTCAGAAATATGGCTTATCATTATTATTGCTTAAGCTTTGTAATTGTTACATAATTGAAATTTCCAATAATTAATAAAAACAATTATTAATTTTACTTTTAGCACTTAATGTCATAAAACACGTTTTTTTTCTTTTCATAAAGTGACAATTTTACATGGAACTATTACTTAGCATTGTTTTTAGATCATAACTATTTTTTACGCTTCTCGTAATTTCATGAAATAATAATTTAATACACAGAAACATCTTATTTTGCCTATTTGGAATATGTGGTATTTTGCACCAAAAATGTTTTTAAACTTTTTCTAGAAAAAATCAAGTGTGACTTATTGTTTCAAGACCAGGGATGAGAGTAGTCAGAAGGTAAAAAAGAGGAAATCCAAAAAAAAAAAAAAAACATTTATATATATAAACAAAAATTTGACAAAAAAAGTGCGATTTTTAAACTTGTAAACCATGTGATTATAAATCCCGATATAAGGCTTTTAAATCACTTAAATATGAAACTCTACATCGAATTTAAAAAATGCGAAAATACAAATCTTGATGCGTAATTTTTAGATCACGAAGCATAATTTTTAAATCGCGCGATATTACAACCGCAAAAACGAATCACGACATTGGATTTTAAGCTCGCGTGAATACGAATTGATACATAGGGTTTTAAAAGCTCGTAAATACAAATCGCGATATTGGTTTTTTAAATCTCGTAAATAAGAATCGCAATGTACAATATTTAAATAGCCTGAATAAGAATCGCAACGTTCAACTTTTAAATCAGGTAAATACGAAAATCGATGTTTGATAATAAAATCGCGATTTTAAAAATGCATAAATACAAAACACGATATTGGTTTTTTAAATCTCGTAAATAAGAATCGCAATGTACAATATTTAAATCGCCTGAATAAGAATCGCAACGTTCAACTTTTAAATCAGGTAAATACGAAAATCGATGTTTGATAATAAAATCGCGATTTTAAAAATGCATAAATACAAAACACGATATTGGTTTTTTTAAATTTCGTAAATAAGAATCGTAATGTACAATATTTAAATCGCCTAAATAAGAATCGCAACGTTCAACTTTTAAATCAGGTAAATACGAAAATCGATGATTGATATTAAAATCGGGTGAATAAAAATCGAGATATTTGCTGAGTCTGGACTTGGGATTTCTAAAAGGCTTGTTTGTATTGTTTTTGTTTAGATATAATAAATAAAAATTTACAAGATTAATTGAATGAGCAAATAAATATTTTCACCGCAAATCCACCTCTATTTTTTTCTCTTTTCTTTGTTTGTTTTCACGCCAGAATACAAGAAGCAGCGACGTCTGAATTACGAAAATACGAGCTATCCCGCCAACAAATAAAAAATACGGAAAATCTTATTTTCTGTGCATGAAATCGGAGAAAATAGCTAATATAAGTAAAAATGCGGAAGGGTTAGCAGCTAGGACGTAGTTTGAATTTTCTGTTTATCTTTGAAAATCGTAAATAAATATAATTATTTTACTTCAACGACTGAATTTTAAAAGAAAAGCGGGATATTTATATTAAAAAAAAAACGAAACTTTTAGAGAATCGGAGTTTTAGATAAAAAGGCTGAAATTCGAGAGACAAAAAAAAAAAAAAAAAATCCCTATATAAAGGTCAACCAGTTTTCTCCCAAGAAAATGATTTTTAGACAAACTTCAGAGGGAGGACTTCAATGATTTCGTTCCGCGGAAAATTAAATTCCTCATAAAATATTTTAACTAGTGCAAAAAAAAATTTCAGCGGAAATTAGCGGGAAAAATGGAAAAATCTGAAAAAAAGAGGAAATCCGCGAATCCGCGGAAGAATCTCATCCCTGCAAGACATTAATTGCTATATAATTAACATTTCTAAAAATGAATTTTAAAAAAAATATAAATTTTTATTTTTATCAATTAAACACACTTCTAAGTAAAAATGAATATTTTTTTTATGCTACTTCTGAAATAATACATAAATAATAAGTGTATAATAAAGGTCATAATAATATGGGGTTTGCATTTTAATCCAGATTTTCAAATCTATTTAAAATAAGTCATATTTTGTATTTTTAAAAGTTTTAACCACTTTATAAAAATATACTTTTTTTGGATCAAATTGCCAACCATGCTTAAAACACTACTTTATTATTGAGATAAAAATAATTAATTTCAACGATTTTGTACAATTTAATTTAAGATTGAATGACTACAAGAATTACCTAATATGACTCTATTGTTTATACATTGTTACTACATTGTTTCTGAGTCACAAGAATATTGCTAAATTGGTTATCACAGACACACAATTACTCATTCACTTTTCATCATATTATATGATAAGTGACAAATGTATTATCATATAATAACGTATTATCATATAAAAGTATTATATGATAAGTGACAGACAAATTTCCAGAAACTAAATTAATAGACACAACTTTCAATTCACTCAATTTCTCATAAAACCCTTTCCGATAGAGTTTTAATAAAGCATTATCTATAAAAGAAAAAAAATGCAGATTAAATTATAAGTTTGCGTGCATTTTGGATGTAATAATAACACACTTAAGTTATTGAACAGTTATTAACATATTATTCTGAACTTTTATGTTTTAAAGTAATAGGTATAAGTTTAATCACAGATAGTTAATGCATAACTTGTATATGCATGCTAAAAGTTTTTAAAAAATATAACCCTAATCATGAACATAAAAAAATTTCAAGAAATAAATATTTTGATAAATTCTTTTAGAAAATAAAAATTAACTAAACAAAATTAAATTGAAATTCATTACTATAAAATTAATGAACAATTTATTGCTATAAATTTAATAAATAATTCATACCTGTAACTGTTAATGTAATAAATTAATTAGAAAGCAGTAAATGGTAATTATATACAGTTTTGATTGGAATAGGTCTAAAATTTTTATCATTTTAGTTGGTTATAATTCATTATAACTGATTAGAAAGAGTATTCTTTTTTAAAGAAACATTTGTAACTTTTACTAGATTTAAGTCTAAATTGTATTACTTACTTAGCCATTTACCAGATTATTACTACTTTGATTTACAAGACCAATTAATAAATCAAATTTAAAATAGCAAAAAAAAATTTATCACATAGCTGCCAACCCAGAAGCCCTAGTTTCCCAGAATATTTTAAGCGGTCGCCAAATAACAATTTAAGGTAAACTTAATTTGTCTAATTTTGACAGCATTTAAAAACTTCCCTGCACAACTAATAGGTTTTATATATCAGTTTAAGTTGTTTATATATAGTGGCAGAAAAAATCATTCAAAATTAAATTTGTTTAATCAATAATAAAATGCTAGATCATAAAATTTACCATTCTAAATATCCAAAATAAAAGGGTACCAAAAACCTGGAACAAGTGGGTAAATATGCATTTGTCAATAGTTATTATATTTATTATCAATTATTATATTTATTACATTAACAATAAGATGCAAATATTATTATGTCAAATCCTTCATAAAGAGCATCTAATTAGTCAGGTTTTTAAACACAAATAGAAATATACTTTTAATTATTTCTTAAAACTTATTGCGAGCAGGTATACTACACATACGCTTGTAATATTTTATTGCTTATAGAACTTTTTAAAATTTAAACAAAAATTTTGCAATAATTTTTTTAAAATTAAAAATACACTATTCATTTTTAGAACGGCAGGTGAACAAAATGAAATTGGCACTAAACATAGTTTTAAATATTTTTATCAAAAATAAGCACATTTTTAATTTAAAAAAAAAAGGAATTTAAAAGACTTAAATTAAAAATTATATACTTACAGAATAAAACAATGAAGATCAATAAAAGAATATTTATAAATAAAATTAAAATTGAGAGAAGTTAGTGATGTAATCTATATTCCATATAACTGTATTATACACAACTTCTATGGTCATTTACACTAGAAATATGCCGGATAAACATTTGTTCTAAATAGAATTAAAAATTGCAGGGATGCCAACATGTAAGATATTGTTTTGTTCTCAATACAAATGTTTCTAATAAACTAAAAAAATTTACTTTAGTTTTCACTGACAGTAAACAAATTCTTCCAATTTTTTTTTTAAAAAAGAAGGAAAGAAAAATCAGTAGAAGTTTTATTGAAATCGAATTTTTAACAACTAAAGAGTTAACTTTGCGCTTTAACAATACCAAACTAACAAAAATTGGAAATTGTAGATTTAAAGTACAAAACAATAAATAGCAATGAGAAAATATTTCAAAAATAAAATTCAATGTAAAAAAATTCGAGAGAAAAGATAGTGGTGAGAGAGATTCCATACAACTGTATTATAAGAAAGCTGTAAGGTAGCAAAATACGCTCACTTACAAATTTTTGATGACCTGTTTTCAGATCATCCTTAGGGTCATCAATTGTACATTGTGCAGCCCTTATGTAACATAAATAAATTACTACTACTACCCAAATACTGAAAAAAGAAATAATCTGTCTGGAATAACTTAAATTAATTATTCTTAGTTATCTAATTTAATTTATATTTCCAGCAAAAAAAAAATTATTTGTCTAGAATTACTTACATTAATTATTCTTAGTAATCTAAATTATAATTTCTGAAAAAAAAAGAGAAAAAAAACATATCTGTCTAGAATTACTAACATCAATTATTCTTAGTTACCTAATTTAGTTTATATTTTCTGCACTAGAGTAAAAAAAAATAGTTATACAGATATAAATCATTCCGTAATACTTTCAAATAGAATCTAAATATATACCATATTTTTTAGATTACAGCATTATGTTAGACCTTAATATGACACTTTCTAGTCTTTGTGAAATGCTGACCAAAATAGTTATGCAGCCCTAATGTTAAGCACGAAAAATGTTAAGCATGGAAAATTGATGTTAAGCACAAAAAATTGTAGCAACATAAAAGTTTTGTTTGTTGGCATCCCAGCAATAGTATAAAGGCACTGTTAAAAATTACTTCTCCAGAATAAATATCTGTATTCCTGATGTAGAGGTATTTCATTTTTTTTTTAATAATTCTATGTCAGCAGAAATATAAAAATTTAGCACCAGTGATTAGCGGACAATTTACTAAAAATCCTACCAACAACGAATAGAAGCCACTCTTAACATACACATTATCACAAATCAAAGCAAAATATGACTAACAAACTGCCTCACAAACAGATCATATTTATGGCATCTATCAATAAAAGTACTTCTCAAAGTACTGGGTATTTACATGCTTAATACATTGGCTTGTATGTTCATTGTGCAAGTATAATCATTAAAATTACATTTTATGTACAATATATATCTTATATACATAACAAACTCACAAGCAAAGCCATAATATTTAAACAAAAAGTAATGTTAGATTATATGACATTCATTATGAAATTAAGTTTCAGGATGTTAATCAAAAAATTATTTACAAACACAAAAATGTGCCAAAAAAACACCAAGTAAATTGCAATAAATAAATATAAAAAAGGCATTAATAAGTCTAATTTAAAATTTGCCAAATTAATAATTTGAACAATTTAATATTGACCATTTTGTCTAAATACTCCATTTGCAGTTCTAAAAATTGAATTAAAAATAAATTATTCTTAGTAGATAAGATCTGAAGCTTTTAATGTTTGAAGTGCATAAAAATTACTTTTACTCAAAGTAGGTTTTAAAAATCAACTAAAAATAAAACTGCACTACATTCAGTCTTGAAATATAAAAATACATGAAATTTATGAATTTATATATTATGACATATTATTAATCTATTATTTAATAATAGATAAATATGAATTCTGTATTCAATAATAAAAAAAAAATGTTTTTTTTTTAAATATTATTCAGAAATAAAAAGTCGTAATTTTTACTGTAAGTTTATTGATTTGCATGTGTTTAGAAGCTTAAATTTTTTTTTTATATAAATATGACTAAAATTACTTACATGTATTTGCATTACGTGTAAAGACATTTTAAGCATAGTTACATCCTTCAAAAATGCTTCTTAATTAAAACATTAAATTGTCTGAGTAGCACGCAGAATTTCACTGCAAAATTGCTCTAAATAAGCATGAAAAATTAAAATACTTTATTTATATAGCAGCAGTTAAAGATAAAAATGTTTAGTTAAGTTTTTGTCATACCTGCAAGGACCTTTTTTTCCTTACTCAAAATAAAGCATATTCATGCATAAAAAGTTAAAAAAAATCTTAGTCCACATGCCTAATGTGCTGATACAAGAAGTAAATTAGTTTATTGCAGCAGTTACGACATATATTAAAAAGAATTTAACTTTACAAAGTCAAAAATAATTCTCCAAGGACATGACTCAAAGAATTTTAACTTCACTTGCTTATGACTATGAAAAACATTTACTATAAAAAAAAAAAAATTATATTAAATTCTAACATGCCATGAATTTTTTTCTTTTTTTTTTTAATGTTGTTTCCGCCTTGCCCAAAATAAAGCAGATTCTAAAATATTAAAAATTTTCATTTTTTACACCAAATGTACAAAGAGTACATTAATTTATTACTGCAGTTTTAATATACATTAAGAATTTGAACGTTCACCGTCAAAATAAATTTTCTATGATATACCTAAAAATATTTTAACTTTCCTTGTTTCCCATGCTAAGTCATTTTTGGAAAGAAAAGAAAAATGCTAATATAGATTAAAGTTAATTTTTAGACAATATAATATGCCTTGAATTTTTTTTTCCATCTTTATTATCCTCATAAATAAAGCACATTCATGCATAAAAACTTTTTTTTCTAAATTTTTCATATTATAAGCCTAAAGTGCAATTATAATGAGTAAATTAATTAGAGCAATCTCAAGACATATTAAAAATTTAAATATGAATTGTCAAAATAAACTCTCTCTAAAGATATGACTAAAAATATTTTAACTTTGCTTGCTCCACATGACTATGAAAAAAAAATTTGCGAATGAAATATCATAACAAATTAATTTAAATTCTTACACAATACGTGATGAAATTATTGTCATGCCTTAAATTACATGTGGTGCATTATTGTCTTGTGAAGGAGTATCAAAGCAAATTTTTATCTGGTATAACATCCAAGTCATCTCTACAACGAGGCACATAAAGAGTACAACAAGCATGTTCCCAAATGGCTTGTGGATAATTATCACCCACCGTCCATTTACCAGTCTCCATATTGTAACATTCGACAACACCACTAGCACGGTCAAAAGTTGTCGCACTGTGAAAGCCTCCCACAATATACAGTCCTTTGCCTATCACAACAATACCAGCATGATAACGAGGAGTTGGAACCCTGGTTACTACCGTCCATGTGTCTCTAGTTGTATTATAACAGTCAATTGTGTCAACCAACACTTTGCTTCCAGTAGTTTCATCATCGTACCAGCCACCACAAACATATATGTTATCTCCACAACACACCATAGAATGATCAGCTCTAGGGGTGATCATGGGAGCACGGATTTCCCAATGATCTGTTTCGGTATTTAGCCTCCAAAGAGAATTTAAGACCAGGTCTTGATCCAAACCGCCACAAATATAAAAGTAATTTTTCCAAGATGTCCCAGCATGCTGAGCTCTTGATCCCGGTAAAGGCGATATCGGAATCCATTGATCACTCAGAGGATCATATTTCTCGCAAGGAGCAGTGTCGTCTAAAACATCAAACTCACCAGATTCACCGGCACCACCAACAGCAATCAGGTGGTTGTTCACCACTCCTAATGAAAAGCGGCATCTCTCCTTTTGCATTGGAGCCATTGTCGACCAAGAGTTAGTCAAAGGATTATATCTGAATCCAAAAGGGTGGACATTTTCTTGCAAACTTTGATTAAAGCATCCACCTACAATATATAATTCATTATTCAAAACAGCTGTGCCGAAATTGCATTGCTCCACATGGGGTATAGATGTCAAATAACGCCATTTTCCAACACTAGATAAGTAATATGCAATATCATTTGTAACACCACTTATACCAAATCCGCCAACTTTCAAAATGGCCAATTCCATTCCTCGAGAATTAATGAGAGGCATCTGTTCTTGCCATAAGGAGTGAGGTTGCATATGCCACAAGCGACTCCATAGAGTACTGCTCAAACAAAGGCACTTCAAGATAGGAGATTCGAAAAATGATGTTATATCTGCAACAGAAATTTCACTGAAGTGTATGTGCCTGACAAGCTGGTGGATATACTTCACTCTCTCATGAGGTTGATGTTCGATCCATTTAAGAACAACACTTAATACATCTCGTTCAGAGCAATCAACAGGAAAGTCACATTTTAAAATATGCTCAAGTTGAAAAGGAGAGAGTCTCAGAAATTCAGATTTCCCAGAAAACTTCTGAAGGTTACCACATATAAAGAGGTACACTTCTTTCAAAAGCTGCTGCAACGAGTACATTTCAGCAATTGTGGCAACGTCAACACAGTTATCTAAATCTAGTTGCTCTTTCAAATAAGAAGAGCAAGCTTCGACTACGGCAATTAACTGTACATGATTTGCAGCTGATAAAACATCTTGTATGTTAGCAAGGCTTAATGCAAGTTTAGAGGTATAAGCATACTCTAGAAGATAGCGCATGCCATCGGCAGTCACGCCATTTAGACAAATTTCACTTTGCTGACTTTCTTTCATGGCATCAGTAAACATGGCACGAAAGTAATCACTGCATGATGCCAAGACAACTCTATGCGCTTGAAATGACTGGCCTCCAGCGACAAGAGTTATGTCAAGAAGCAAACCTTTACTTCTGAGGGTATTTAGACCGCTGAGAAGGGTCCCCATGTGAGAAGGAGATTCGAACTGAACCGCTCGTGAACTGTGGGTTAGATGATTTCTCCTCATTTCACGCATTCTTTCAATAGCATGTAAAACTGGAAAAAAAATAATAATAAATCAGTTACTAAATATTAATTTTATAGGCTAAACAGAATCATTAATTTAATGCTGTATATTACATTTGCTGCACATGAGCTTAGAGTCAAGTGTCTGTTACTGACTTATGATGAAAAAAAGTGTATACCAAAAATATAAAACAATTCTGAAAAAAAAAAGGATAAGGTTAATTAAAAAAATTTTTGTTCCAATATTGATTTAGCAATAATTCTTTCGGTTAAGGAAAAGGGGAAGACAAAGGAGTGGTTCAATTTTTAATGCTAACTCCTTTTCACCTGGAAAACATTTTAGATTTTACTTTTTGAAATACTTTCGTCTTTTCTAAAGATTTCTGCATTACAAATTTTATAAAACCACTTGACGCAGAATATTCTTCTTACATATCATGTGGTATTACATTCAATCTTGCATTACATGTAGTAAATGAAGATTCAAAGTTTTTTCTTGTTATTTTTATAGCAGTACTATGTCTCAGATCTATGGAGGACAGATTTAACATAAGAATTGAAAACCTAACTGCTTCAGGGCTTTGTTTAATCTATTTAGTAAATCTTCCTGAGTTCTTCCTTTGCTGTTATTCATACTTCCAAGACATGTTAAACTATTTACCTCCTCTAGCTTGTTATTGCAATACAGAAACCGATTGATATGGAAATTAAAAAATGTAAATGGATTGGTCATGTTCTACATAAACTAGAAAAACCCTAAGGGCAATAGAAAAAGAGGAAGACCTAAAAATATTTGACACAGGACAATTAAATGTGAATCGAAGACAACGGGAAAGACATGGAGAGAGGCAAAATATCTGGCCACAAATATAGATGGAGAGCTGCAATAGAAGCTCTATTGCTCCAATTAGGAGTAAAAGAAAAGCATGCTACATTTTTGAATTACTAGTTTTGACATAGAAAAATCTAATTTTTGTTACTTCTGGTCTAGTGAAAGTGATTTCAAAAAAACTTCAAAAGATTCTTTTAAAATCCAGTGCACATTGAACATTTAAGTTCTAAAAAAGCGGGAAAAAAAAAAGAAAAAAAAAATTAGGAATATCATCACAAAACATGAAATATTCAGGATAAATAAGGGCATAATGTTTTTGTTTTTTTTTTATCAAGAAAATCAGGAAGATTACGAACCCTGCTTTAATGCATATTTTAATATATACATTTATTGCCCGTTTTTAAATTCCCTTGTTAATAGAATTAGTTGCATCAATATTTCAAGAATTTTTTAATATATGATTTATTGATATTTCTTTGGTTATCAAAATAGTTTGGCCAATCATAACAATTTTCTAAAAGTAAGATTCAGCCAATGAATCAGAGGGTCAAAAGTGCACTATGACATATTTTCGCATCTGTTCTCTAAAAAATTACCAATTCTTACGTGTTAAATATAATTATAACATCTTTTCCGGTTCTTGCACACCTATTTTTAAAACTCTATGGCAGTGATTCCAAAATTTTGCACTATGGAACCCTAAATGATTGACCCTTCTTTTAAGGTAACCCTGACTTTAAAAATAATGCACATAAAGACAATTGAAAGCATCTGAAAATAAATAAAATAGCTCAATTATGGTTTCCTCTAAAATAAAATAAAAATTGTTATTAAAGTAAAAATACAGCTAATAGGGAAACATATTTTTTTAAACAAATTTAGTTATTTCATTCAGATGGGAAAAAGCTTGATGGGAATTACTAATGCAATTTTTTACAAATGCACCATATTAAATACACCATACAAATATATAGATTTGTTAAAATTCATTTTTGTGACAGTTTCAAGGGAAAATTTTCACTAAAAAAGTACCAAGTTGAAACTATAATGCAATTAGGATAACATAATTAATAATTCTGTATGATAAAAAAAATTAATAAACGAAATCATTACAGCCTAATTTATATAGCATATAGATAACAATTGATCAAAGTGATTACGTATACAATGCAAACACATAATGAAAGTAGGTATAAGTTTAGACAAAGGTAGGTATAAGTCTGAGAATAAAAAATTCTGCTTAGTAAAAATAGTTGTTCAATTTATTGATCCTTTCATGCATAACAACAAAAAGTTTTTTAAAAAAAAGTAGGTATAAATAAGTCTTTTATTCCTCCGACACTAGATTTAATTGATTTGAAGAAAGAAATTTTGAGTAGTTTTAAAAATGTTTTACCAGCATTAAATGTGCCTCCAGACAAGTGCTAGACAAATCTTTTTAATTGATGATGGATAGTTACTTTCATTTGCCATGCACGAAAATGAATTTAAAAAATCCATCCACAATTCTCAAAATCTATTAAGCAATAGGAAATAACAATAACATTTTCAAAAACTACTGTTAGAAATTTTAAGCTACAAAATATTTGGAATTAGTTAAAAGCACATTTATTATGCTTGCTCTCAATGGCTATTATGAGGTGTAAAAGAATAATAGGAACTCTTTTATTATTTGTATGCACCTAATATTCAGCAATTTTTTTTCTCTCCCTCCACTTTGCAGCTTTTTTATTGGCACCACTTGCATTGCATTCCGAAAAGAAAATCAAATTTTGCAACATTATTAAATTCAAAAATTATTCATATTACAGTCATTTTTAACAACAAAAAACATGTATTTCCTAAATAAAAAAGAATGGCAGATTAAAATTTAATGTTTTTCCCCAAGCAAGAGTTTAGTTACCAGTCTCTTGCAAAGAGCATAAAAATAAAGAAATATACACACACAAAACTATTATTTTACAATGATAAATATGCATATCATAAAAAACAGACAATAAACATATCGAAGTTACTCACTTATAAAACATGTAAAACTAATCTTTAATCATCATATTAGCAGATGCAGAGAAATTATAAATGTATTAAATTTTTAATAAACCCCATATCCAAATTAAATCTTTTCACATAAACAAATATACTTCTTAATGCATAATACAGTAAAGCTAACATTCCTGGGAGTAACAGTACACTATTCAAAACAAAATACCTTTAAATATGATAGTCTTGCATCTTACATACTAATATTCTTCGCATCCCTTCAAAATTAATTTAAATATTCATAATTTATGCAGGCAGTGTAGATAGCTTAAAAAAACATCAAGGAATAGGATTCCGGCAATAGCACTTAAACTTGAAATAAACAGAGATGAAAACATACGCATTGTTTCAATATAAAAATTCATTACGAATCAAAACGACCTGGTAATTCCTTAAATTTAAACAAAATATCAGCATATTGAATTCCATTCCAAGCAAATTTACACCAGGGAATCAAAACATTTGCTTCCTCCCCTCTCCTGATCATCACATTTATCTGCATAAATACAAATACAATCCAAATACCACATTGGCCCATACCACATGTAGCGGATGTTGGCAGGAAAGAGAATTCCCGAAAAACGGTTCAGATGCATAGTAATCAGTTTCAAACAATGCAAACTGACACAGCATCAATGTTTTTAATAATGCCTTATTTGCGATGAGAAACTCTGAATTTCATCATTTCCAAGAGAGAGAAAAAATAAACAACTATACAAGTGTGGGTGCTCAAACAAATTTGAACATGTCTTGCATTAATTCTTATCTTTTAATTCAGGAGTGGAAAAAAATTTTCCCATTATCTAATGATTGCTACACTAAAATTTTGCTTCAACCTATAAATTCTAATTTGAATATATTATACCCAGATATGCACAAATGTGGGAACGTCATTCGTGAAAAATTTATCAACGTTGGGGAACTTTTTGAGTATTACTAAACATTCTAAAAAAAAAATTCTTTGAAATATCCTTATCTAATGTTTTAAATAATGAACAATTAAACAAGTTTAAGATAGAAAGTGAAATGCTGCTTTTGCTGTGAAGAACGTCATGAAAAGAATCCTCAAACACATCTACCTCAGAAATATCCAAATGTAAACACAACTAACGAAAGGTCGACTAACAAAAACTTCAAACAAATTTCTTCAAAATAGGATGGTGAAAGGGTTGAAACCAGTCACAACAGTAAATAAATTGTTTTCAGAAAGTTTTTATCTGAAATTTTATGTTCAAGGTAAGTTTTTCATCTAAGTCTGATTATACTTTTAGAAAGACAGCCTCTTGAAAAACAATGGTAAGTTATTCTATGTTATACTAGAAAGTTATATAGTGTTTATACTTAAAACATCTGAGTTGCAACATCATACAAAAAATAGGTTAAATGATTTGACCACTGTATTTTGCCTATAAAACTCATATGTACAACATTTATAATTATTAACATGGATACTACAGAATTTACATAATATTATATGACAGCAATGATTATTTTAAAAAAACAAAACAAAGAAATGGCATTACTTTAATAACAATTTATATATTGTTTAATTATTGAGGATCTTACAATTGCACATGAACAAACAGATAAAGAAAATATAATAAAAAAAATTTAAGGGAAAATTTGTTATACTTACATCTGTTTACACGTTTTCCATTGAACTTTAATAAACATTTAATCTATAAAATAAAATCAATAATGAGTCAAGAAACATAAAAAAATAACATATTTTATTACAGGCACAGTTTAAATGTATTTAATAAACTATATATTTAAATTTGAAAAACAGATCATGCACGCCAATGGTCTAACAACAACAAATAGGCTTTTACTTTAAGAAATGCCCCCAAAATAGATTTTCTATTTTATTGCAGAATCTACTTAAGTATTCCTTTTAAAAAATCAAATTTTGATTCAGAAAAACCAATTTACAATCATTTAAAAAAAAACTCTATTTCTATTAAACTTAAAAGAGTTTCCTTATTAGAGAAGCTTCTATAAAAATTGATTCTGAATACACAGCTTTCTTATTTGATAATTTGTTTTTTCAAAAGAAAAACAACACAGAACAGGTAAAACGATATCTCTATACATTGCAAATAATATTTTCAAAATATTTTTAGAAAATTAAGTTTGCACATTGTTTCAATTATTTATAATTTTTTCATAAACAAACAAAAAAAAAATTATATAACTTCATAAAATTATTGAATAAATGAAAAAATACATTGAACTATGATAATAATTTAATTTTAACACACTTTTGTTTATTAGGGAAGACAATTTTAATTATTCCTTTTTGCAAAAAAATTTTCTGCAAGATTAATTTTTCATTTTATTTTATTATTTTTTTAAAGCGAAAAATTTTTGAAAGCGGTATTTTTTAGCGATTTCACAATAAAAAATTTTGAAACAATTTTATTATTTTTTTAATTAAACCTAACCCAGTGTTTTCATCATAGAAAAAAAATGGGTGAGAATTTCTAACTCTTTCTCAAACACAGGGTGAGATTTCTAAAAAAACACAAAAACCCTTGAAAAAAAATCATTTCTTTAATTATAATACATTTTTAATGTCCTCTATTTTTTAAAGCATTGAATATTTTTGATGCATCATCATAGAAGACTTTGCCTTTACAAGGTATTTGTCCATCTTGCATAAGTGCATAAAAAATTTGAACGTCTTACATGAAGAAACCTTACCTACGGTAAACGCCTGGTTGCAGACAAATGTGTTCTGAAAGGGGTTCCGTGGTTGTGTTCTGTTGTTCGAAAAGGTTCTGAACAATACTGGTAAATAGGGAAGCTAGATAATGGGGCAGATGTTGAAAATAATGAAAGATCCAGTAAGAAAACTGAAACGGATTTTATTCTAAATGGCGTAATTCGAAGCTTTTTCCAAAATGCGAGAAATTCGCGAATTTTGAAATTGATTTATAGAATGCGCAAATTTCTCACGGTAATCATTTTTTAATGCGAGAAAAGAAAAAAATATGTGAGATTCTCGCGTTCTCGCGCTGTAGTGAAAACACTGTAACCATATCCCAGGGATGCTTGTACCTTAGGTGAATAGTTAATAGGTCAAACTGGAGAGGTATTATCCGTAGACCCAAAAGGTACAATCCCATTATTGTAGCCCAACATTACAGCTATTTATCCGAGTCGCCAAGGCTTAGATTATTGCAAATTGTCAAAAACAGCAAAAGCTTACCATATGTTGTAAAGTATTATGAATAAGTATTAAGGTATTTGCAAATAAATTTTAGAATCACTAGGAGTTTTCTTGTTTTGCACATTAAGAAGAGAGGAGGATCAATAAAAGTTTTTTCTTTTGTACTTCAATCTCAAATTTAAATGGGTGATTTAATAAATAAAAAAAAATTATTCATAAAGTATTTCAAAGGAATATCATACTTTTTTCTATTGTTCATGTATTTACTGAGTTGACTCATTTTAAACTCCATTAGAAAGTTTATAAAATATTTTAAGTATTTTATAATGGAGTTTAAAATAAGTATTTTGATTTCTGTTTTGAACCGTAAACCTTTGTTGAAAAGATGAGGAAAAAATATCTGCATGTAGTTGTTATGATCATTTTCTTGCAGTAAAAAAGTAAGAACACAGAGTTGATATTGTAATCAATGCTTAAAGCTTAAAAAATCAAAGAATTTATCAACAAGTTTCACAGTACACTGGAAGAACTTGAAAATAACATCCGAAATTACGGTAATTACAAAATATGATTATCTCACATCCTATCTTATGAGAATAAACACCAGAAAAGCTATGTGAGAGGGGGAAAAATTGCGTACAGTCAAACAGTTCTTAAATATGTAAATGAATGAGTAGCAATTAGCATAAATCTAAAAAATTATATGAATTCGATGTTAACATTTCAAAATCTTATACTACTTATTTTTTTAATTAGATTGAGTTCAAAAAACTTGGATATTATAAATTGATTTTTTTATTATTATTATCTAGAACAAGAATGTTATTTAAATAATATAAGTGTATTACATAACGCTCCATATAGTACAATTAAACTTAAATATAACACGAAATATTCCAATAGAAAAAAGGATTGTCATTGTAAAAAACTTTAATTTGAAATTCAAGAATATTAAATACAAGAAACTAAGTGAGCGAACCAAATTATGAACAAAATAAAAACAATTATTTAAAAAATAAAGCTATTTTAAGCTTAATACTTATTTTTCAAATTACCTCATGCTTGCTAATTTTTAAGTAGGAAAGAATATTTGAATAGCCATATTTTTATATGTCCCAACTTTATGCATACCAAAACGTAAACAAATTAACGGCAGCCATTTTTGTTTCAGTAGCAGAAGTTATTCGTCATTTATTTCACTTCAGCTACAAATCGTTAATATAAAAGAGTGTCAGGCATGCTGCCGAGAAACTTAAGATCTCAAGCCTATTCCCACTAATAAACCTAGAAACTAACTGCGGGCACGATGCACCAATCAGACTCATAGTAATTGTTGCATCTGCGAAATTGACACCCAGATCGGATAATAATATTTTCCTTTTATATTTTACCTGTCCCGCAGTGGACTGATCATTAAGACACGGTTCCCAGCAGATCACCGAAGTCAAGCATCACTGACTGCTGTCAGTGTGCGAGTGGGTGACCACTTGTATCAGCCTGCGTAGGGACCGAGGGTGTGCGGTATTGGTGCTCGTTAAACCGTTCTACCGTAAAGTGCTCGACTTCGCGTGCAGGTCGTCGAGCTACCGAAGCGGGCAATTATTTTAAGATTTTTTTTAAAAAAATCATTGAAAAGTCAAATATAAATTATAATTCTCGATCGCAACGCTTGAATTCGCCATCTGGGGAGAAGACAGGTTTCATGTCTTGACCTGTCGCACTTTCAGTTCCACTTTCTTATTATTTTTCGTATTTTATTAAATTTCTACGGATCCTTCTTTTAGATTTATATTATTCAATGTAGTTTTCAATTCCATATAGCTTCATAACTTAAAAGTTTTTAATCTATTTGAAAATCAACTCAGAATCTTACGTACTTACTTCTTCTATAACTCTCCACACGCTAATCATGAAATCATGCAAAATGTTGCCATAAGTTGAGAGTTCTGCTCTAAGTCTCCTGTTCCCCATTTCGATCACCAGTGTACAGTAGTATAATATACAAACAAAAGTAAAATAAATAAAAGTACTATTAAAAAATGTACATGAAAACTCTGGGAAATGAATGATTGTCGCATAGCTGAATAAAGATTGGTAAAGAGTAATGAATTCCTTTAGGAAATAATGAAAAGGCGAAATGTTTTTGCTTATAGTCATTCACAGTAAGAATACCGCACTTTTCGCTATTTTAACTCGTCAGTGAAATAAAAAATTCCATAGCATTTTTTTTTTCCTTGAGAAATTGTTTTTTCTATCATTTTTGCTGCATTATAAAAAAAAAAGTTTGAACTTTAAGACAGCTGTTTAATAACAGTTTTCTTTTATGACAATAAATCTGCCTTCAATTAATTAATACGTTTCAAATATTGACCTCATCTTCCCAGTTGAAAGGTGAAAACTTTTAGGGAGGGGACTAAAACAGTTATGTGTATTTGAGTGTTATTAAGGATTTTTAGCGGGCTATTAATAAACTGCATTCAGAAAAAGTTAATATTGATTACACATTTATAATCCTAAAATTATTTGCCTTTAAGAAATGCTTTTTACGAGGACCGGAACATAATGTAATGATCACTTAAAGATTTTAATGTTGATCTGTGCTATTATTTCCGTATTAATTTTAAAGTGTTTTTGCCAGAGTGGCTTTCCAAAATTTCACTTAAGGTTATTACATTCTTTATCTTAAATAAACACTAATTTTCCCTTTTTTTTTTAAGTCAAAAAATTTTGTTGTCTGAGAACTTTAACGTATTTAAAATTTCGCTCACTTTTTCCCCCCTCTTAACTCATTTTATGAAGAAGTTTAAAAATTATTCTTGATTGATAAACCTCATGTGTCATCTTTAATAATCTTTCTATGGCACTATATGCATTAAGTAGACATTTACGAGTTAAATCGTAAATCATAAGTTAAAATAATTTTTTTTAAAAATACGAAAAAATTATTTTTAGTAAACTGAAAGTAATGAACAGAGAAAATTTAATAACTGCTATGGGCTAAAAAAAAAGGCATTAACACAGAAGGAAAAATATTTACAAAAAAAAATATTCTCTCTCTTGATGAAGTGAAATGAAACTGTTTGAAATGGGGAATTTATGATAGAATTTAATGACGAAAGAAAAAATCGTCCGGCATTTAAAACGAGCCAGAAATATGAAATTTTCCACTGTTTGTTACCTTCCATTTCTTATTAAATTGCACTTTTTGATCGATTATCATAGCAATGCAAAAAAAGAAAGAAGAAGGGGGAAAAAAAAGAAAATTACATGGAGAATAAATGGGCGTTATTTTAATTACACAAGAATGAAATAGAACTTTTTCAGAAGCAAGAGAGAAAAAAGCCATCTTTATTTTAAAAATCAAGTATTCAGCATTGAAAACATTCGATGACTTTCTTTCTTTTTAAATGCCGGGCGATTTTTTATACTTTCCTTAAAAAGTACTTGCTATTTCACAAAATACCTGCTATATTTGTTCAATTTCCATTAATGCATCTTGAGATACTTTTTTTTTTATCACTAAGTAAAAAGAAATTCAATAACTTAAAACTAGGCAATTTTTTTTTGAAAATTATTTTAATTTAAGTCTAAATACATAAACGTTTACTTACTGAATATAGTTTGGTAAAAATTTATCATATTTTGTCACATTATATTTAAAAATTATTATATTTTATCACATTATATTTAAAAATTTATCATACTTTTTCTGTTAGAGTTCAGAAATTTCGACTCCTTAATGTTTTTAGAATTTTTTTTAAAGTTTTCTTACAGCTGTAATTGGTTATTATCCTTTCTGGATAACTATTGCAAAGGTGCAACATTCTGAAGTAATTATAAAAGCACCATAACCCTTTGACGCAGAATTTTGATTCAACATATATTTTATACTTTTCTTCAGTATTCGCATTAATTTAGGTAAAAATAAATGAAAAATATTATAAGTTGAAGTTTAATAATTTCTGATTTTGAAGTAGCGCATGGAACATTGGCTTCTATTTCATGCGTAAAAGATGAAACTTCCAATTTTTCAATTTAGCATATATTTGCAATTATTAAGATCTAAGCTCATTAAATTTTATTTAGTTTACAAAATTATTTATTGATAAATTTCTGGCTATGAATGAAAAAAAATTCAAACTATTTTTTTTATATTTTAGCACAAATAAAATTCCGAACATATGACAAATTTTTTAGAAAACATTTGATGTTTATTATAATTAAAAGATACCGAGCTATATTTTGACTTATAAATAGAGTGTCATATATATATATATATATATATATATATATATATATATATATATATATAAATTCAAACTATTTTTGAATAAAGGAACAGCTAGTGAACATGAAAAAAGGAACAGCTCGTTGAATTGGCTTTGAAACTATGTCCAAGAGTTCGTAAGATCGATAAGCGCAGGCCGAAGACTCCCCGTGTAGTAACTGGTGATTAGTGCACGCTAAATCTGTAAGGTGACAAAGTCCTCCAAGTTTCAGCAACGTATCAATGCTTCGTACTAAATTGGAGATTGATCGTTCTCTGGTTCAGTTAAAAATAACGATCCAATAAATCTGCCCTTTAAAACGGGCTGTGTCGTGTGTGTGCGGCTGAGGACGTATTCTTGGCAATAGATGGCGTCACTGAAAAAAATGAAGCCCACCCTCTGCCTTAAATTCGCTTGATTTCACCAAACAAGCTTGTTGATATTTGGGAAGAGGCTTCCAAGCAACAACAAAAAGTATTTGGATACTTATAATCAGACTGACCATTTCAACATTTGCAGAAAGACCAAATTGCTCGTGAATACGGATAAATATTTTCTAGTGGTAACAAAATTAATTTTTAATACATAATTCTTGGTTTAGTAAATTAGACTTAGTTTTTACTCACCATTACTTCGAAATTATTCAAAGACTTATATGAAACATCTCTTGGTTATACTTATTTGATATGGAATGTTTAAAAAAGTTTTCAAAATTATACAATTGTAATTGTACATTGTAATTGTACATTGTACATTAATGTACAACGTAAACAATACAGATAATACAATGTTCTCATTGCAACCAACAAATTATTTCGCTAGTAGACGATAAAAATTAAAACGTTTCTGTTTATAATGAACTGTTAATCCTAAAACAGATTTTAATACTATTTCGCAAAATAATAAAATAAACGTTTAAAATATTGGACGGTAAAAATCTAATACATAGCCTTAAGCTACTCTGATATACATTAAATCAAGTGTTATGTTTTTTGGAAGCGTTTCAAACGAGCAAATTTCTCATTCTTGTCAGAATGATTAATCTGAAAAATCACAAATCTCCGGAAACGACTTGCATTTTGACGTCATAACCTTGAAGCGGGGTTGTTCTTCAACATTCAAGAGTTTGGCATTGATTTGTCAAACATTTATGGTCGTTGAGAAATCTGTACATTTCCGTCAATTTTAGATGAAATAAAATGAAAAACAATATTTCCTTTTCATGTTTTGATTCTGGTTCTTAGTAGTAATGCAGAAAAAAAAAATGACAATTTTTTATAAAGTTTATTTAATGACACGAGTCAGGGCTCATACTCAACCGGAAACGATTAAACTGGTAATAAGAACATTTTAATTTTTTTCTTTTTTTTGGGCATAGGTAAACACTTTGATAGGAAACTAATGTAACAAAGGTGCAATTTTATTTTATCTTTCACTTATCGATAAACGGTGGTACTTTTGGTAAGTATATTTTTCATGAAAGAAAGATTAAAATGAAATGTTCTTAAATCTTACCACGAGTCTCTTATCTTTTCTTGGTAAGTTGTAGCCCTGACTGATATTATCAAGGCTGCTGCTTATCCAGAAAAAAAAGAGTTAGTATACAATAGAACGATTCATTATTCTCACCTTTCCCTTTTAGGAACAAAGTCTGTAAGCTACAACTGCTTATTTATAATTATATATTCGAACAAAGAAGAAAAGTCGGCGATAAAATTTTTTTTTCAAAGCAATTACTAGTTTGAACTACCACTTCTTATTCTTTATTGTGAGTATATATTTACAAGGGTGATTTAAAGAAACTTTATTACGAAGTAGGAACTTCCAAAAACATCCTTTAAAATATTTAAGAAATTGAGTGTAAGTTTTGCTGGATCAGTATCCCCAGAGGTATGATTTGTTGTAGGAGCATGAAGGACTTTGTAACTCGACAGATTTAACCATCACCTCCTACATCAAAAAGCCTCCACACGGTATTTTAAAAGTAGTCCGCTCAGACTATTTGAAAAGTGAACCAGTTGTGTGCATGACCCCAAATTCTATTTTAAAAGTGATTGAGATAATTTTGTAATAAATATTTGAGAATTGAATCTGTGGTGGTTGACAAGTAAATAAGACAAACCAATCATATTCATAAATGAAACAAATTTTCAGAAATATATTTGCTACCACTTTCTTGCTTTTGATTTTTAATTAAAAGTTCTTTCGTAAACTGGATTACCTTCATAGTGGTCTGATCGGACTACCTATAAGAAACCGTGTGGAGGCTTACAGTTGTAGGAGGCATTGGCATCAGTCACCATTTACTACACGTGGAGTCTTCGGCCGGAGGGAAATTAGTTTTGTTCCGAAAGTTTACTTTATAATGTTTTAGTCTACTTTATTTTTGCTTTAATGTTCAGTTTATTAAAAACACATAGGTTTATTAACACACATATTCTCTGATCCTTTAAAAATGTCACTTGAGGCAAAAATCATATCACTTCAACAAATCTCGTCATAAACTCAAATGTAATATCGCCTTCCTCCTACCACTCCCTACGTAGCAGAGAAGTGCCGAAACTTAGTTTTCACTTAACCGAATTTTAAGAAACCATGGTTCGGGCCATATTATTAAATTGCATAAAAAGCTGCAGTTTGTGGAGAGAAACTGATTTCATATTTGAAATTCAGAAAGCGAAAGTACACAAGATCTGAAACTCTTACGCAAATGAAAAAAAAAAAAAAAATTTCCCCCAGTGTTACATATCAGATATTTCGGTTAAATTCAGGGAGGCTGCAAGAATTAAAAAAAAAACTTAAAATTCACATGCAAATCATGACGCAGTTCAAAGTTAAAAATGTAAAGTTTTACATTTATAAAAAAGAACATGAATGAAGTGTATTTCTTAAAAAGTTTTAATAACATAACTGATTTAACAAATTTCATATTCTGAGTAAGATATGCAAATAATTCTTCGATAACAAACCAAAAAAGCAATAAATTTTTATTAGTGCTTCAAACTAATTTTATCTATTGACTTTCGTTTTAATCCCTAAAGTCTGTTAACGAACCTAGAGAAATCATTATCACACCTCAAATAACGAAATTTTCGCTTGCACCTCCCTAAAAATGTTAGGGGTGTCAGAGATTGGGAGGGGGTAAGTACATAGGTTACTTGTTGGGAATTTATGCTCTAGTACGGAATTTCTTATACTTTTTGGTGTGGCGACCCCAAAATATTTACGCAAATTTCGTCGAGTTAGTGAAACTGTGTTTCTTCCGTTGTAAATACTATAGCAGTTTCAGGTCATTAACTTTAATTTTTAATTTTATGATATAGAACAATGTTAAAATTTATTACTAAATTAATTATTATTATTAAGGTTAATAATTATGAATAAAATTATTATTATATAATATATAAAATATCACAATTGCAAAACTTTGTGGTGACCTCTGTTGCAATTCCCGCGACCTCAATATTGGGGCAGTGACCCAATATCTAAGAAATTTTATTTTAGCAGATAATTTGATACGGATATAGAAACGATAGTAGGAGATCAAAACGATGCTACTGTTTTTTTCACAAATTTAAAACTTTGAATCTGGAAAAATAATAAAGTGCCGTTAAATTTATATATTTAATCTTTATATAACGACGCAATATATTTAGGGTTAAAATATACATAATTTAGGTAATTTTAAAATTAATTTATTGAGAATTTAGATCTTAAACTTTTGTTTCATTATTGCAAATTTTTGCGTTCAACGATTTTTTAAATAGTTACTTTTCGCATTTATTACTTTCAATAAAGTATTAAATTCATTATTGTTTTTCCTATTTTTTCCTTCATCATTCAGTTGAAAATAGTGTGCCTACTTAATCAAGAAAGATATCATTGGCGTATGTATCCATAGCAACGTTTATTTTCCATTGTCATTATACACGAGCGATGGCTCAGATTCGCTCCATCACATCTGCCTCCAAACGACCTCTTGGAATATTTATTCGATGGGCGTTTGTACGTCGACGCCATTAGATCATTTCCGCAAATCAAAACGATGTTGACATCGGCAATTCATGGTAAAAAAAAAAAGAGAAAATAATGAAATTAGCATCGGAAATCTAAACTATTGTTCTAAAAGGTTCTGTTACGAAATGTCGTGTTTGTCTTCCCCTGGAGACAGCAATTTCAGATTTTGAGATCAAACGAGTTAGACAAGATTGTATGAGAATTATGTACAAAGATAAAGAAATTGTTCTTCACGTTTATTTTCTTTCTTCCTTTTTTTATTTAGCAAAAATTGGGTGCCTGGGCCACGCAGCGGCCCCTAACCCATACATCGTGAAATTATATACAATGATTTAAAAACATTTTGATCTAAGCAATATTATGGTACGTTTATTTTCATGAGCGATTTCAGATCTGAAAGTAAGAGGAAATAAAGGAAAAACTGGTAGTTGATCTATTTCATTTATGTTTGGTTTCGCTGACGAGTAAAATAAGTTCTTTCAGTACTTAATTATAAACTATTCATCACTATATACTTTTTTTCATGTAAAAAAAAAAACAGCTTTATACCTATGTCAAAACTGTTAAAATATACTTAGTAGTCATGTACATTTTAATATTCCCGAAAACAAGCTACATTGAAGTGATCTATTTGAAATTCTGTTTCTGTCAATTCAAACAAAACTTTATAACCCTTTTTTTGATAGGTACAAGTTAAATGAAAGAAAAAAAAACATATAAATTGGCGGAATAATACACTCTATACGGCGTGACAAAATAGCCTGAAAAATAGGAAAGAAAGTACTTCTTTTTTTAGTTTTTATATGAGAAAAGAAAATATTACTGCCACTTTTTATTCAGTTTATTGAGCTACGATGGCTCAGGGGATAGAGCGTTCGCCTTCCAAGGAGTGGAACCGGGTTCGAATCCCAGTGATGGCTGATCTATATGAATTCCGCATCCGGCTTGCACTGGCCACAGTATTGACAAGAAATATTTTCAGTGGTTGGCAGATTAACCGTGGGATGTTTTCGTGGTTTTCCTCTTTATGTGACGCAAATGCGGGTTAGTTCCCTCAAAAAGTCTTCCAAGAAGACAAATTTCTCCCAATACTTGATCCAGGAATTCCCTACTCTTCTGGATTAGATTTAATTACAAGGCTATGCAGTTGAACATCAGTAGTCGTAAACCCAAAATTGGATCCGCTGTTCCAAAACTTTTATAAAATAAAATATTTAGTTTATTAATTTGGGGTTCAGTATTACATCATCGCATCGATCGAAGGGCCGACTAGTCATTTTAAAGCATTTTTTTTTTGTACATAAAGTGCTTTTAACTTTCATAGTATTCATTCAATTGACACTTGTATAGCCTCATTCGGTTCAACGTACAAACAACTACATAGGTAATAATGCTACACTTGCTTAAATAACATTGTCAGATGAGTAAATAGGTACAAATGCAAATTCGTACTTTTTGTATGTAAATTCCACATAACTTCTAAACTATTAATCCAATCACCTCGATATTGGTTACAATCAATTCAGCGTATTAAAATACAATAGAAACACCGCCTCACTTGCCTGTTTTGAAGGAATTCAGTTCTTCTTACCAAATCACCCCCAATTCACTGGAGAAAAAAAAAGAAAGAAAAAAAAAAGCCTACAGAGGAGAGTAGGGGAGTTTTCAGGTATCATTTATAATGTCACAACAAAGCTTTCTGAAAATAAATTTTTTCCTTTTCAATGCTACAAATAGTGGACTGAGATATATTTTATCGAAATAACCGCAAGAAATTATCTTCACGATGGGTCATGCCTGCGACAAACTGTCGTTATGACTAGTTGTGTCTACGAATAATTATAGCTATGTCGAATTGTGTTAACGACGAATTGGCGTTGCGGCAATCTTAGGACGAGTTGTAGTTTAGAGGAGATATGCCCACGACGAATTTCGCTGGTCAGGAGAACTGTCTAAAGTTTGGACCCCTTAAAATTAATATTACTTTTTGTGTATTTCACCATACCTCGAAAGCATTTTAAGCGTATTAAAAAATATTTGCACACAATTATAAAATTCGTTTACCCATGATAATTCCATGTAAAATATAAATTTTAAAAATAATTTCCTATTACCAATTATTTTATTTAATAATAGTCGAAAATTTTTAAATTATTAGATATAATTTTTTTCTCTTCCTCTCAAAAGATGTAATTTTACATGACAAAATACAAAATTTGCTCAAAATCGACCAAATAGTACCTGAGAAATCGAACTATTCTATTTCACAGGAACTATTCATTCGATATTGGTCCGATTTTGTAAAATTTTGCAAAATTACAGTCTTTTCAATGTAAAAAATTTTATACCTTACAATACACAATGTTTAGATTATTATTAAATTAAATAATTAAGAAAATATATAATCCTTAGTAAAAGTTATTTTTTGCATGGAATAAACTTATGATAAGCGAATTTTAAAATTGTGCACAAAATTTTTGAATACGCTTAAAAAGTTTTCGAAATATGGCAAAAAACGGAAAAAGTCAAATAAGCATTAAGTGGTTCAAAATTTGAGCCGCTCTCTTGACTAAACTATTGAACCCTGTTACCCAAATTGCAGCTACCCCTGTATTTTGGGGGTAAGAAATCCGAATCCGTCGAAAAATGTATGTTTATACAGAGAAAGTACATTTTCGGGTCTGATTTCGTAACTTAAAATATTGTCAGCACTATTTAATTAACATATTTTAGAACACCCTCGAAACATTAAGTCATGATTTGCTCACTCCTTATGAAATGATGACTAACATTCTTAAACGTTTTTTTTATATCATTACTTAATTAAGAATTACTTTTAAACTACATGAATTATAGAAATTGAAATTAAGAAATGTCTATTTACTGTCAGATGTTCAGAAAGTTTATGTTTCAAGAAAAAAAAAAGGCTATTGTTTAATTTTTTGAAAAATGGAAGGCTGTAAATCACTTTAGTGTATAAACAATTTTGACAATTTCCCTATCAAAACTCACTGTTTTTTTATTATTATTATTATTTGTAAGGATTGCAGGAAAATTAAATAATTTCTATTACTGTAATAAATGCAGTTGTCCTGACAAAAAAAATTAAAAATAAAAGTAATAAAAAATAAAAATAAAAAGAATTAATAAAAAAAAAGAATCAGGAAAACTTTAGATGCTTTCCGTTTAGTTATTTAAATTTTTTTACGAGCTGAATGCCCACTCTTCGTACGGGATGAAAAAAAAAAAAAAATTAATAAACATCATTGGTGTCGATAACAATCTATCGCAGCTCTCATATACAATAAATACCTCTTCTTCATTAATTTAGCTTTTTAATTCAAAAGTTTTTTTATTTCAACTTTAACTATTGCCAGAATTAATGAATTGTCATTCTCAAAAATAATTCATAAAAAAACTAATGTGCTTATGATCATATTTGGTGAATTTACATCGGTACTTATTTCGAAGGCAGTTAAAAATCGCCAAACTATCAAACGTTTAACAGTAGTTAAAGTCGACTAGTATTGCCGCTATAGGAACTTCCTGCCACCTTTTCCGGAAGATTTTATTTTCATATTTAAAGTGGCAGTAAATATATACTATTTTTCTTTTATAAACTTAATTTTTAAATGATTTTGATCACCACTTTTCCTACAAAAATTAAGCACATATATTAGTATGCGTTACTATCATGGTTTCCAACATAAGTTTTCTCAAATGCAACGTATTTGTTTGCTTAAAATTGAAGTTTTAATTTCATTTTAATACCACTGGGAAAAATGATAATGGAAGGGATTGAAAGTTGGCAGGTATGGAACTATGATAATAAGAACCATTATATAAAAGAGCAATTTAGTAAATTGATTTAAAAATTACTTTTCCCTCACTACATGCAAATGATTCAAAAGTTATTATAAAAAGCCACTTTGCTTTCGTTCTCTCGTGATGAAATTTTCAAAGCATTAGCAAATTTAATTGAAATATATAAGCTTTTGTTTTTGCCCACATACGCTATCAAATATTTTACAAAAAACGTAGTAGTTGGTTTATGCTTATAATGATAAATAAATACATTCAATTTTTTTGGGATATTTGAATATTAATAAACCACCAGTTTTTTATTTATATTTATTTTATAAAATAAATCTATTACGCCTTATACGCTATTTTAATAGCATATTTAGTTTTAATATTTTTTTCAAATTTTAGAGGCAAACAATTTAAAACAAGGTTTTCTTACTTAATTATGAATTTAAAAAACTTGCAAGGTTTAAATCTAAATATATTTCCATAAGATCTTCATTTTTTAAAAACAATTTGTATTTTTATTCCCATACAAGAAGCAACTCTATATTTAAAATTACATACCATACTTTGATTTTCAACTAAAGATTTCACATCCTTTCCAACAAATAATCAGGAGACATAAGATGGTCACATTTCTTTTATTTTTGAATATTCAATGAAGAAACAATTTACGCTTTCAATGACTAAGAAATGTTATAGATTGTGATAAGAGTGCTATACATAATATTATTGCATTTCTGTATATATTTATAGAGGTATTAGTGTTACTGATAACAGATAAAATATATATTTTTGGGTTATAAGACATTAATAAAATCCATGGAACAGTTATTAAAATACAATATATTTCTTTTAATATTAATTATGCAAATTAATAATGACAAAGTTGTTAGATATTTTGGCATTATGTCACAGGTTTTAGTGCTTTTATTTTCGTTTCATATGTCTAATAAATTGGATAAAAATATAGAATTCAAAGATATCATAAGTTATGAGATATCATACTTGATATTAATTTTTGTTGTTCAAACAACATGCCTTTGCTCAATTTCTCAACATAAGTAATAAATTTGTTTTTTCCTTCTCTTAAATATAATACTAATAATTTACAATTATTTTTAAATTTATTAATTCCCCACAGAAGTGCTAAACATTACAAATTAAATGTAAATTCTAATAATACAATTATTCCCACCAATGAAGATTCTTCAACTAGTTTAATTGATATTGGAAATAGTGGATTTAATTGATTAATTCGTAATCTCAATTAAAATTCGAAAATTTAAGTTTTCCCGAAATTAAAAATCAAAATAAAGTATGAAACAGTGTATATAAATGTTAGAACCAGGCATTATTGGTCAAGTCACAGCCTGGCTCAAACATTTTAAAAAACAAACAGTGGATTACAACTTAGACAATTTATGGAAAATTAAAATTTTTAAAATTTTATTCAGTGATTAGCTTTAAAGTGGTGCACATAAGCAATTGCTTAAACTGTAGTTCTTAAAAAAAATCATTGAAATTTTTCAGGAAGATTATCTCGTCCCACCAATTGACTTCGATGATTTTTAAGATTTAAAATGTTTTGACTAAACTAAAGACTTACGTTCTGAAAAGGGTGAATTTGGACGAAAAATGAATGTTAGCTATAGCCATACTGTCGAAGGTCTTTCAATGGAGTTACCCACGAAAGTTAATGCCTGGTTAATATTGAAGGAATGCCAAATCCCTATTGAATGGCTTGCAATTGTTTCTAACATTATTCAAGAGGTCCCCAGAGTCTTGCCTCAAAATGAATATAAATAAAAAAGTGCCAGAATCAAAATTAAGTGGCTGTCATAGTTACTTTACGTCGCATTAGAGCTGCACAATGGGCTATTGGCGACGGTCTGGGAGCAAAATTTAGTGGAAACAGGCAGAAAATTTCATGATATCAAAATTGGATACTCTAATGACAATTTCAAAATAACTCAAACCCTT
Source organism: Parasteatoda tepidariorum (assembly GCF_982258835.1). Taxonomy (NCBI): domain Eukaryota; kingdom Metazoa; phylum Arthropoda; class Arachnida; order Araneae; family Theridiidae; genus Parasteatoda; species Parasteatoda tepidariorum. The sequence goes on from NC_141758.1 coordinate 26,959,021, forward strand.
TGAGACGGATGATTCATAAAATATTTCGTAAAAAATTCAAAATCGGGATAGACAAAATTAAAAAAAACTTTAGCTTAAATGAGGGTTTTGCTATTGAGTTGAGTAAAAAGTCATTGCGGTTTTTTTACCCTTAATGGCAGTAGTGCAATAGCAGTTTTTACACCATCGATAGCTGACAGTTTAAGCATCATTGCAAAGACATTTCGTGGAGTTTTGGAAATTTGACAGCACGTTGAACATGAAGTATCAAAGTGTTCATATTTTACTATTCAAAAATGGAAAAACGTGCGTCAAGTTTGTGAAAAGCAGCGCAAAGTTTGCGGTGACACAAAATGCTTTACAAGAACGACAATGTCAAAAGTGGTTAGAGAAATTCTGAACTGGGGAATTCGATTATAAAGATGCTCCCCGATTAATAAGGCCAACACGGATTGATGATGACAAAATAACGACATTGATCCAAACACACATTGCACGACGCGAAAGATTGGAGAGGCATTAAAGACCAGTCATAAAAGTGCTCACGTTCATTTGAAGAAACTGGGATTAAGGCTGGGATACGTTAGCAAGCTTGAAATTTGGGTTCCTCATGAACTTAAAGAAATTCATTTGACGGTACGAATAAACATCTACAATGTGCTCATGAAACGTGAAGAAAACGATTTTTTTAAAAATAAATGATAGTAGGGGAGAGTGGGGTCAATTGTAACATTTTTTACTTAACTATTTTTAACTAACAGAAAATCCAATATATTATTAGTATTAATTGACAGACGAGTAAAGTAGACTATCCTCTACTAGAAAAAAAATAAATACCTTATTTTAAATGTTATTATATTAGTTATTAACAATTTTTGACAGTCGTGCACTTGTTATAATTGTCCCCACTTACGGGGTCAATTGTAACAGTTCATAAATTCAACTGAAACATAGTTAATTATACATATTATCATAGTTGTGATATATTTTCTGATTGATTAAAATAGTAGTGTTATTTTAGGAGTAAAAATAATAATGAGCAGAGACCTAAAGGGTTTACTTTTAACTTTAAGGGGTTAAAAATTTAATTTATGCTGTGAAAGGTCATAAATAAAATAATGCACATGCAACGTAATATAAATGATATAGGAAACTATTGGTGATTCTTAAGGAGTTAAGTAATGGTTTGTAAACAAAAGATTATTTATTTTCAGCTGTTACAATCGTCCCTTTACTAATTGTTACAATCGTCCCCATGACGCCATTTCAGCTTCATTTGTTAAAAACAATGCTAGTTAATTAACAAAACTAATTTTTTTTTAATTGTTAATTAAGGTGTCCACTTACATATTCGGTTAATAGTTTTTATTTGTTTAAACAAAATTACTTTGTTACAATAAAATATTCTAATACCAAAAAAAGTACTAACGTAGCGTGAAAATATCTTTTGTGCTGTAACTCTTTCAAAAGTACATAAAAATGGTTGCCAGCAGGGGTGTTCATGTGCGCCACCTAAGAACCAAATCTAGAACCCGACATTCGAAATTTTTGCTCAGTTACAATCGTACCCTGTTACAATTGACCCCACTTTCCCCTTCGTGGTGAAAAGTGAATTATTTACAACAATGTGGTGCGCGAACGGTTTTTTTCATCCGAGGATGGTTACTGCCTCAGTATGGTGGGATCGGAAGGAAGTGTGAGGTTTATGAGCTCCTACCGAGGAATGGAACAATTAATTCATATATGTACTGAAGGCAGCTGGACAGTTTGAATGAATCAACCAGAAACGTTCTGAGCTAGTCAATCGTAAAGGAGTAGTGTTCCATCACGTGTAGTGTGTAGCAGGAGTAGTGTTCCATCTATGAATTATTTTGATTTCATTTTAACCTATTTTGTCCCAGCGTCCTATTTATAGGTCAGTTTCATTTTTCCAAAACATATATTGAGGTAGAACAATTGTTTCGGTAGTATGATTTGTTATGGGGAGATTCTCATCCACGGTAATTTATTAAGGATTTTTGTATCTACGTTTATATTTAAAATTATAAGGGAATTTTTGAAATAAAATGGCGATGATCAGCTGAAAATTTAGTTAAATATCATACATAATACCACTTTTTTTATAAAGCTAATTTTTTTTTTAATTCAAGAAACAGGTTAACTAGTGTTAATCAAATCACATATCTAATCAATATTAGCTGGAAGTGTAACAAATTAATTTCGATTTTGAACTAAGTAGTGGTAAATCAAACTTTAATAACAAACAAAATTAATAACAAACAATACAAACTTTATTAACAAATAATCAAACTTCAAATAAATAAACTTTAATAATCCGTCCACACAAAAAAACTGCTATAGAATTAGTTTGGTTACTAGTTTTATCTTTTTAAACCCTGATTGAAAACATTTCATGGGGCACTTATTTTTGATAACCGGCGTGAAAGGGCTAATATCAAATAATGTTCCTCGGTAACGATGCAAGTTGGCAGTTACGTTTACATCATATTCTTAAACAAAAAGGAAAGAGAAAACACGCAATTTATATGGGAATTTGAAACAATAAAATACACGATGTTATTACGACACATCTCGCAATATCATAACATCAGCGCTTTCTTCCATTTGTGGTCACATCCATTTTTCAAGGTTTTGATATTAAATTTTATTTCTTCATATCACGCTCTCTTTTGTACATAAGAATGATGGATATGTAGAGGCTCTAAAGTTTTGTTCAGTCAACTGAAAATATTTATAGACAGCCATTTGAGCATTTATGGATTTTTTTTTACAAATACAAAATTTAAGGTCTTTTCTTATCATTCATTCATTGTTGAAGATTGAAGGACTCTATAAAAAAATTTTTGCTGCATTTTTACATATATGTTTTGTTTTTAGGCACAAGTATATTTAATATCTATATTATATTGCTTAACCCTGACATTTTAGCTGTCCGGAATGTTTGAAACGTCAGTGAAATAACAATTATCCCATCATTCAGCAATTATCCCATTTTGGAGCCATTTCTTTTCTTTAAAAAACCATGAAACTTAATAAACACAGTTACAGTTACGATCAAAAAGTACAAATAATATCACCGAGCCACGGTGGCTCAGGGAATAGAGCGTTCATAACCCTATGAGGAAAACTAGGTTTGACTGGTTAATAGGAATTCTGCTTCCGGTTCACACTGACCACAGTCATGACGTAAAACATCCTCAATGGAAGACCGATCACGGGTTAGAATCTCCCTGCCGTCAGGCTAACCGTGTTTTCTTTTCTGCGTAACGAGTTTTCCTTTCCCTTCTCTCTGAGAAAGCTAATTTGTCTCAAAGCTTGATCCAGGAGCACCCTTGTCTTCTGAGTTTAGTTCAAAATTACAAAGGCACGGAGTTGAACATTGATGGTCGAGAACTCAGAATTGGGATAGCTGTTCAATGGCAATCATAAAAGAATAATGTCATTAAAGCAGACACACGATCGTTCCGATACCGTAACTAAGCCATTTAATCAGTGACAAAACACAAAATGAAAAGGTGAAACACAGATTACCATAATCAAGTACCTTCGTCAGTGTTTTAGAACTCTAATAGAGAACCTTTTCTTCAATAATCAGGTACGAAATTTTTTTCATTTTTTGTTTATACTGATCAAAAGATTGTTAGGTCTGTTTATTGCCAGTTGTGCTAAAATAAGCTTCTCGAAACCCTATGTCCGGTGGAAGGATCGAAAGTATTAAGGCGTGTTCTTGAAATGGGAAATACTGGTTTGCAATTAACAATGATAAAAAAAAAATGCAACGGAAGCATCTTCCTTCTTAAGTTACAGGATTCGTTCGTCTTGAAAACCACACAAGATTGCAGAAAATCTATTTAATCTGTGCTCTCGGAAAAAAGAACTCTGCTACTTCTCAATGTCTTGGAAACACTAAATCTGATCTAATCCGTAAGATTTCAAACCATATCAGAAATAAATGGTAGATTGAAAGGCAGTACTAAGTTTGCAAAGCAATTAAATGAATGTGTATATATAACCGCCCGTTAAATACTTATAGTTTTCCTGGGGCATATTTTCTGTGGATTTATCGAAGATTTGTTCCCCTTGTACCTTTGAAACAAAGCACAACAGTGGACGATAAGCTTTAGTTCATTAATATTTACTCAAATGAACATCATATTGATTGGTGAAATGTATTGTTGTATATGGACAATGGGGCCCCAGCAATGATTGATAAAATAAATGGCATAGTATTGCCCCTGAATTGAACAGCAGTCAGGATTTTTTGCATTGTCAAGAGAATGACATCGCCAGAAGAATATTTTGAAGAAAAGGCCATCTTCAGGAGTAGGATGCGAAGAAAATGTCGTCTGACTTAAATTAAGTTTTTTCACCAGGTCATATAATTTGACAGTTAATTCTAATCTCACCCATTCTAATCAAGGCTTTCTAAAATGAGAATCTGAGGATAATAGGAAGTTAACATCAATCACTTACTTTATATAGGTTTGCTAAAAATTACATCCACGAAAAAAAAAAAACCCATTTTAAGGGTTCCAAGGACGTCAAAGGTGCCTTCAAATTTTTTAAGGCTTTTACCTTTGAATATATAGTGGTCCTTCTGATATATATATATCAGAAGGACACTTGGTTATGTCTGATATTTTTGTTACAAGTTTGAATATGCATGCACATATTTGCATTATATATGCTATGTTTCTTTAACTAGAACATTACCTTTGGTTAAAGGATAAATAACATACCATTTTCTTTTATAAAAGAATCTTTTCTAATACTGCAAAATAAGACGTGAACAAAGTAAAGTCTATCGTGGCATCGAGTCGATTTTTCCGAATGCCACTTTCTAGGAGAGGGTCGAGTAAGATTTCTTGCGAACTTAACTTGATTTCTTTATCATTTCGACAAAGATTGGCAAATTAATTATTTCATAGAATATTGATCTGTTGGTGAAGCAAAAGGTTTGTGTCTATCATATTTTGTTAATATCATTACGTCTATCTAAAATCATAAGACAGATAATTTTTTTAAGAAAAAAAAAATGAAGAGATACAATAGAAAATATATACAAGTTGTAAACATTTCGTAAGAGTTTTCAGAAAAATCGTTATCCTTATAGAAAATCCTTGCCAACCTCTGCTTTCATTTTCATTACATATCCATGGGACATCGCACTGTCGGGCAAATGAGTACAAACGTAACAGAGGGGTTTTTAAAAGTCCAGCATTTGAATTGTTGGACAATCGTGTGTCGGGCAAATGACCTGAATTGACCTGTATTTAATAATAAATTTTTTTTAATCTTCCAAAATTAAGACTTTACATCTCAACTTTACATATTTCAACTTTAAGGCCCTAATCCCCCTAATTAGAAATTCGTCACATCTATCAATCTGTAACGTAATCTGTTAAGTAACTGTAACCATTTCATAAAATATTTTTCGTTTTTCTTTGTTCATTTTATTTTCATACTTCATTTTATACGCTTGAATACGGATTCGACTTAGGAACTAAATGACAGTTTAAAATGAGTTTTGAGGTGTTGACTTTATGCTCAAATGGGCATGACAGCAGAATTGTTGGTGTTTCTAACAATATATACTCGAGTATATTAAATATTAGGTCAAATAATAACAGGTATAATGGTAAACTAAACTTTCTTGAATAATTGAAGTGTGACTTTACCGCAAGTTCGTTCTAATTACATAATATAATAGATATTTAAAACACTAATACTTTCCACGTAAAACTTAATTTAGATTGTTTAATGATTCTTAATGTTTTTTTTTCTTCAAAATACTTAAAAATAATAATCATGTTAACCTTTCAACGGCTGTGGGATGAAATTTGCCCTATTTATTTCGGAAAGTAATGTATACTATTAAAATCGTCACGATTTTTATCTTTTAACTCACAACTTAAATTTAAAGTGAAAGTTGTTCTCTTCAATACATAATCACTTAATACTTTTAGCAAACATTTAAAAACCTATTCCTGTCGATTAGTCTCGGGGTTCCTGAGGCCGATCCTTGTATCCTAAAAATAAGAAGAAAAGAATTTAAAAACCTGTTCTGCTTAATCTAGCTGGGTTCCTGAGGCCAATAATGGCCCTTTTCCCATTCATCCTGTGATGAGAACCTAAGCAAAAACAATAGACAGATTACATGAGATGCAACAATTAAATGGCACATGTTAAGGCAGAGGAAAAAAGAATGGCACTTTGCCATGGTAATAAGAAACAAATCATTGAATGTATAGAAAAATACAATACATATTTACAAGAAGAATAACTATTTACAATATATAAGAAGAGTTAGCAAAATTCAAAATGAGAAACGAAAACATCATAAAAAAATTCATTAACAAAAATGTGTACATTTGTTAAAGTAGAGACCCGACCGTCCTGGTTATTACCACCCGTGTCGGATTTATCTCTTATGCTGAATGTTCTGGGTAGCTCAGTATTTGACGCGAAGCGCCATTAACCGATTCGTCGAATTGATTGCGATTTAGGATCAGAATATTCTACACAATGTATATTATATATTTATTTAAATTATTTAAATATAGTGGTGGTAAAAATATTTTTTGACCGCATTTATTTCTAGAGGTATAATGTATAGTTATAATTTTTTTTTTTACATTAACATACATACCAACTCATCCGGATTTTCCCGAAGATTTTATTTTCATATTTAAAGTGGTAGTAAGTATATACTATTTTTTCTTTTATAAACTTAATTTTTAGAAGATTTTGATCACCACTATTCTTACAAAAATTAATCATATATATTAATATGCGCTACTTTCATGGTTTTTAACTTGAGTTTTTTTCAAATGCAACGTATTTGTTTGCTTAAAATTGAAGTTTTAATTCCATTTTAATACCACTGGGAAAAATGATAATGGAAGGGATTAAAAGTTGGCAGGTATGCATTAAATATAAAAAATGGAAGAGTCGGCAAGTTAGCGTCAAGTTTTTAAGGTTGGCAAAGATAAACAAATTTAGTTTAGCTTAAATATTTTTCTGCAGCCCATTTTTATTATTGAAGTGAGCTCAGATTAATTATTTTTTTTTGCAACCATTTTTATTATTGTGTTGAGCTGAGACTTTCGGGTCTGCATCTCTGTGTATTTCTACTTTAGTATAAAAAAAAATTCTACCTCTTCACATAAATATTTTTTAAGTAAATATTCACACATTTGTGACTGTTTATAAATTGCTTTAGCGACTTAATAGTAGTCGGGATGTTGATCACACCGGCGAACTGTTGCTAATACCAAAAATATTTTTCCGAAACGGTAGAAAAATGTAAACTGAAAATGCAAGGGTGCCAACTACTTCGCTTTCTTCAAAACTTTCATTAAAATGTTATCGAATTAAATTGTAAAACGCATATTCAAAGGATAGTTACTCTTACTCTTTAACGCGTTGAATGCCACGCTAATTTTACATGGCTTGCCCGTCTGGCCAAACGACAAATAACTATAAACTAAATTTGACAGATTTTGCTGGTTTTTTAATAGGATCACAAGTCAGACGGTAGAAATGGTAGAAATCATATAAATCTCGGTGCGCTGCCGCGAAGCGCCATTAACCGATTCATCTGTAGTAGTAATTCGATGATGAGGAGTAGTGAGGTGGAATGGAGATGGCGCTTGCATTTCAAGTCTAAAGATGACTTCTAGTTTAATATGGAGTTGAGGGCCTAATAGGCGCCATTCGCTTTTTCAATAATTTTATTTATGCGTTGTTTCCAACTTAAATTAGAGGTGATGGTGACTCCTAGATATTTTGCACTCTTTGTGGGTTTAATGATCTGCTTGTATAGGACTATATCAGGAATAGTTCTACCTCTCTTTTTACTATTGAAAATAATCATTTGGCACTTATCCGGGTGTAGTTTTATCTTCCATTGTGAGCACCATTTTTCGATATTGTAGATCTTGCTTTGCATGTATTTGAAGGCTTGTAAATGGCTCATAGATTTCGTGATAATTGCTGTATCGTCGGCATATAGGGCTGTGAATTCGTTTGGATTTTCGTTATTAATAGGGAAGTCAGCTGTGTATAAGATGTATAGTAGTGGCCCGAGGATACTACCTTGGTGCACACCGGCTTGAATGTTTTTATAAGCTGAGAACGAGTTATCGATTTTAATTCTGAACTTTCTATCAGTAAGGAAAGAGTTAATGAAAGTAATAAGGTCTAATGACATATTCATTTTATGTAGTTTTACGATAAGTCCCTTATGCCATACTCGGTCAAAGGCCTTGGCCACGTCGAGCATAAGCATAAGGGCGGTTTCGTGTTTAAATTCAGCATTACTGATGTATTCGAGGATGTTTACAAGCTGCTTGGTAGTTGATAGGTGCGTCCTAAAGCCATATTGTTGGTTTGGGAGTAGGTGAATATAATCATTGAGTCTTCGTTGAATAATTTTTTCAAAGATTTTTGATAACATAGGGAGTAGACTAATAGGCCTGTAGTTTTCAGGATTAGAGGCGGTTTTACCGGGCTTGGCGAATAGAATGATGTCTGATTTCTTCCATTCCTCGGGAAAATATAGGTTTTTAATGGAGGCATTATAAATATTAACAATTTGGAATACTTTATTTCGAGGGAGATTTTTTATCATGATGTTCGTAATATTATCGTGCCCAGGAGCTTTCTTATTTGCAAGGGTTTTAATGATGCAGGTGACCTCGTCTTCTGATGTCTGTTCGATGTTGTTCTCAATATGGTTGCCTTGATTTATAATATTATTGTAGTGGTCATTTATTATTTTATCGTTTATGGGGCAGGTATTTTCAGTATTGTTGCTGAATTGGGTCTCCGTAGTGTTGGCGAAAATGCTAACTTTATCATCAGATGTATATACTGGGCCGTTTGACCCTTTTAAAGGCATTTTGTTCAGAGGTGATCTCTTAAGAGACTTCGTCATTTTCCAAATTGAATTATCACTATTGTTCAGACTTTCGAGTTTCTCATTCCATAGGCTGTTTCTATGTTGATTACATTTTTCTTTTATAATTTTGTTTAATTTATTAAGTTGACGTTTAAGTTCCGGATTGAAGTTTCTCTGGAATCTTTTTCTCAGTTTACTTTTATCCTTAATAAGTTTTTTGATGTTATGAGGTAGTTTATAGTTGTTGAGGTTGATGGGTTTGAGTTCTGTAGCTTCATTATATGCATAGGGAATGGCGTTAGAGATATTATTAATGGAGGAGTTTATATCATCATTGGAAATGAGGGCGGAATCTTCGTTAGAATCGGTAAGATGAAGGATGTTGTGGTATAGAGTCCAATCAGTTTTTCGTCTAAATTGGTTGTTATCCTGCATTTCGGAGGTAGTAGTGATCCAGACAGGGAAATGATCGCTGCTAAGTTCATCTAGGGTTTCAATAGCAAAAGATGAACTTGTATTTGTAATCACGAAATCTAAAATGTCTCGAGGGTGCATTCCACTATGATGGAGATAGGTGGGTTTTTCAGGAGCGTAGACTGTGAGTCCGAATTCTTTAATGAGCTGGTGCAGTTGTCTTTCAAGTTTGTTAACTTTTCTACAGCCCTATATGTCGTTTTTAGCATTAAAATCACCAAGAGCGATCGTTGGAAGATTGGGAGGGAATAGTTTTTTCATAAAATCTGTTGAGAATTCATTACACGGTGGGTTGCAGATGCAAGAAATTTTAATATTATTGTTGTTTATTTGTAGTAAAATGGAGGTTTCTTCTCTATTATTTTCGCTGCTCAGGTTGTATATTGATGCCTTGTACTTCTTATGGATAAATATCGCGCTCCCGCCGCCTGTGCGAATAATACGGTCACATTTAAAGATGTTGTAGTTCGGTACTTTCAGTCTATGGCTGGACTTTGTGTGCGTTTCAGTAACTGCTATTATGTCAGGGTTGAAATTTGCAATGAAATCGAGAAATTCGGCGAATTTTGTTAGGATGTTGTTTGCATTCCATAGAGCTATGGTTAATGGGGTGAAGGAGAATTTTCTACACATGATCACTGCTAGAGGTTCCTTGGTTTGGGATGGCTTGCGAATTATTTAGAAGTTGCTGCTGGAAAATGGATATACATTTTGCGAGGTTGTTGCTGGCTTCCACAGCTTGTTGTAGTAATAATGCCGGGTTTAGATTTATTGGTTGTTGGGTGCTATTGTTTTGGACAACATTAGCATAGCTAAATCTTGAGCTGGTGGTATTACTATTGAAATTGTTTCTATTTTCTCTGTTACTGAAGGATCTTCTATTATTTGTTCTATTGTACATTTTTTCAACAATACTTTCGTATTTAGGGCATTTACTGTAATTTGCTGGGTGATCTCCACCACAGTTGCAGCATTTTGGAGGTTCGTCGTTTGTTTTTGTACATTCATTGGTAGCATGGTTCCCTGCACATTTTACACAGCGGTGAGGATGGTTGCACAGTCTTTGGCCGTGGAAGAAATCCTGGCATCGGTGGCATTGTGAGGGGCGGTCGGATTTTCTGTATTCTTCTATGTTGATAAACATATTGAACAGGTATTTAATACTGTAAATGTCTTTACAGCTGGGGATCATGGCTGAAAGCCCTTATATAGCAAGACGGAAAAGATGAAAAACTGGTACGAAAGCCATTTTATTATAGCATTTTTTTCGAGAAAAATGAAATATCTGTAACTATCAAGATTTCTTTAAGATTTTAACATACATATAAATCTGCTTCGTTTCCAAGATGAAATAGATATTGTTAAATAGTTTAAAAAAAGAATAAGTAAACTCCTCCCAAAAACTAGCTGTAATTGAAATGGTTTTACTACCAGCTTTTTCTCTTTTCCGTCTCGCTTTCACCCCTGCTGGGGATTTCCTTGTTTAGGGTTGCGACAAAAGTGGGCATAGGAATTTTGTTACCATGGTTTCGTCTATACATTTGAGTAACGTTAATAACAGAAGAGTTTACTATTGCTAGTTCGTATTGTACATCTTCTGCACTGTATTCTTTTGGTACTTTTTTGACGACGACTCTAAAGGTACGTTCTTCTGGTAAGCTGTATGTGTGATGAGCAATATTTGCTTCTTTTAACACTTTACCGACCGGTAGCGGTTCGAACATACTATGCCCTTTCACCGCCCGTTCAGCTGCAGATCGTCCGAGACACCGGCTCGGTTTCGGCCTAGACTGACGAGCGGACTTCACCACTAAATATCAAAAATTACAAATATGATATAAAATGCAACGTTAAATCATCAATATTCTGGTTACTGTATTAAAAAGTAGGCGTAACTATCTTTCTTTAACTAATCTTACAAAATATTTTGCTACCACTTTATTAGAACTTTTCCAGAAAGCGGAGCAGTTGGCATCCCTGCCTTCATATCGATGAAAAAATCCCGACTTTCCTCGCAGGAAAATCTAGTCGCACCCAGCTGCACGATGAAAAATCCCGACTCTTTTCGCAGGAAAATCTGGTCGCACCCAGCTGCACTCGAGAAAACGACAGCTGAATTTTTTTCAGGGCATGCTGAATTGGTGGAAAACGTAGTCACCACAGATCGGTCAAAAGTCGATTAATCGACGACCGGTCGGTAAGCGCTGGGGAGCAAACGCTGAATAATCTACGGCCGGTCGGTATACGATGAGAACAAAACGTCGATTAATCGACGACCGGTCGGTAAGCGCTGGGGAGCAAACGTCGAATAATCGACGGCCGGTCGGTATACGATGAGAACAAAACGTCGATTAATCGACGACCGGTCGGTAAGCGCTGAGAACAAAACGTCGATTAATCGACGGCCGGTCGGTAAAGTGTTAAAATTGTTATTATGTGACATCTGTCTTCTGTTTTCTTGGTTTTTATAGTGACTAAACTAAAACAATTTGAATTACGTTACCACTAGAAAATATTTTTTTACTCAAAAGTCAGACGAAATGGTGAATTAAATATAAGCCTACGAATGGTTTAGAAATAGTGGTGGGTAAAAATCTACTAAATTGAATTTATTAAATCATGAATCACAATGAATAAACTACCACTTGAAAATATTTATTCGTTGTCCGGGGCAAGTTGGCATCTCTGTGTGTGTAAATAAAACTATTTTTGTGTGTTCTATATGGCATTAATTTCTTAAAACCATTTTAGTAACGATAATAATATAAAAAAAATTAAAAATTTACTCGAATTATGTGTTTCTAATAATCTTGGCATCGCCGGTGACCCCCGTGTCGCTACGAACAAACTCAGTGCCGGTCACCGGTGACCTCCATGACATTCTTTTATCATCTAATTTCACCCCATACTTTGAATTTTTGATATGAAATGGTGGAAAAATTTCTCTAAATGAAAAATACTAAACTAAAACAATTTGAATTACGTTACCACTAGAAAATATTTTTTTACAAAGCTCTGCAATTGTAGACAACCGCACTTATATACTTTACTTTAGCATGCTTAACCATTTCGCGCATGGCTGAAAGCCCTTATATAACAAAAGACGGAAAAGAGAAAAAACTGGTAAGTAAGACATTTCATTGCCGTATTTTTTTCGAGAAAAAAAAATATATCTGTAACCATCAAGACTTCTTTTATAATTTTAGCATATATATAAAACTGCTTCTTTTCCAAGATAAAGACAACCATATTGAGAACAACATCGGACAGACATCAGAAGACGAGGTCACCTGCATCATTAAAACCCTCGCAAATAAGAAAGCTCCTGGGCACGATAATATTACGAACATCATGATAAAAAATCTCCCTCGAAATAAAGTATTCCAAATTGTTAATATTTATAATGCCTCCATTAAAAACCTATATTTTCCCGAGGAATGGAAGAAATCAGACATCATTCTATTCGCCAAGCCCGGTAAAACAGCCTCTAATCCTGAAAACTACAGGCCTATTAGTCTACTCCCTATGTTATCAAAAATCTTTGAAAAAATTATTCAACGAAGACTCAATGATTATATTCACCTACTCCCAAACCAACAATATGGCTTTAGGAAGCACCTATCAACTACCAAGCAGCTTGTAAACATCCTCGAATACATCAGTAATGCTAAATTTAAACACGAAACCGCCCTTATGCTTATGCTCGACGTGGCCAAGGCCTTCGACCGAGTATGGCATAAGGGACTTATCGTAAAACTACATAAAATGAATATTTCATTAGACCTTATTACTTTAATAAACTCTTTCCTTACTGATAGAAAGTTCAGAATTAAAATCGATAGCTCGTTCTCAGCTTATAAAAACATTCAAGCCGGTGTGCCCCAAGGTAGTATCCTCGGGCCACTACTATACATCTTATACACAGCTGACTTCCCTATTAATAACGAAAATCCAAACGAATTCACAGCCCTATATGCCGACGATACAGCAATTATCACGAAATCTATGAGCCATTTACAAGCCTTCAAATACATGCAAAACAAGATCTACAATATCGAAAAATGGTGCTCACAATGGAAGATAAAACTACACCCGGATAAGTGCCAAATGATTACTTTCAATAGTAAAAAGAAAGGTAGAACTATTCCTGATATAGTCCTATACAAGCAGATCATTAAACCCACAAAGAGTGCAAAATATCTAGGAGTCACCATCACCTCTAATTTAAGTTGGAAACAACACATAAATAAAATTATTGAAAAAGCGAATGGCGCCTATTGGGCCCTCAACTCCATATTAAACTCGAAGTCATCTTTAGACTTAAAATGCAAGCGCACTGTCTACCTAATGGCAATTAGGCCAATTCTAACTTATGCCTGCCCCGCCATTAACACTCTAAGTGATCACTTAAAAAATAAACTCTCTATGGCAGAAGGGAAGATTATAAGAAGACTCGTCGGCGCCCCTAAATGCATTAGCAATAATAGTATAAAAAGGGATCTTAAAATTGATGACATCAACGTCTATATAAAGAATTTAAACCAAAATTTCTACGATGAAGCAAAAACCTGTACCACCAGCAATTTTAACTCACTCCTAGATATTGAATTAATTGACGACAACACTAAATTTAGCCCAATCACTGCCTTTTTCCTTAGGGATATGACGTAGTACTAAAACACGAAATACACTCTCGATTTTTGGTGCTAAGCACCACCTCTTCCCCCCATCTCCATTCCACCTCACTACTCCTCATCATCGAATTACTACTACAGATGAATCGGTTAATGCCGCTTCGCGGCAGCGCACCGAGATTTACATGATTTCTACCATTCTACCATTCCAAGATAAAGTAGATATTGTTGAGCAGATTAATAAAGAATAAGTAAACTCCTCCCAAGAACTATAACTGAAAAGGTATTAGCATTTCCTCTTTTCCGTCTCGCTTTCACCCCTGATTTCGTGCCATTTCTCGAGTGAGAATCGTAATGCATTTATCACCAATAAATAAAAAGTGGTGACTAAAATATTATGCTGTCAGTTTATTTCAGAAAGAAATAATGCATTGATAACTACCACATCTTATAAATGACAAAGCATTTTGAAAAGGTGTCCAGTTATATTTGGTGACTATTTAACAAAAACTTCTAATACGCATAAATTGCGTTATGATGGTATTTTTCCGCTTGTGTTAAAAGAACAAAAGCGTTTATAATAGTTTTGACTCTTAATAAACCATTATTCATACCTTGCAGGCACAAAAAAAAAGAAATCTCTCGCTAAAGGTCTACATTTTGTGGTTATAGCTCAAATTACGCTATTCAATTTATTTCCTATTCTGATATCGTCACAGCTAACCATTCGTTCGTTGGCTCCACTGGTACAAATTTCAAGTGAGTTTTCCAGCGAAGCATGGATTACGCATAAATTTCTTCATAGTGGCAGAAAATACTCCAATACCATTTGCCTTTGATCGTAAACTTCTTATTTTGAAAGTATTGTGAAAGCAAAGATTTTAATTATGCGCAATGAATATTTTATATCTTTGCAGGTGTTGAATATGCAACAGCTTTTATTGGCCTTGATAGATTAGCTTATATCATAAAAATAAAAAAAGATTACAAATAGATTCATTAACGAAGAAAATCTGAAAATACATATTTTATGAGAACTTTTTGTTTTACCCTTTTTATTTATCTGCGATGATGAGGCATTTTTGTAAATAATGACTCGTGATATAGGTATTTTGCGTCAGCAAGAAAAGTTTTCCTTCAAATATGTATCGAATTTTTTATCCATTTATTTTGCCTTTTATGTTTCAATTTTAAACGAAATTTACTAGTTTTTAACAATAAGATTATAATAATACATTCCTACAATGTACTGCCAAAGTGAAATATAACAACAGTTATACACGTTATAAATAACCGGATGTTGTTAATTTCATTATTTCCGAAAACTATCCGTCATGCAATGGAAAACATCGTTTAATAATTTTCCTAATCAACAGCGCTATCTGTTAGACAATGTTGTAACTAATTGTGTAATTTGGTGAGAATAAATCAACTAGTTTCCTAAGCGCAATATAGTGAACTATTCGTTGTTCATTTCTATCTTTCCTCTTTCTCGGTGTGGTGGGTAGTTCTTTTGTCTGTCACGGTTGAGCAAAGCTTTTATTTCCCGTGATATAAATAGTAGATGTTTGTTTAGTCTGAACTTCTCCAATCATACGTATAGATAAACTTTCAAGAATCGTGGTCAAAATCACTGAAATGTTCAAAAAATTAACCCTTTCGGGCCGACTGTCACAAGTACGTGCCAGCATGAAACCATATCAATCAGGGTAAAAAGATAAAACTGGTAATCAAAGTAATTCTTTAGCACTTTATTTGTGGGCGGGGTTATAATTGTTTGATTCAGGGCTCGAAAAACCTCAGAAATTTTACCCGTCCCCGAGGACGGCTTGTCCAACAATGTACCCGTCCTCCTTTGAAACTAACCTGTAGCTTCTAAATAAATAAAAATACAATTTTCTCTTATTTATTACAAACATTTATATAAATTGCACAACGAATTAGTAGTTACTAGGAATACAAATACATACTAGGATTACATTATACAGTAATAAAAGAAATACTAGGTTACTAAAAGTAACCTAGTATTTTTTTTTATGAAATAATTTATTTCTTTTATGAAATAATTTAAATGACAAAGGCCAAGACGGGAAAATGGCCGTCCGCGCGGACGTCGGATTCGTGAAATTCGTTGTCCGCGGAGAACTTTTGACCGCCGAGGACGGGCGGACGGGTGGTTTTTCGAGCCCTGGTTTGATTTATTTAATTCACCATTACTTTGTTCAAAATAGAACTATTTAGTTATACTTAGAATTAACATTGATTATTTATATGATTAAACTAACGATAATTAAAGTAAACTCAAAGTAAGTCTGTCAAATTAGCAACGACAACTTTTAAATTACCGTTTTTTATTTAATTACAACTTGGTTCTGATTTTGTACGAATGCTTTTCTGAATCCCCCGTCCCTAAGGGGTTAAAAGTCCAGGCATAGATGGTAAGTCAGAAAAGGAGCGTGTTCCGGAGACTCCGGTCAAAATCATTGTGTGATTAACCCTTTGGGGACGGGTGATTCAGAAAAGCATTCGCACAAAATCAGAATCAAGTTGTAATTAAATAAAAAACGGTAACTTAAATGTTGTCGTTTCTAATTTGACAGACTTTCTTTGCTTTTACTTTAATTATTGTTAGTTTAATCATATATGTAATCAATGTTAATTCAAAGTATAACTAAATAGTTTTATTTTGAACTAAAGTAATGGTGATTTAAATAAATCAAACAATTATAACTCCGCCCACAAATAAACTGCTAAAGAATTACTTTTATTACCAGTTTTATCTTTTTATCCTGGTTGATACGGTTTTATACTGGCACGTTTTTGTGACAGTCGGCGCGAAAGTGTTAATTGTTTTCAACTATAACACTATTCAATATATTTCACTATAACAATAAAGAAAAAAAAATTTTCAACCGAAATCCTTTTTTAATTAGGCATTATTGTCTTCGGCAATTTGATTTGTCCCATTGATCTTGAATATAGATGATACAATGAAGAGTGAATGATCTAAAGTTGTTAACACACAAAAATTGAGGATAAACATCATATAATAAAAGAAACATAGCAAATAATTTATTGGCAAGTTACATGTGTACGATTTCATAAAAACTTCCGTCTCAATAAATACTCACCAGCATATCAGATTGCTAGCAAATACTAGATAAACATGCTTTTTGCAATTCTTGAATTAAATTAACAATTAGCCTTCTTATTTATTATAAAATCGTTTTGATTTTACAAAGTGGTAGCTATTAAAATTTTATTCTTTTTTGTTTTCATCAAATTTAATATTAGACAATAAGTTTAAGCTGCACTTAAAAAATTCCTGTCGTTAGCTATTAAGTACTTTAAATAAACTGGGCACGTGGGCCACGAAGCGGCCCTATCTCATTCATCATTACATTACATACAGTAAGGTAAAATACATTGATTTGGCAAACATTGTGGTAGCCATGGAAAAAATCAAGCCGTTTGCTTGTGAAATAATAAAACAATGAAAAAATTCAATATGACAAATTGACTTTTTTACATAACACTAGAAATATTGATTGTAGACTTAGATTAAAAATAAAGAAAAAACATGATTTGATATGTACAATAATTGATTTTTGAAAGATGAAAGACATAATTGATGAACTAGAAAGTGCATATCTCAGAGAATTTATTCTAGGTTTGATACTTTTTGCATTGCACCACGCTAATTACGTAGCTGCTTTTTATATTCAGAGAAATCTCGAAAGACCTCTAGAAGAGTGGTTTCCAACTGGCGGCCCGCGAAGTCTTTTTTTGTGGCCCGCGAACTAAAATATATTAGTTGTAATTTTTCTGCGGACAATTTTCATAAAAAATCTATATGAGTTTAAAATACTTTTCTCGCTAATAAAAACCTAATTTCTTCGTTTCTGTGAAATTTATCATACCAACGGTGCAAAAAAAAATTTATTTCTCAGGTATTGCATCCAAGAAAATATTCATTCAAATACAAAAATAATCGTGTATGTTGCTCTTTTTTATTTCATTTTTTTGTATTTTGTGAACATAATTTAGCACATGTGAATCAGAAATTTTCACGAAAAAATTCTCCGATTTAACTTTTTGAAACCACTCATTTCGGACGAAAATATTTACACACACACTTGTAAATTTTAAATGTAAATATCTATTCTCTGGTGGTTACAGCAGACAAATCTCAATTTTGTCATTGAACATTTTGTGTGCTACTATGCAAGTTTTAATACCAACCTTTTTAAAGTTTTATATCTTAACAATTAGATATCTGTTGCAAATTAATTGTTTAATACATGGGTGCACATTAAAGTTATTGTAGCCCAAATTTTTTAATGCGCAATTAAATATTTTTAAAAATCTACTTTTTATTTTAATTTGTAATTCTACACCTTTGTTTTGTACAACTTGGTAAAAATCTGACAGTAATATTTAATGTTCCTTCAAACATAAAAGAGTCCTACATAAAATTTTGATAAAGTTGTGGCTTTTGGCTTCATGTAAGTTGGAAACCCCTGTTCTTGAATCATCATCATCATCAATATTTATCTGGGCGCCTGGGGCCGTTAGCGGCCTTTTTCCCATTCGTCTTGAATTGTGATCTTTAGGGTAGTTCTTTCTGGTAATTGGAATACAATTGAAATAAAAGGAATTTAAATATTTTGAATTTCAGATAAAATTACGTCACTACAAAAGTAAGCTGCCATTGGCCTGAGGTTTATGACTTCTCTTAAGTTTTCAAAAGTAACAATTTCGTTGAATCCTGATGTGTCACAATTTATGGTTTTTTCAAAAAATCTGAAATTTAGCTTTGCAATGTGATGATCTAAAGAATCTATGTTGAGGTCGCGATGTATGTTTTAATTTCTGATAAACCATCTTGCTTTTGTTATTTTCCTGAGGATTTTGTTCTGGCAAGTTTTGAGTTTTTTAAGGAGTGATGTGGAGATGTTGCACCAAGCTGGAGATGCATAAGTCAGGATGGGACGGATCATTGAGATGTAGACTGTACGTTTAAGTCTAAGTTCCATTTTGGGGTTCTGAAGATGGATTTGTAATCTGTGGCAGGCTGCTTGTGCTTTGTTAATAACTGTTTTGATGTGATCTTTCCAATTAAATTTGCTGTTAATGACCAGACCAAGGTATTTTGCGCTTTTGACTATGGGAATAATTTCATTAAAGAGAACAATTTGATTTTTGGGGCGGATGGTTTTTCTTTTATGCTGAATGATTAGTAGTTTTGATTTTTGTCCATTTATTTTGAATTTCCAGTCTAGACACCATGTTTCGATTTCCTTCAGTTTTCCTTGGAGTTTTTGTAGGGCAATGTTGGGGTTTTTTGACTTCACTACGATTCCAGTGTCATCTGCGAAAAGTGCTGTGATGCTGTTAAAGTCTTGTTTGTCGACAGGAAAGTCGTGGGTAAATAATATAAATAATATGGACCCAAGAATGCTTACTTGGGGCACTCCTGCTGTTACTTTTCTGTTTGTTGACTTCATGTGCTTAAAGCTAACTTGAAAAGTTCTATTATGTAAGTAGGCTTGTATAATTTTTATGATACCAGATGGGAATTTCCCTGCTCTTGAATATCCTAGTCCTAGTGTTTTGATCTTATTGGGCACCTGGGCAAGCTCTTGAATATGAATTGCAATATTTATATTATAATGTTTTTTTACTAATTATAGTGGTGATGGAAAAAGCAAAAAAATTGAACTTCCTATGATCATTTTTGTTGATGCAATGTTTGCACACGCCGACCAGATGGCCGAGTGGTTAGCGTGTCTGACTACGGAGCCGATGGTTGCTGATTCGAATCCCGCTCAGAGCAAGGATGTTTCCTTCTCTCTCCGTGTTCTGGGTCCTTTCTCCTTTGTGTGTGTGATTGTGTGAATGAGTCACCTGCCCTATAAACGGGTTTGTGGTTATGTGACGTGGGTGACGCTGCTCCACCGCCGTGGCTTCGCCACAGTTGCTCACTGGGTAACGAGAAGAGAGTAGCAGTTCTGACATTCCTCTGGCCAATGGGTCAATGTCCCAAGTACCCGCCATTTAAAAAAATGTTTGCACACTAAAAAGGGATACCATTTATAACAGCTTCAAGCATGATCTTTCAAATTGTGCCAACAATTGTATCATATAAAATCTACAAAAACATTTCCCGCTAAAAGAAAGATTAGTTGCATGTAGTGTGTAACGAAATATTTCCAAAATATTGTCAAACGCCTATATACATCGAAACTCCTAAGATGACGCAGTCAGCGTTTTGCCCTCAATCAATAAATAATATGTTATTGTTTTATTTTTCATTTTTGCAGTCTGAACCGGATTTTTCAAAAGATTTTTTATGCAATCAATAAACAATATTAGGAGCGATTGTCTGTCGTTTTAGATGGCAACCAATACCATCAAACCAGTTGTAAGAGTCGTTTGCTGCTTTACATCGTAGGCAGTATTGATACCTCCATTTAGAGTGATGTCGTTCAAAATGGGGGAAAGATTTTTTTTTCCTGCTCCTGTTCCCTTTCCGCTAGTTCTGTTCACCTTCTTAATTGTTTGGGAGCTTCCTGGGGGCAACTGTTAGTTGAACAGGAGAGGATTTTTAATGTTCTCAGGCGACGGAATCTTTTGGTCCTGGTGTAGGCTTTCCTACACCAACGGGATGTGCAACAACAACAACAGAGTGATGTCGTGCTTTAGAGGATTGGACTGCAATGCAACCGAATGGAGCCAGGTAGACCTCAGCGACGAATCTCAAATTTCACAATCAAGTCGGGTAGTGATGACTATAGAGTACTTGTTTGAAGGCTCCTTTGTAAACGCTTCTATCCTGCCTAAGATGTACAGCAGCGAAACACTCCCAGAATTGGTGTGATAGTATGAAATGCCATCGCGTATATCACTCCTAATAATGATCCACGACACCACTAGAACCTTGCGGCACGTTTGTGGCACACTCCAGCCACATGGCAACGCTCTCTAGAGCCATTTTTTGACTGAAAAATGCTCGACCACACACAGCAAAAATTTCACAGGAATGTTTCCACCATATTATTACTCTTCCCAGGCCTGTTCAATCCTATGAATTGTCACCGACCGACCGATTATGATTCAATTGGGGGTGGGCCAATTTGGGCAGCCTCGAAATTTAGTCGCATTAGTAAGTGTTTACAGCACCTGAGGATCGAGATGCCACATGACATTGTAAGGACTTGCATGCATCAATTTCCGACCGTATTACATTGTGCATTCGTGCTGGAGGTGGCCACATCCACGAACTAAAGCCTCCTACCTATTAGGATTTTTTTCTGCAATGAATAATTATTCTACTTTTATTTTTTTTAAATAAACTTACTTCTATTAACGTTATACAGACATACCACTTTTTTTTTAATTTACGAGTAAAATTGAAGAAAAAAAACGAATTCATAAAGGATATCCAGAAGCTGAAACCTGATATCTTGAAGCTCAAACTCTTTTCAAAACAAATTTCGAAAAGAATTTCCACGGAAAAGTGTGTAAATGGATTTTAGCCGGGGGGGAGGGGAGGGAAGCGATCTATACATTTGAAATTCTTTCATGAACATTATGCTTATTAATTTTTATTCAACTCTAATATCAGTTAATTTTATTATGGGCTCATCAAATAAAAATTATCTTAATACAGTTTAACTTTGTAACAGTTTCCTTTTAATTATTTCAATTACTGTAATTTAACTGATTACCACCTAAATACTGAAAAATTTTTAAACATTATATTTATTTACTTAACATTAGTTACTGTAGGAAATCAAAAGTATTGGTTTTTGTTAAATAGCATCCGAATAATGTTTGTGGTGCTATGGTTTAGTTTCATTATAAAATTGTTATGTTAATCCGTTTTGTCCCGACTTTATATGTTGAAATGATACAAGAAGTGGTTTTATGGAAAAGGTGGTATAATATATTATCGAAATTAATTGTTTTTTTTTACTGATAGAGCATTCGAAAAGTCTTTGATAGATCAAAAAGTACTTGCTCCTTTTAATTCTAGATCTAGTCAGAAATAACTAAATCATTGTGGTATCTGAGAATCTATTAATTCACCCAGATAAATAAAAATTCTGAAAAAGTTTCCCACCACAATGAATGTCTTTGAAAATAGGAACTGTCCTAAATATATGACGCTGGGCGCTAACCGGTTAATCCCTGATAATATGACTCTCTCAGTAGTTTAGCAAAATGTAGCGTGCTGATATACTCTTACCAACTTAACCAGTTTTGTCCCGAATTTATATATTCAAATGATGAAAAAAATGGTAAAATATATTAACGAAATTAATTGGTTTTTCTACAGTTAGAACATTCAAAAAGACTTTGATAGATCAAAGAGTACTTGCTCCTTATAATTCAAGATCTAATCAGAAATAACTAAATCATTGTGGTATCTGAGAATCTTTTAATTCACCCAGATAAATGAAAATACTGAAAAAGTTTCCCACCACAATGAATGTCTTTGAAAAAAGGAACTGTCCTAAATATATGACGCTGGGCGTTAACCGGTTAAATTCACATTTTGATGAAATAGATATTATTCTAAATTTTAGGATTTGTCTGAGTAATGTTTGTATATCAAGCGTTTTTTCAAGAGGGCGGTTTCTATTTACGAAAAAAAAGTGGTATTACGGGTGCTACAATATTACTGGACCAAAGAGGCATTTTATACGAACTTTTGAATCACTCGCGCGTAGTGGTGTGCAAAATACGAGCACCATGTCTTTAAATAAAATTTATTAACTCAAAATTTCACACATATTTTCCTCAGAGCAGAACAAGTCAGTATCCGTGCTTGAACTTGATTATTATTTAGCGAAAAATGCAATTTAAAATCACTTCACTAACCAAATTGAGCTGGGTACTTGAGCCAAACACGGCCTTTGCCCATTCATCGTGTCATTAACAGTTTGCGTGAGGTAGATGAAATGCATAAAAACATAAAAATTTCAGATATATGATATCATAGATGATATCATTGCTCCTTTTGCCTAGTCTTTAAAGTTGGGTGTAATAATGGATTCAAAATTATTGTAAATCAAATTTGTCTAAAGAAAATAACCTGGTTAAAAACTTAGTACAACTTTAAAGACACACAAAAAAATTTCCCGTTAACCTCTTCGAGACGGACTTGTCATCTATGCATTCTCAGGGGATCGATAATCAGGGTAAAAAAAATAAAACTGGTAGCCAAACTATTTTTTTAGCAATTTATTTGTGGGCCGGGTATTAATAGTTTACTTTATTTAATTCACCACTACTTACTTCGAATTAAAAATTGTATAGTTACACTTTTAACACGCATGGATTGATACCAATACTGAAATCCTGACCTATGTTACTTCACGTTGACAATCAAACTACAGCCAGTTGCTCTTATTATTTTAATTTTCTTTCAGTTATGCAAGCAAGGTGCTTGTCTCCCTGTAACAGCCACCCCATAGACTGCTGAACTCAAACTGTCTTTTATTTTAACTTTTTATACTATTTCATGATGTATTCTGCGCGGCCCAGGTTCCCAATTTTTTATAAATAAAGAAAGAAGATCAGGGATTGGATGTGTCAGATTTAAAGTGAAAGCAAAAATAAGTCTGTCAAATTAGCTATGCTCAAACTAAAGCTATGGCTTTTTATTTTTTACTATCATGATTCTGATTTCATACGACTACAACTGTGACTCGCCCGTCCCGAAAAGGCTAACACCTTCACTATGCGTGTTGCAGGAGTGACTAATAACACTGAGGAACAAATTTTTAGTTGCATTTATACAAGTATTTAATCGTAAACTAATCTGGTTGTGGAGATTTTAAATCAGAAATTTATTTTTCTCGAAAAGCAGCAGAACTTTCCGAAAGGGTATTTTCCATTAAGTTTATTTCTTGTTTCAATATACTGGATCATAAGACTTAACTTTACCACGCCCCACCTCACTCCAATAAGGGGCATCCAGGGATTACTTAAGTCTCGAAATGCACATTTGTGTGTTATCTGTACTTGTCTGTGCCTTATCTGTACTACATACCTGCCAACTTTTACGCATTTGGCGTAAAATTTTATTTTTACATTTAAAGTGGTAGTAAATATGTACTATTATTTCTTTTATAAACTTATTTTTAAATGATTTTGATCACCACTATTCTTAAAAAAAATAAATCATTTACATTAATATGTGCTCCACTTAGTTTACAACTTAAGCCTTATCAAATACATCGTATTTTTATGCTTAAAATCGAAAATTTAATTCCATTTTAATACAGCTGGGAAAAATCATAATGGAAGGGATTAAAAGTTGGCAGGTATGGTACTAGAAAACGAATAGATTGTGGTGAACAAAGAAGTCATCCCGATCAAATGAAGTGATCCTGAATTGCAAGGGTGTCAATGTAAGCAACATATAGATGTTCTGTTCAAAAGATGAATGTTCCGTAACGAGCCGTGATTGCTCAGGGGATAGAGCGTTCGCCTTCCAATGAGGTGACCCGGGGTCGAATCCCAGTCGATACGAATTCTGCATCCGGCTCGCACCGATCACAGTGCTGACGTGAAATATCCTCAGTGGTAGACGGATCATGGGTTAGAGTCCCCTTGCCGTCAGGCTAACCGCGGGAGATTCTCGCGGTCTTCCTCTCCGTGCGGGTTAGTTCCATCAAAATGTCCTCTTATGATATTTATGAGAAACAACGGAAACTACGTAGATATTGGATCCAAGCATAATAATTTTTATAAATTATATTACATAACTAAAATTATATTATATATATATATATATATATATATATATATATATATATATATATATATATATATATATATATATATATATATATATATATATATATATATATATATATATATATATAAAGCGAGAGAGACATAGAGAGAAAGAGTAAAAATTCGTACATAATATCCGAGTACATAACTTTGCCCAAAAATAAATAGAGAAAACTATACACCTACTCTAAATGACGAAATAAAAATTATCAACAATACAAAATACATATAAGAACTAAAACCCACTCTCGTCTCGAGAAGTTCAGGTAGGTAGTTGCACAAGCAAACCTACGTCCCACCCGAACAAATCTTTTTTTTATTTTTCTTTCTACCGCAAACCATCTCAAACATTCATTACAGCCTGAATCACGGTCACGGATGATAGGCGGCCATTCGCTCTAAGGTGCTAACACAACACACGCATTCAAACGTGCATTCGTTGAAGGAAACAGGTTCCTATCTTCGAATGCGGAGAGAAAACCTCCACATAGTTCTCATCTCAACTTCGAACGGTTCCGTTCTTTCTCCTGGAATTCCAAAATGATGGCTCCTTCTGAAACTAGTGTGCAAACGACTAATACACACAAAACCGATACTTCTCATTCTGTTGGAGTAAAAGTGACAACAAAAGCTGAATCAACTGGAATAGCTGATAATTTGGAGTTAAACCCTTATTATTTCATTACTGTTCCTGGAATTCTGAAGCTCGTGCAACTGGTTCGTACCTATGTTTATCTTTCGCTTAATTATCGTTTGGCATCCGAACTATCTTTTGCTTGATTTAATAACGGGTTGTTTCGTGACTACGCACTATTCTTCCGCCTTACTGTTTCGGTTTCTGTTTCGTCTTATGATATTTATTTACATATATATTTTTAAAAAATATCCCTATCCGCAGTTTTTCTAAGTGATCATTTCTTTCTATATACTTGTAAATTTTTATTCTTAAAAAATCATTTTTTTTTTTTTTGAACTCTTAATGAATCTTCAATTAGACTACAGATTTTCATCAAGTAATATTTACTTCGAATTGTAAGTTTTTGGAACGTGTTGTTTTAGAATAATAAGTTTTATTCCTTCAGATTTAGTGTATTAATTTAGTTAAAGAATAATCAATGTATTCTTAAAATAAGATTTTTTCTTTACATATTTGATTTTTTATCTAGTCATCTTAACAAGTGTTTAGTTATCTATAATCATTAGATTAAAACAAATTCTGAAAAAAAAATTCAACATAAACTATAATATTTTTAACGATTTATTATTTTAATATTAATTATTTAATTAGTAATTAATTAGTAATATTAGAATTCAAAGTGATTTTGTTTGGTCGTAATAATTATCTTGATATGTTTATCAATCTATTTTATGACGTCGCATTTTTTTCTCCAATGCTATATTATTTCTCTCAATTTAGTTTTGATTGAATCGTTAATTAATGTGACGTAGCTTCTTAAGATCAGATTTAATTTGAAGAAATTATTTTTTCTAGTATAAATGCAGCGTTGCCAACTACTACGCTTTTTTCGAAATATTTTATAGAGTGGTGGACATTTATAAAGTTATCAGAATTTATGGTAATTTTTCCAACTTTTTGAGAGAGATGGATTGAAACGCCGGCTCATGTGAACTTTTGAATCATTTGCAGATAGTGGAGTGGAGAAATTTTTTAAACTTAAATTAACAAAATAAAGAATAATACATTAAAACATAAACTACCACAATCAGAAAATTTCCCGAAAAGCGCGGAACGTTGCAGCCTAAACGTAAAAAGTAATAAGAAAAATTTTCTGTTTATTTAAGAATCGCTCTTAGAAATTAAAGATAATTTATGTGTACTAGAATGCATGGTTAAATTTCTAGATCTCGTTTTGTCATTTTAATGGGTAGTTTTAATATTAAAATGGTAGCTATTTGACTAGAAATTTTTTCAATCAATTTAAACTTGTTTTGCTTTTCTTTTGGACGCTGTAACATGTTTTTAATTATTCAGAGATGCCAACTGCTCCGGACATGCCATAATAATTAAAAAAACGGTAAATACATACATGTAAATTTTGCAAATATTTGACTGCTTGCTTTTTAAAAAGCATAGCATGACATGAATGCTATACGTTGGTGAATTTTATAAGCTAATGAATTATTTAGAAATAGTGGTAGATAAAAATCTACTAAATTGAATTTATTAAACCCAGAATCATAACTGAAAAACTACCACTTTGAAATATATCCGGAGCAAGATGGCTCTCTGTAAGTTGCGAATAATATATGCCTCTCAATAATTTATAAATAGTGGTACATAAAAATCTAATTCAATGAATTTATTAAACTAAGAATCACACGTTAATAAGCTTCCACTCGGAAATATTTAATTGCTGTCCGGAGCAAGTTGGCATCTCTGGATTATAGTTAACCATTTATTTTAACCATCGCTATTCTTCAAAACTAATTTTTCTACCAAAAAAAATATCTTCAATATATGCTCGATACTCGATGTTAAATTGCTTCCAAACATATTTTTTCTTCCCTTATCTTATTGAAGAAAACTAAATAACTATTTTTTCTTTTTTAAAATTTTCTCAGGAATCTAAATTCTAATGAAAAACAGTTCTCAAATAAAACATTATCAGAAAACATTATCAGAAATTAAAGATTATAAAATAATTCTTTTTATAGTAATCCTGAAGCTTATACTCAAAAGTACATACAAGGCTATATAAAATGAGCATAATTCGATAAAACTTTACGACATGTGTCGCAATAATTTCTCTGAAACGCTAAAATGAATTGTTGCGACATACTTTTAATATCCTGTGTCTTATAGCTAATAAATGGTTGCGAATTTAAAAATGAAAAATTTTAAGACGTGAACATTTTTATAACTAACATTGTTTTAAATTTTAGATAGAATTCTCAATATTCATGATGGTGTGATATCACTTTGCAATTAACAAACATAAATATTCTTTGTAAAATAAGCTTTATAAAAAGAAACATGTAGCAAAAATTAGGAATTGAATGTGATCATAATGTTTAAATGATTACGTTTACATGAATATGATGAATCAAAATTACTCCGTACCTGGTAATAGAGTGAACGTTAAAAAAAAAACGAAAAATTTAACTGTTTTTTTTAAAAAATCTTTTTATTTGAATAAATAAAAAATAAAAGAAAGAAATAATAAAAGAAAGGAAATAGCAGAATTTACATGCGCTGACAAAATGGATAAGTGCCTTATACAATTTACCAATTGTAAGTTTTATATAATTTCTGATGAATTATAAAATGCAGAGAATGGAGATATTGAAGATTATATTTCATAAGCTGTTAATCCTAAGTAAAAAAAAAAAAAAAAAAAGAAATCTTTTAACTCTTTGTATTGGAATGCTATTGTCTGACATCATAAATAATTTAAGACCCTTAATGTTTAAAATTTTTACACTTAATGTTTTGTAAAGAAATTGCTTTTAGAGTGTTATGTAATATTTGGTAAACAAACAGGTTTTTTTTCTTCTTTTAAACTCTTAGTGAATCGTTCTTTTAAGTGTAAAAAGAGCCTTAGATGCAAAGGATTACACTTTATTGAAATTATTTAAACATGTTTCATTTCGAAATAATAATTAACAATAGCAAATATGTAAACGATCATTTTTATTCAAATGAAAAAATATGATACTCATGAATTTGTAGTTAAAATTTATGGCCTTTATTAACAAAAGTGAAATAAAAGGATCATATTATTGTAAAAACGAAAAATATAGATATCTGTTTAAGACTTTATAATTATCAATTATGTTGTATATGTTTCGCTATGTTTTTTTTTGATTTATTATTATTTTTTTATTTACTTTTTTTCAATTTCTTGTTCCGAGCATGTTTCCAGTTAAATTTTCCCGAAAACGTTGGATTTGTTGATATTTTACTAAGCCATCCTCTAAAAAAAGTGTTTACATTTTTCTTAATTCATTTAAATAACTATGTGTTTTTTTTAATTTTCTTTAATTCAAATATTTTTTTCTAGTTACTCAACATTTATTCGCAATGGTTAACTTTTTATTTTACATTTATTTCAAAAAAGCATAAAAGAATAATTTATTTTAATAACATTGTGATAGAAAGAATTTTGAGAATGAAACAGGTAAGGGACATTTTTATGAATAACATAAAGTGGGCGCATCAATGTGGGTAGGCTTAATGTCACAGAATTGTTTTGGACTGCACTTTAATTGTAACATAACTAATCAACATTAGTTTTGATTCTGCATGATTTTTTCTTTCAAATTGGGTAAAGGTAAATGAAATAAGTCAAAAAATAATTTTTCTTACCTTCTAACAAATATCGTATGGTCCTTAAAGTTTTAAAAAATGGAACTAAAGTGAAGAAAATAAAATACTTAGTAATAAGTTTGTTTTCACCACTATACTTAAAATATTACTGAAAAAATAAAATTACATGCGCAAGTCATTGTTATGATATAGGAAAAGTTCTCCCAATGGTAATGCTGAGTGTAGTGAAATACTTATTTGAAATCGAAGAAAAATTATTGAAAGAACCGTTTTAACTCGGTTAATAAAGTAGTTCGGATATACTTATTCTTCTTTCCCTGATGTGATTCATCCCCTCAGCTCTTCGATTTATTTAATTAAGTATTTTTTAAGTTTGCACTTAAAAAATATTCACAATCTAATTCAAATATTAAGCTAATTGCACTAGATTTAACTGTTTTCATCTTCTTTATCTTCAAAAATCGCATAAAAGCTGTGATTTGTTAGGGACATTCCAATCTCGGACGAACTTTGTTATGATATTGAGTTACGTCTCGATTTCTGATTTAAAGAAAGATTCTGAGTTTGTAACTTACAGTATCGTCTGCACTTATTAATTAGCATATTTGAGGTCACCCTCTCGATTGAATCTTAGAACGTGAAAATCCGATCATTAGATTAAAAATTATTCAGAATAATTCGTATTTCCCCCCCCCCATCATTTTTCATTCCACTAAATCTAAATGATTTATAAGATTATTTATTATGCCATAATGATTCAAAAGTTCATATGAAACGTCCCTTAGTTCCGTAATGAGGCTTTAAAATGTTGTCAAAATTACCAATTGTTCTGAAATATTAGTTTTTTAAATGTCTACTACTTAATAAAATATTAATCTAAAAGTGTAATAGTTGAAGTCGTTGTATTCTGATAAAGATTCTGACCACTAATTGCGAAGAAATTATACTTTTTATTTGTAAATGCAATAACCATTTTGAAAAGAAATCAAGGTATTATTACTTGTGTACTATTTAAAATTATTTTAACATTTTTAACGAGCATAACAGCTGAATTCGAATGCATAGTTGATTTGTGTTCGAGCCGGATGTGGTGTTGCCGAATAAAAACTCTCTGCATTACGTATTAAAAATAATAAAATATGATGATGGTGGAAACTATGACTATCACAAAACTTTGAAGGAAGAGAGAAAATAGCAAAATGAAAAGGGGAAAATACCACAAGGGTCTCTTGTATCCACTCAGATGAGATTGAATTCCTAAGTTTATAATAAACATTTGAATAAAAACAACTCTTAATTCGCTAGACTTATCATATTTATACAAAAAAAACTAAAATTGAAACTCTTGCATAACCACTTTTCTTTCTTCTTTTATAAAAATGAATAAAAATTAAATAATTAACATAAAATTTAATCATCTGCGTTACTTTTAACAGCAGTGATTTATCGAAAAAGTGCTAAAATTTAGATAATCAAAATCGTCTTTGATTCTAACTGGGGGGAAAAACGATTTATACATTTGAAATTTTTTCCTAAGCAGTGGTACTAGAAATATTTATTTGGAATATAACTCATAATATCATTTAATTATTCGCTTTACTAGTAAATCGAATAATTATCGTTTTAAGAAAGCAAAATTTAAAAAAAATTAAAAACAAATATTATTTTAGAATTCCAATTACAAACAATTCTGCAGGTTGTTACCTAAACTGAAAGTTGATATATATCAAAACGGCAAAAAGTAAACATAAAAACTGGTAGCAATTAAATTTCATTTTTATCTTTAAGAGGAACAAAAGAATATCCATAACTACCAAGTTTTTTTTTTAACGGATACAATAAATATATAGAATTGCTTCCACCCCTACAGCATAAAATTGTTTATTGTTACGAACAAATCCATACTTCCCGAAAACTATCTAAGTAGTTCTACTAATAGCAGACCTGCCAACTTTTAATCCCTTCCATTATCATTTTTCCCAGTGGTATTAAAATGGAATTAAAACTTCAATTTTAAGCAAACAAATACGTTGTATTTGAAAAAAATTAAGTTGACAACACTGATAGTAACGCATATTAATATATAAGCTTAATTTTTGTAAGAATAGTGGTGATCAAAATCATTTAAAAATTAAATTTATAAAAGAAAAAATAGTATATATTTACTACCACTTTAAATATAAAAATAAAATCTCCCGCCAAATCCGGGAGAGTTGGCAAGTATGCTAATAGTGTTTACTCCTCTCTGTCTCGACTTCGGGTCTAATTACAATTAATAATTAAAATTATCACCACTTTAATAGTAAAATTTTATTTAATATATAATAAATAGATTCTTACATATTTGACGTTTGGGATTACATCGTTTATAAATAGCAACTACGTAATTAGCGTAGTGTGATTAACAGAGATGTCTACTTGTTCACATTTGCGGTAAAGTACTTTCTAGTTGTTATTTAGTATTTATAATTTAAACTAACTTTTCCACCATTACATATCGAAAATTCAAAGTATATCGAATACAACTTTTTTGCAGCCGTCTAGTGGTGACTTTTTTAAAGAGTGGAAGTGATTATCCTTGATTAATATTATGGTAACGGATTATTAATTTATAAACACTTTAAATTTCGTAGTGGTTAGCTTTGATGTTCTTTTTATGATAATTGTTCACTACAACGCTTTCAGCATCATATTTTATGGGTTGTAGACAGCAAAAACTAAAGCTTGCAGAATTTCTTAATAAGTTTGTTTTGTGAGATATGCAACAGGGTGGCGTTCCATATGAGCTTTTGATTAATTTACATGTAGTGCTGTGGAAAACTATTTTAAATCAAATTTACAAAAGAAAAAATCATATATTAACCCTTTAGTGGGCCATTTATTTCTAGTAAAGGTAAATTAAGGAATTTTTGGAATTGAAATTCATATTAGAATAGTAATTGCTATAAGAAAAGAAAAACTCATAGAGCTTATAAAAATTTATTTAAATTTTAATGCCATTTTCTTGGGTGGTAATTATATTTACCACGATCTATTAAGAACTTATTAACTTTTATTTTTCTTTATTTACAAAATTTTTTTTATCAATGCTATAAACTTCAGAAGGAATTACGCATGTTTCAACTTTTATACGTTTTTTTTAAATGGCTGCCAATTTTATTCATACGCACTTCAAGAAAGCTGAAGTTATTAAGAAATGGAAACCTAAATTAAAAGTGGTTGATAAGTTAGCATAGGCTTTAAAAAATGACTGTAAGTACGCTTACCACGGCTCTAGAAAGGGTTAAGATAAACACTTATCAACTAATGGAAGAAATTTTCTCAAAAAGGTAAGAAAGTTAGCAGCCCTGCGTATAGCAGAAATGCCATCTTACACCGCTGTGTAAAGAAATATCTTCTAGTGGTAACGATATTTCAGTTATTTGTTGTTTAGTATTTTTCGTTTTCAGTAATTTTCGTTCCATTACATATCGTAAAATCAAGGTGTCATATGAATTGCAACATGACTGCAATTTTTTCGTGTTGACTCGTATAAAGAGTGAGAGAGATTATCTTTATTATTCAAGGTTTGCCTTGAATTCGAAACAAATTTATTAAGACTTTTGCAGAGAGCAGGAGCAGTTGGTATAGGTGACAGTGGAATGAAAAAAGTTACTGATATTACGTAAATGTATCAAGATTCGAAATATCGGGATTTGATCATTTAATACATTGCCAGAGATGCCAAGTTGCTCCGGACAGCAAATATATATTTTAAAGTGGTAGTTTATCAATTGTAATTCTTGGTTTAATAAATTCAATTTAGTAGATTTTTATCCACCACTATTTCTAAATGATTCGTAGGCTTATATGATTCACCACTTTACAGTGCTTATGTCGTGCCATACGTTTTAAAAAATAAGCAAAAATAGTCAAATATTTGCAAAATTTACTTTGTAGTTATTTACAGTTTTTTTTTAATTATTTTGTCGTGTCCGGAGCATTTGACATCTCTGCATTGCAAGTGGGTCACGTAAAAATACGTTTTTAAAATTTATGTGATGCATACAAAAGTTTAAAAAGCGGTATTAAAACTGCTTCGTTCCCGCTCTGTTTTTCACAAAAATTATCGATTCGTGATTACAATAAACAAAAATGATTCAGTGTTTTCACTATCATAATCATTCATCGCATTTTCTTTAAAAATTGATGTTGTATATTGATGCAATATGTTAACACAGCTGTACCTAGCGTTATTTTAAAAGGACGGTGAAATTAGATTGTTTCATTCATTTTAAGTCAATTGCATACCTGCCAACTTTTAATCCCTTCCATTATCATTTTCCCCAGTGGTATTAAAATGGAATTAAAACTTCAATTTTAAGCAAACAAATACGTTGTATTTGAGAAAACTTAAGTTAACAACCATGATAGTAACGCATATTAATATATGTGCTTAATTTTTGTAAGAATAGTGGTGATCAAAATCATCTAAAAATTAAGTTTATAAAAGAAAAAATAGTATATACTTACTACCACTTTAAATATGAAAATAAAGTCTTCCGGAAGAGTTGGCAGGTATGCAATTGTTTGTTATAAAAACTGGAGTAATTGACAGATCAGCGGAACAAACTACTTTTAATGTATAACAACATACTTTAAATATTGATGTACAGTTGCCAAAAAATTAATGGATCACCCTAAATAACTTTTAATCTAACGTTCTAGGATTCAATCTTAATGGTCAGAGGGGATGACCTCAAATAGTTCCTGAGAAATCGAATTTTGAAGATGCGAACTTTTTGAAGTTCGATTTCTCGAGAATCATTAGACCAATTCCGCTTAAAATTTGTATTTTTACATAATTATATTCTTTAAAATTATGTAAAAAAAATAGTATAACTTTCAATTGAAATTTTATCCACTATTATTAACCAAAATAAAAAAAAAAATAGAAAACAATAAATATTTGATAAAAAGTTATCTTTTGCCCGGAATTACATTTGGAAAAACGAATATCATAATAATGTGCGATAATTTTTCAGTTTGCTTGAAAAACTTTCAAGTTATATCGAAATGCGCGAAAAGGAACATTAACATTTAGGGGTCCAACCATTCTCCTGTCCGAATTATGGGGGCTCATATTTTCCTAACTGTGGCTACCCTTTTATTTCGGGCTCAAAAATACGAATCAATCGAAAAAAATTTATGTTTATTTAGAGAAAGATTCCGATTTTGTAATTTGCAATATCGTCTGTACTAATTAATTAGCATATATAAGGTCATCCCCTCAAACCATCAAGATCGAGTTCCAGAACGTGAAGATCCGATCAAATAAAGTGCTAGTTAACGTAATCCGTTTATTTATTAATTTTTCCCTTCTTTTCTTTAAATGGTAGCTACAGTTTTGCATGTATGTAAAATTTCTGTAATATTGAGGCGCTGAGAAGTGTACTGAATAGTTATAGTATGATGAAATATTTTTATTTGAACAACCACTGTGAAATAAAACTTTAAACCATGGTTTATGCATTGATAAAAATAAATATACAGGAACTGAGTAGAACATTTCTCTTTTGTCTGTATTTAAACAGCATTTTTTTTAAAAGGAAATAACAATCCCTCGGATAATAACATTAAGTCTGTTTACATAAATTTATTATATTTGTATTGTGAAATATAAAATAAAATACCGCCTTCTTCCTCAAGGTTATAAATAGGTTTTATAAATTGTTTTTAAGTGGATAAAATAAATGAAACACATTTCTAGATGTTAGATATCCGTTGTTGGTGTCGATTATTCAATTATTTTTTATTACTCTTTCTTATTTCACAAAAGAGTCATTGTTCCTATAACATTATCCTCTATTATATGATTAAGATATTATTATTAATTTAATGTCCAAAGGTCGGCTTTTTTGTACTTAATCGTTTTTCGTGTTTACAACTTGAAGTGAAAGTCAAGAACAAATTTTCGAACTTGGTTATTAGGAAATCCACTTTTAGAATTGTTTTGAAGCAGTAATCCATCTCTTATTGCGGATATTTTCCAGCATTACAGGGATGCCACAAGCGACTATTTATGAAAAAAGTGGTAGTAAATATATTTACTTTTACTTATTTATTATCTCTTTAATTATTCAATCACATCTACCACTATGACTTACATTTTGTATTATTCATAAGCAAAAATTTTTTTGCATTCACATGAATTAATAACTGAGCACCAACAGTCTTAATACAGAGATGCCAACGCTCCGCTTTTTAAAATGGTATTTTCTAGTGGTAGCGAAATTTAAGTCACTATTAGTTTAGTATTTTTCTTTTAAGTAATTTTCACACCACTAAATATCAAAAATTATAAGTATCATGTACAATGCAACGGTTAAGCATCCATGTATTGGTTACTCTATTAAAAAGTAGGCGTAACTATCCTTCTTTATGGATTATTACTGTTTAATAATTCTGGAAATCGTAGCTTCCCTCTTCGTTTTAGAAGAGAGAGCTTTCGCATTATATCAAAGAATTATTCATAAGAAACTATGTAATGAACGAAGTATTATACGAAACATATTAAAACAGTAATATTTTTAAAAAAGTGGTATTCAAATCATAATTTATATTAAATAATAGATAACATTTTCTGAGGGGCTTCTTTTCAATAAAAGAAAAATTGGACTCCATGAAATGATGCTAGATATTTTTTAATTCCTTATATTATTTTCTACTCCCGCATTCCACTTAAGTTTTCAGGAGTTAAGTGGAAACTGCTGTATCTATCAATAGTTGTAATGCGTAGCCGAATTATATTCAGTTTCGTTACTCACGCCTGAGTACGCTTATCATATACCGGATAGTTTTACATCTCCCTTTAAAGCTTTCATCTTACACAGATGCCAACGCTCCGCTTTGTAAAATAGTATTTTCTAGTGGTAGCGAAATTT
Source organism: Parasteatoda tepidariorum (assembly GCF_982258835.1). Classification (NCBI taxonomy): domain Eukaryota; kingdom Metazoa; phylum Arthropoda; class Arachnida; order Araneae; family Theridiidae; genus Parasteatoda; species Parasteatoda tepidariorum. The sequence continues at coordinate 26,995,051 of NC_141758.1, forward strand.
AAGTCTGTATTAGTTTAGTATTCTTCATATTAAGTAATTTTCACACCACTAAATATCAAAAATTATAAGTATGATGTAAAATGCAACGGTTAAACATCCATTTATTGGTTACTCTATTAAAAAGTAGGCGTAACTATCCTTCTTTATGGAATTTTATTGTTAAATTTTCTACCACTTTATTAAAATCATTCCAGAAAGCGGAGCAGTTGGCATCCCTATTAATATATGTGTTTGAGAAATATGCAATTATCTGGTTTCCACAGTCCCTAAAACTCTAACTAGTGGAAGTAAGATTAAATAAATTCTAGCTACGCTTTCACAGTTTAAGAGTTTGCTAGTCTAAAATTCTCATATAGCTATGTTTTCTTTGAATGAATGTAGTCACAAATGTAAAAATAAAATATCGACGTTTGTCGCATTTTCGTCCCGATTTGCAAATTATTTAAGACTCCCCATCGACTAGAAATTACGTTGGCTTGGCTTTCTAAATATTTTAGTAGCTTTAAAAAATGTTTGCTATAACTCTTCATTTAACAGAGATACTGTTTAGTTCTATTTTCATACGTTAACCCTCTCGAAGGCCGTGGTAAGCATACTTATCACCACTTTTTAAAGTTCATGGCAAACATTTTTACCACTTTTAATTTAGGTTTCCATTTGTTAATATCTTCAGCTTTCTTGAAGTGGATATGAATAAATTTGGTAACCATTTGTTAGTTTAAGAAAACGCATAAAAGTTATAAAATACATAATTCCTTTTGAAGTTTGTAGCAGTAATTAAATTTATTTTATAAATAACGAAAAATAAAGGTCAATAAATTCCTAATAGGTCGTGGTAAATATACTTACCACCAAAAAAAAAAAGGCATTTAAATTCAGATCAAGTTTTATTTAATTTAGCTTATAATTAATTTAGATTAAATATAAGCTAAATAAGTTTTTTTCACCTATATCAATTACTATTTCTTATATCAATTTCAATTCCAAAAATACTTTAATTTACCTTTACTAGAAATAAATGACCCATTAAAGGGTTAATGAAATGTTTGGAAGATTATTTCATGATCAATATTTATCTATTCGGATGAAGACTTTCCGAAGCCCTGTTTCAATCTACGGTACACAATGTGTATATATTTACGCTTGCAAATGAGATTTACAACCTCAATTAACTTGGCCCATTTCACTGCCTAAACTCCTAATCTACTGCATAGTTTTTCAAAAATATAAAAACTTGCAACTCAATTATTTCTTTTTTAACACTTCCGGAATAGCAAATTTCGATTGAAAATTTAAGTCAGGCAGAAAATTATCTATTGCGACCTTATTCAGGGTAAATGTATGAGAATAAATGAGTGGTAGCTAAAATTTTTCAAACCTTCTAAAAATATGTGCAATTTAAGAACCGAGAAGCCAACTTGCTCCGCTTTGTAAAAAAAAAGTATATTCTAGTTGTATCGACATTTTGCTTATTTTCATTTTTCAGTTCATCTTAAGTTCATTTTTCATTCTAAGTAATTTTTTTCAATTAATTACTACACATCCAAAATATCATATGAAATGCAACTTTATTGAATCAGGCCTGAAAGCGGGACGGAAAAGAGAAAATACTGGTAGAAGAACTATTTCAATATTAAATAATATTTGGGAGGAGTTAATCTATTCTCAACAATAACAATTCAATGTAAGGAAATTTTTCACGTTACGTTTACGTTTATTATCAAAAAATTGGGTGCTTGGGCCGCGCAGCTGCCCCTAACCCATACATCATGAATTTGTATAGTGTGTAAAAAACATTTTGAGTTTGCAACATTCTGGTATGCAATGACAGAAATTTTTCACGGTGAAGAAGCAATTCAATATAAAAATTGCATCCGTGAAAACAATTGGTAGTTATGGATTTTTATTATTCTGGAAAAAAAAAACTAAAATTTATTTTTTACCAGTTTTTACTCTTTTCTGTCTCGATATATATGGTCTTTCAGCCCCGAATTGAATTCAAATCACGGTTACTCCTAAAAAAGTAGGCGTAATTATCCTTATTTTGTTAATTAATTTGCTTTGATTTATTAAAACATTTGAATTGGAGCCGTTGGCAACCCTGTGAGAATAACGAAATATTTTCCTGATGTGGTTTTCACAAACTTATGTATTTCCTTTCTATTAAAAATTAAAATTCTATTAAATATTTCACATTTGCTACCACTTTCAAAAATGCTCTAAACCGTGGTAACCCTGTTAAAATGTACACATGAAGTAAAGCGATATACTTCAGTTGTTTGTTATTTAAAAGAATAGTTGTTGCGAGACTTTTAAAAGCAATTAGTTTTACATTTCTAGAGGGTTGTTGGATAAGTGTTGCCAGACAGACTACACTTCACCGGAAAGGATTAAATGAAGAAATGTAAATGCTGGCAGCTATGGACATAAATGAAAAATATCCTACCAGCATACCGGTAAAAAAAAAAAAAAAAAAAAAAAAAAAATCTATAATTTAAAAAAAAAAAAAAAAAAAAAAAAAAACGCTAATAAAAGCAAAGTCCCTTAACTTTCTAATTATTAAAAAATAATCTGTTACAGAATTTCTACTAGGAATTTTTGTTCTTAAAATATTACATTCTATAACCGTTGTTGAACAGCCGACTTAATGTTGAGTTTACGGCAACCAATGTTCAACGCTGCAACCAATGTTCAATTTTGAACCCAATCCAGAAGACCAGAGATCGCCAGGATCAAGTGTACGGAGAAATTTTACCGTCGTGGAGAATTTACGTTACATGGATAGGAAAACCTCTCACGGTTAATCTGACGGCAAGAGAACTCTAATCTATGATCCGTCTACGACTGAGGGTATTTTACGTCAGAACTATGGTTGGTGTGAGGCGGGTGCGGAATTCGTATTGACCAGTTATCGCTGGGAATCGAACCCGGTACACCTTAGTGGGAGGCGAGCTAATATCCTTCAAAAAATCTCCCTTATTTAGTTTTTTTTTTTTTTTTTAGTATCATTATTTTCTCTGGATGCTATGTTATAATTTTAGTCGTAATGTTGTTTTAACATCCTGCAATGAAATTAATTCTGAAAATAAACTCTGAGTTCTTTACTGCTTGGAAAGATATTTCACAAGGGTCATAAAATTAAATTATATGATGTTTAACTCAGATCACGACATCCTATTAAAAAGTGAGAGCAGGATTCGGCTGGTTTTAAATTTTCTTAAAAATGGTGATGGAAATGAAACAAACATCGATATCATTTTATATCATTCTTGTCTACCCTTAAACATTTTTTTTAAAAGAAAAGCTTTAAATGACGGATTACTAAACGTTAATGGATGTATGTTATAAAAAAAAATTCCTACCTATACAAATATAAATTTATTAACACTGTTAAAATAATTTAAGACCTTCAAAACTGTGATTATCTAAGTTGTATTTAATGATTATTTGAGTTTTAGCTTTTGCTTTATTTAAAATAAAATAAAAACACAACCCACTAATATTACTAGTGAACTAAATTTAAAACTTAAGTTATTTATATATTTTGCTACCCAAAATTGTTTTTAATCAAAAAACTGTGTTTAATCTAAAAATGATAGAAAAATTTATTTTTCCTAACACTTTACATGCAGTTTCTTCATTACATCAATTTTGGAAATTTTAATTTTTTTTAAGGACTGCGTATGAACTTTATTCATGGAAAACTAAACATTTGGGTATCTATTTCTTATTTTTTTTTAATTATTGATATTAATTAATATTAATAATTTTTTTGTTATAATGAAGGCTTAAATATATTTCTAATTTTAAAACCATGAAATGTTTTATAAATTTATTAATTCCCACAAACATTCTGATTTTTTATTTTTTTGAAATTAACTTTACTTAACAATTTCGAACAATCTTCCTTAAGATAGAATGTTTAAAAACGATAAATAAAAATGAAAGAAACTGCAAACAAATCAAACAATTTTTTTAATTAAGAAAAACTAAAATTAGACGATCTGTTATCTACCAAAATCATAAAACTTTGGTGTTCAAAAACCTTTTATTTGATGTCTAAAGGTCAAAATCTTGAACAAAAGTTTTGGTTGAATAGGATGTGGGTTAAATATAAAAAGTTAACGTTTGCTTTGTAGAGATTGTTTACAATGAGGCCGTCTAAGTGTGAGAACGGCTTATTGTAAAAGAAGATTTCCCCCAAGGGCTTATTCCTATAAGCCTGAGTGTTGCTGTTTAATTTTTATCAAGAGCTTAAAAAGGATATTTACATATTCTTCAAAACTTACTCTGAAAAGGTGACATTCTTTAGTGAGAAAACTTAAGGAATTAATTTTTTTTCTTCCGTGAAATAATATATCACTTTTTTTTCACGGAGTTTTAGTTTTAAATTTTATCGTTATTATTTCACGAGATCACACGAAGTATTTTTAAACTAGTTGAATTATTGTTTTAAAAATGTTACGTATTTTAATCTACCACGAGTATTATCAGTGTGATCAGAGACAGTAATATTTAAAAAGTGATGATATGATAAATATTTTATGAGGTCATCGTTAATTTAACGTCTAAATTAGGAATTCATTTTCCCAGATGTAACGCAATTCAATTTACAAATGCTGTTTGGTCCATAGCAATTAGTTTAAAAATTTTGTTTGCTTAATTCTTTCCCACTAGCTTTTAAATTTTTCTTCTGGAATGTTGCAACCTTGATTATAAATGATTATTTTAAAGTTTGAAAGTTACTTTAAGAAACTGAACAAGTTTTTTACTAATCACTTAAGCTTTTAACACGTTCAAGTCGGGGTGACCCACCGATGGGTCACGCTAGATTGTCTCATCTTGGCACGCACCGGAGTAAAAACTGGTAACAATAAATTTCATTTTTTAGTTTTTTTCCGGGAATAATAAAAATCCATAATCACGAATTGTTTTTAACGAATGCAATTTTTATATTGAATTGCTTCTTCACAGTGAAAAATTTCCTTACAGTGAATTGTTATTGTTGAGAATAGATTAACTCCTCCCGAATATTATCTAATATTGAAATAGTTCTTCGATCAGTATTTTCACCTTTCCCGGCGTGAACGTGTGAAAGGCCTTTTGGCGTACCTGCCAACATGTACGGTTGTTGAAAAATATTCAACCAAGTGGTAGTAAAGCAATTAAGTTTGAAAGAATTTTCTAAAAACAAAACTATTAAGGTATCTATATGCATAATCAGTCAAAAAATATATCTTATCCAAACATTTTTTTTTAATTATTGATTCGTTGCGATTGATTAAAAACAATTTTGAAACTTTAAGATTTAATACGCCAAAATGTTGCTAACACTAAAAAAATTATTTCCTCAATGGCCGTACAAGTTGGCAACTATGTCTGTGAATTAACGTCAGATCAATTTCAAAGCACAATTTTATTAAGTTTTCTCAAATTTTGCTACCGCTGGAAATTTATCACATGGTGGAGTAATTTGGACCTTGCACAGCTTTAAAATTTTCAAATGTTAGATAGTGGTATAAAATTATTTCATTAATTACAATTATCCAAGAAAATCAACACTTTCGTTATGGAAAGACAATTTTACCCTTTGAACTCGAGGTTTTATCAACGTCTAAAACCTTATGTAAATAAAATTTCAATTACTAAACGTAACAAAAATGAAGGAAATATGTCGGATAATTTTTTTTCAATAATTTAAAGTATAGGACGATTTTAGCTAATTGTACAATCATAAAAAATAACTAAATAAATACATCTATTCAATAAAATGTGTAATAGATTGTCTTAAAGATCAGCATGGCAATATAACTGAAAGCCTCCACACAATTTTTTTATAGGTAGTTTGACCAGACCACCATGAAACTATACATGTTAACGAAAGAGCTTTTTAATACAAAAAACTATTAAAAAATAGTAAGTGGTAGCAAATATATGTCTAAACATTTGTTTAATTTATGAATATGATCGATTTGTCTTATTCACTTGTCAACCACTACAAATTCAATTCTCAAATAGGAGAATGTTTCAAATGAAGATTTGCGTAGAATATCTCAATTTAAACAACAAAAAAAAGAATTAAATTTTCCGAAACAATGAAGTAAACTATATTCTGGATTATTTTCCTCTTTCTATTTTCAGTATCCAAATGTAATGATGTCTGATACTTTTTTAAATTTAATTATTTATGAATTCTTACAATTGCATTTCATAGAATTAAAATTTTTATTAAATATATTTTATTTTCTGAAATGGTAGATTATAATATTTGAACTAACTCATTTCTATCTCAACATTTGTCATGTAAAAGGAAGCATTTTTTTTTTTATTTAAAATTACATTTCTTAAAATGATTTAATAATTCACATACCTTAAAACTCAAAATTTTTTTAAACGTTTCCACATTAATAATAATAAATTATGAATAATTATTTAAAGCAACTTTTTGCATGAAATAATCTTTGGGTAAACGAATTTTATAACATGTGTATAAAATGTTTCGATGAGCTTGAAAATTCATCGAGATATTGCGAAAGACGCAAAAAGTAAAATTAAGAGAACTAAACTTTTGATCGCTTTCCTGACCATACTATGAGAATTGGACAGAATTCGAATTTGACCGAAAAGAAACTTAAGAAAAAATGTGCGGTAATATGACTGATTATGTTTCTTAAAATATTGTCTGCTGCACTAATTATTGAGTGTAATTAATTAATGGAAGTTAAAATTTTGGCCCTTGAATCATTAAGATCGGTTCTGAAGTCTAATTCCGATCATTAGTTCATATATGCTATTCAGAGTTTTTATTTTTGTGCAACAAAAATAAAATACGAAGAAGATAAAAATTAAAACTAAACACTTTATGCATTAAATGCTAATGATAAGCTGGTTAAAAACATTATTTATTACAAAATATGTTTTTTTTTAAATCATATTTTTTCTTTTTTTTCAAAAGAAGATGCCGGAAGTGTTACTCATTTAACGTTACCCAGTGGGCACCTGTGAACCAAAGTCACGGTGGCGAGCAGCATTACCCAAGCCACACTGCCACAAACCCGTTCATAGAGTGGGCCACATTCACACATGACACACAACAGAGGACAACACATAGAGAAACATCCATGCCCAGAGCGGGATTCGAACCCGCAGCCATTGGCTTCACGGTCAGGCGTGCTAACTGCTCGGCCACCTGGCCGGCTTTTTAAATCATATACATTTCCAGATTTGATACAGGTGACTAAAATAGCAATAAGTGGTGACGATTAAATTTTAGAATTTTAATAAAAGAGATTAAAATTTGCAAATTTTATAGCATATTTTTTTAGATTACCAGAAATGCCAACTTTCTCAGCTTTGCAAAAAAAAAAAATATTTTCTAGTAATATCAAAATTAAAGTTATTTTTAGATAAGTTTTTTTCATTTTATGTAATTTGACAGATTGAAAATATAAAATATCATAAGAAATGCAACATTATTACTGTTGTCTCGTGGCGACACTTTTAAAGAGTGGGCGTAATTTTCCTAATTTTACATGGTGTACTCTTCAATTCGCTATCAATTTGTTAGAATTTTGCTGAAAGCGGAGTAGTTTTTATTTCTAGTTTACTATTGAAAGTCGATTCCGATAAAGATTTTACTGAAATTTTCTACAAGAACAATTTTAAATGTAACTCATAGTGTTATTAAATAAATAAATATGATTTCTACCACTTTATACATTTTTTGTTGCCTGTGACACCGCTGCATATCCTTTCTAAAGAACACGACTTCAGCGGGATAAATGAATGAATAATCTTTGTTTGTTATGGAAAAGAATAATATCGATTATTTTTTTCATTACAAACTAACATAATTTATCTCATCGTAAATGTAAACGTATTTTCTCCTTCTTCCCACCACTCTTTACGTTGCAGAGAAGTAGGAACTCTTAGTGTGCACACAAACTAAATTGAAAAAAATTCTGGATAGAAATATATTATTAAATTGCATAAAAACTGTATCTTGTAAAGTGAAACCGATTTCGAAATTGAAATCAGCGACGAAAAAATATCCGAAATTCCTGTCTACTATCTAATGCATCCGGTCTAAAGAAAGAAATTGCAATTCATTACAACGTGAATAAATGCACCTTTTGCATATCTGAAAATGATACGCGTTTTTTCGCGAACAGAACTTTCAGACAGACTTAATTATCTATGTTTGTGGTTATAATAGAAACACTTTTTAATTGTTGAGAAGCCTGTTCAAGAGCGATAAGAGAACAGTAGAAATTTTCAGAACTAACAGAAAATACTTATCAACCAATCTTCTGAACTCACAAAAAGTTCCTTTTATTACAAATTACTATCACATTTTTTAAAAAAAATAATAAAATAAACTTCATCTACCCATTTCAATGAATTTAGAAATACTTTCCTTTATTTACTGTTAGTATCTACCAGCAAAATGAATTGCTATCAGATACCTATTTGAGATGTTTCATTGTCAACAAATTATACTCAAATTTCAACAAATTAATTTTTTATTAAATATATTTTATTTTTTAAAACGGTAGTTTTTAAAATTTGAAGTACCCCATTTCTATCTCAACATTTGTCACGTAAAAAGATTTAATATTTTTAAATTCATTTAAAATTAAATTTCTTAAAATGATTTAATAATTCAAATAACTTAAAATTCAAAATTGTTTGAAACGTTTTCACAAATATGTATAATAATAAATTATAAATATTTAAAGCTACTTTTTGCGTTAAATAATCTTTGGGTAAGCGAATTTTATAACTGTGTATAAAATGTTTCGATGAGCTTGAAAATTCATCGAGATATTGTGAAAATTTTTAATTTTTTTTTTACATCATTATAGTTACTAAAATGGTTTGAAAAAATTAATGCAATATGGAACACACAAAAATAGGTTTATTTATATACACAAAGATGCCAACTTGCTCCGGAGAGCGAATAAATATTTTCAAGTGGTAGTTTATCAATTGTGATTGGTGATTTAATAAATTCAATTTAGTAAATTTTTATCCACTACTATTTCTAAACAAATCGTAGGTTAATACAATTCACCACTTTTGCTATATATGTTCTATCTGCGCCAAATATACCATTCGCCCTGGAGCATAGCACAGATTGTCGTCCAAAAATATGTTCATCAATTTACTAAATTATCTACTAGCAACGCTAATCACTAATTGCTTATTTGACTATAATTATAAATAATTTAAAATTTTATTTTTTCTGAAAGACTAATTACTTCACTTGTTTGTTTCATTTACTTGTCAATCACTACAGGTTCAATTCTCAAATATATATGATAAATTTTTCTCAAGTACTTTTAAAATAAAATTTGGGTTCATCCTCACAACTGGTTCACATTTTAATTAGTCTGCGCAGACTTCTTATAAAAAAACAGTGTGGTGGCTATATATTTGTTATAAATTGTACATGTTTGTAAAATAAAGTTTTCAGTGAAAAACTTAAGTTATTAATAGGTCTATGAAGAGATAAAATTTTGAAAATAAAGTTCGAACAAAAGTGGAAAAAACTACTCTAAAACCAAAAATTCCTTTTATATTTTCGTGGCCTGCAACTGTCCCGTTACTAAACATTCAATTATATATTTTTTGTTTTGAGCTCCTGTATTTAGCTGTAGGAACTCTAATTTTTTTATTAAAAGGGTTGCCAGGTTATTAAAATGGTTTTTTAAGTGCTGACTAATAAAATTCAAAATTTTATTTTAAAAAATTTAAATCAGCAAACTTTTTATCGTATATATTTTCAGTTTACTATTGGAAGTGAATGCTAAAAATGTTTCCTTAAAAAAGAATAATTTGAACTACAAGTCATAGTGGTTGCTACGATTGGGTAATTAAAGAGATAACAAATAAAAAGGTGAATTGAGTTTCTACATTTATATCTTTACTCTATCTTTACCATATAATGCAAATTAATCAATTAGTTGATACACTTTAAGTTGTAAAAATGTTAACATTTACCATGATATTTACAGGGTTGCGATCTACTACGCGTTTTGCAAAATATTTTATCGAGTGGTAAGTATTTAAAATCTAAAACTTTCATAATTTTTGATAACTTTACAGATAATTTGAAAGCCTCAACACGCGAGAACAAAGACAGAGGGGAGTTTCATGTGAGCTTTCGAATAATTTACATATTGTGGTATGGAAAATAATACTAAAAAGCTAATTAAATCAATTTTGCAGAACAATGAATAATAAATACATTAAAACGTAAATTTAGCTACCACTAAAATAAATTTTTTCAAACCGCGCAGAGAGTTTGCAGATTAGCATATATAAATTTCTACGCTTTTTGAAAAAATTTATTCCAGTGGTACCTAATTTATGCTTTAATGTATTATTTTTATATTAATGTGAACTTATTATTCCAGTGGTACCTAATTTATGCTTTAATGTATTATCTTATATTAATGTGAACTTATTTTCCACACCACTACATATAAATGATTTAAAAGTTCATATGCAGCCCTACTTTTTCCTCGCTCTATTCGTGGTGAAGTTCTTAAAATTTTACCAAAATTTCTGAAAACTTTGATTTGATTTGAAAGCTTTGAAATGTCTATCACTCTATAAAATATTTTTCAAAAAATGTAGTAATTGACAAGCTTTCATCATTCTAACCCGCAATTATGTTGTCCTTACACTTGTTTTTTTTAAAAAAAAAAAAAAAAAAAACTTTGTAGATAATTTTAAAGTTTTACTCATTAACACCCAATCTTCATTCCGTAGTAATGCATGGCAGCAAATTCCATTTTTTTTTGTTATGCATTTTTAAGTGATTATCCTTCTTTTAGAAAAACACCGACTTCATAAATAAAGTTCATTAGCATTTGCGAATATATTAATTAAATGCACTACTAGTTATTTTGAAACTATTTAATCGAAAAAAATATTTGTTTTATTAATAATAGATTCAAAATTAGATTTCAGGTCAGACTATCGAATTAGTTAGACTGGAACGGTACCTAGTCTAGTTTTTTTCATTAGCATTTTCATGTGCTGAAAGCTGAAATGAAAGCGAAAAAGAACTATATTAGTGTTCAGAAGGGTTATCAGGAAGAAATATTTCTTAATTGATGGATTTAGTTATTTTGGTTTCAAGGGAGAAGTTTAGGGAGAAATATTAATGCAAGATTTTTATAAATGGGTATCCTTTTTTATAATTTACTCCTGATGATCCTATTATTTAAATAACTACTAACCACTATTAACTTAAATTACTTACATTTTTTTTAATTCTGCTATATTTCCACTGGTATTATGCATAAATATTTTTTTAAATAACTGAAGTGAAAATTAGTAATTTATCATTGATTAAATATAAATGGATTAACAAGTTTCAAGAATCAAAGCTAATCATTTAGAAGAAGAAAAATAATGTTATTTTGTAACGGTTGAAAAGTATTTTCTTTTACATTTATACCAGATTAATTTTTTCGAGAGCAAAGGAAACAAATATCTTTATTATTTATTTAAGATTGATTAACTTGATTTAAATTAATTTGAATTTAATTCACAAATTATAAATTACCCATAAAAAACTATTTATATTCATTAATTTAAAATAATAATAAATCTGTTAATAGTTTTGACTGATTTATTTTCCCCTAGTCCACTGGTTTAAAACTCAAAAATCAGTCTCTTCTATAACGAAAAAAATAATTTGATTTTTAACAACGGATGAAAAGTATTTTCTTTTGCACACATATCAGATTACGAAGGCAAGGAAACAAATATTTTTATAAATTTATATTGTAATTAAACAAATTTAAATTTAATTCATAAATTAATTTTATTTATATAATTAATTAATTAATTATAAATTAATTAATAATTATAAGATACTCATAAATCAATTTATAATTATTAACTTAAAATAATAATAAACTGTACATTGTTGAGACTGTTTTATTTTCCCTTAATCCACTGGTTTTAAACTCAAAAAATCAGTCACTATCGTAACGAAAATATAATAACGTTATTTTGTAACGAATAAAAAGTATTTTCTTTGGCAAATATACAAAATTAATTTTTTTCGAGAGCTAGAAAACAAATATCTGGTAGATGTTTACGTCCTTTACAACTCTCCACTCAATGTCAAGTTACTCTAGAAAAAAAGAAGACCGAAAACACATCATTCTTTCGTTCTTTTTTTTTCTTTTGTTGTAATTTTCTGTTAGTTTTGTTCTTTGTGAAAGGAATTCCATTGTAACGCATCAAGGAGCGAGTAAAATGTGCTCATCTTTCCGTAATTTTTTCTTCCTGTTGCCGCTTCAATAAATTCCAAATATTGCTAAAGTATCTGAATAACTGTTGTTGTGTCCGAATAATAGGCCTAACAATGCGTGCATTTTGTGTTGTAAAAACAACGATTTTTATGTCCACGATGGAATTAGATTTCTGAAGATTAAAGGGTTCAGGGAATTATGTCCATCATAACGGGATCATGGGAAGATGACCTTATTGTCTTATAGGTCTATTTCCTTTGATAAGATATGCTGATTCGCGGGGTTTGTTCGAGTTTTCTTACCTTAAACTTTCAACGTGTTTTATTTTAATAAATTCGCATTTTGAAACGAAAGTTCGCATTGTTCGGACAAATAAAAATTTACACTTACTTTCAGCACTCGTCGAAAAATTTTTAAAATAGTATTAAAACAGTAGTCTTTCAGAGTTGCCAACTTGCTCCTGACAGCAAATATTAATTTTAAAGTGGTAGTTTATCAATTGTGATTCGTTGTTTAATAAATTCAATTTAGTAGATTTTTCTTCACAGTTCTTATGGCATGTTATACCTTTTAAAAAACAAGCAAAAATAGTCAACTATTTGCAAAATTTACTTTGCAGTTATTTATCGTTTTTTTTAAATTATTTTGTCGTGTCCGGAGCAGTTGGCATCTCTGGTTTTTATATTACATAAATTTCATATCGCGGTATCTGGAGCGAAATGATGCTTCAATGCATTCTATGCATTATTTATCACAACTAAAGCTGAAATTTTGCATACCTGCCAACTTTTAATCCTTTCCATTATAATTTTTCCCAGTGGTATTAAAATGGAATTAGAACTTCAATTTTAAGCAAACAAACACGTTGTATTTGAGAAAACTTAAGTTGCCAACCTTGATAGTAACGCATATTGATATATGTGCTTAATTTTTGTGAGAATAGTGGTGATCAAAATCATTTAAAAATTAAATTTATTAAAGAAAAAATTGTATATATTTACTACTACTTTATATATGAAAACAAAATCTTTCGGAAAATCCGGAAGAGTTGGCAGGTATGATTTTGTTACTAATTATATTTATTTGGAAAAATTAAACGTAGTGGTGAGCACGAATTTATAGAAGTACATTTTAATTTCTGACTTTTGCTACCACGTTTAAAATTTTTAGAGGGCGCTACGAGCTCTGAAATCTGAATCACACATTCAAATCAATTATGAAAGCTAATATATATTAAGATGAAAAAAGAGCGAAAACTTTTAATAAAATCATTTTATTATCGCTTGTTTTGGGGAGACATAAAATATCCATGGTTACCAAGAATATTTGACTGTTATAACAATATATATATTTCACTTCAACTACTCTTTTCGTAGTTTCCAACTTGTACAACTGTTGAGAAAAAATTTTCTTAGTGGCATAATAAAGTGGTACACTATAGCGTTTTGACATATTTAATCTTTAATTTAAAGCTTCAAAAAAATTTCCAACCTACCAAGGTTAATCAATAATTAAATATATATGATCTATTTATTTGTTTATTCTACTCTGAATAAGTGATAGCGTAGTGTCAAAACTTTTTAACCTTAATTTAGATTAATATTTCAAATTTCATACCTGCCAACTTTTAATCCATTCCATTATTATTTTTCCCAGTGGTATTAAAATGGAATTAAAACTTCCATTTTAAGCAAACAAATACGTTGTATTTGAGAAAACTTAAGTTGACAACCATGACAGTAACGCATATTAGTATATGTGCTTAATTTTTCTAAGAATAGTGGTGATCAATATCATTTGAAAATTAAGATTATATAAGAAAAAATAGCATATAATTATTACCACTTTAAATATGAAAATAAAATCTTCCGGAAGAGTTGGCAGGTATGAAATTTAGACAAACTGTGCACACTGCATCTGCGAAGTCCGGTTACTAGGGAGGGGGGAGACGAGGCAAAGGAATGCTCAGGGAGTCACCTTCTCTTTTGTATATATTTGTAAATATTATAATTCTTTTCCTGGTACTTATATTTTTCGATTAATACATTTATGTTGCTTAGTTATATTTCAGACTTCGTTCTTATACGATATAAGTGTTTTTCACCAAATTCAGACTAAGCTTCTAGCTGTTATTCCTCCCAACCCTTAATTGTTATTTAATTCAGATGAAAGAGAAAATGAGCTTCAGGGTTAGGTACTCTGATTCAAATGTATCAGTCAGTCAGAAACTTATTTAGCTCTTAAATGTTATGTAGTTTAAATTTCAGAAAATATTTTCAATTTTAATTCCTAATTTACTTCCGCTTTATAAAATCTTTTTCAGCGACCGTGCAAGTTGGCAGGTTAGCAACTTGCACCGGAGAGCGGCAGATAAATATTTTCGAGTAGTACTTTTTTAATGCATGTTTCTTTGTTTTTCGTATATTCGATTTATAGGGTTTTTTACTCACTTCTACTTCTAAATAATTCAAACGCTTATGCCAGGTTTTCTTCTTCCAGTCTTTTGGCTACCGCTGTAACAAAAAACGCGTTCTGAGTGGAGAAAGTTGGGATATATGGTGCGTGTATGCTTTTAACATTGCAAGTGGCTACTTCTTTCTGTTACTAATCTATTTTAAGTTTGAAGGGAACACTTTGTTAATACAGCTGTTCCAAATGTATAGTTTAACATAATTGGTATATTATATCAAATGAAATTGCATTGTTTTTGTAAAGAAGGACAATTATGGGATACTTGTTTTGCAAGTTATTTCTTTTTGAAAAATGAGTCATCCCATTCGAAGAACGCTATGTGTTCCTGTCAATTCCCTCAAATCATTTTTCCAAGTGGTAATAAAATAATCAATATAGGCAGATATATTTTTTTTTCATTTAACAAGAACTTAATTATTGTTTATTTCGTTTATGTGTAGTGGTGGTTAAAATCATTTTAAATAAATTTTCTAAAAATAGAAGTTATGATACCATTTCAAACATAAAAAATAAAATCGTTCAAAAAGAAGCAAGAACCTACCAAGTGAAACTCAATGAAAAAAGTGAAAATTGACATTATATGAATAATTGATTTTAAATTTGAAGTTAATATTTTTTAAATTTCTGTTTTCTTATTTTAAGCTTAAAATCGAGAAAAAGGTTCTTTAAAAATTATTCTGAGCATTTGTTTATCTGAATTTGCCTCTTTGATTTAATTCAACTCAACATTTTATTTCTCTCCTGTTCTACTTTTACAAATTTAAGTTTATGTAAGGAATCGCAGGTGCATTTTTTGAAATAAAACGCGTGTACAAATTTTATTATCTTCCACATGAACACGGAAATAAGTAAGCATTAAATGTTTAAGATTTATTGCTCAGATTTCTAAAATAAAACGATTCAATAAAATCTGTAAATATTTGCAGCGAGTCTCTAATTCAGCAAGACTGAATTCTAAAAATAACTCCATTTTTTCCCTTTGCTTAAACATGTCTTGAAAAGTATGTTTTTAATTAGATACTAATTATTAAGCTATTGCTGAAGATACAGCGTAGTGTTGTCCAAGTACCCATCTAACAGATACTTTATTTTATTTGATTTATATTAACTCCATTTTTTCTTCTGCTTTTAAACATGTCTTGAAAAGTATGTAATTAATTAGATGCTAATTATTACTCTACTGCTGAAGATACAGCGTAGTGTTGTCCAAACACCCATCTAACAGATACTTTATTTTATTTAATTTATATTAGCCCCATTTTTTCCTTTGCTTTTAAACATGTCTTGAAAAGAATGTATTTAATTAGAGGCTAATTATTACGTTATTGCGGAAGATACAGCGCAGAGGTAACCAAACATCCATCTAACAGATACTTTATTTTATTTGATTTATATTAACTCAATTTTTTCCTTTGCTTTTAAGCATGTCTTGAAAAGTATGCATTTAATTAGAGGCTAATTATTACGCTATTGCTGAAGTTACAGCGTAGAGTTAACCAAACATCCATCTAACAGATACTAAATTTGAGTTCATTTATTTTCAGATGTTAATAACTAAAATTTTAAATAGTTTAAGCATAATAATATTGCAAATTTATAAACTTATTAACTGATCCAAACATATTTTAAAATTAGTAATAGGGTATATGACAACCTTAACATGAGCTCGCGTCAGACTCGAGATCCTGGCCTGAGCCTGCCTAATCACTATACTGCACCTATACTTGTTGCTTTAATATATCCCCTGATTATTAGACCCATCAGAATAATTTTAAATTTTTAAACTAACAAAAAAGTAGCTGTTTATAGTCTTCGAAACATAGGATACCTGCAAAAAATTTCGGAAGTTTATATATTTAATTTGTTTATGTTCCTTGGGAGTACTAAACTGCATTTTGCACATAAATTTCTGATAAAGAATTGGAAAAATCTCGTTTGTCACCATAATTTTACTTTTTTTAAGGTAGAAGGTGTCTAATGACGTATCTGAAAACTATACTAAAAAAAGAAAATTAATAGAAAATTTTCTGAATCTCATGTACCTGAAATTTGACCCTTGGTTAATAAATATATCAAAGAACTGCGAACATAAGAAATGACTATAGCATACCTGCCAACTTTTAATCTTTTCCATTATAATTTTTCCCAGTGGTATTAAAATGGAATTAAAACTTCCATTTTAAGCAAACAAATACGTTGTATTTGAGAAAACTTAAGTTGACAACCATGATTGTAACGCATATTGATATATGTGCTTAATTTTTGTAAGAATAGTGGTGGTCAAAATCATTTAAAAATTAAATTTATAAAAGAAAAAATAGTATATATTTACTACCACTTTAAATATGAAAATAAAATCTTCCGGAAAATCCGGAAGAGTTGGCAGGTATGCTATAGCAGATATGCCAACTTGTTCCGGACAGCAAATATATATCTTTAAGTGGTAGTTTATCAATTGTGATTCTTGGTTTAATAAATTCTATTTAGTAGATTTTTATCCACCACTATTTCTAAATAATTCGTAGGCTTATATAATTCACCCCTTCATAGTTCTTATGTCATGCTATATCTTTCAAAAAGCAAGCGGAAATAGTCAAATATTTGCAGAATTTACTTTGTAGTTATTTACCGTTTTTTTACTTATTTTGGCGTGTACGGAGAAGTTGGCATCTCTGCTATAGTACTGGACTAATCCTTCCCTCTTTACTTCTACGAAAAACAGGGAATCATAATTTACAGAGGTTAAAAATTTTCTATCAATTCTTTCTCAGTACGTAGTATTACATTAAAAGAATATGTCCCCTTCCCTGAGGGTAGTATCATCACCTCCTACATCAGAAAGCCTCAATACGGTTTCGTATAAGTACTCTGCGCAGATTATTTAATAAGCGAACCACTTGTGCACAAGAACCCAAATTCTATTTTAAAAGTACTTGGGAAAAATTCATCATATATATTTGAGAACTGAATCTGTAGTGGTTGACAAATAAATAAAACAAACCAATTATATTCATAAATTAAACAAATTTTTAGACATATATTTGTTACCACTTTCTAATTTCTAATAGATTTCACATCAAAATGGTTCTTTCACAAATTAGTTTACCTTTATAGTGGTCTGATCGGACTACTTGCAAAAAACCGGGCTTATTGGAGGCTTTCAGCAATAGGAGGCGATGGTAGTATCCCCTCTCGAAGAACCAAAATTTTTCTTATACGTTTCACTGGTCATGTTTAATGGTTGACATAAATAGGGTTAAAGCTTAAGGTTGTTTACGCAATACGCATAGCTAGAGAATATATTTACTACACTTTACAATAAAATATTAAAAGTAAGTATTCTTTTGACTGGTTTAATTGCTGAAGCGTGAAGGTTGGTTAAAAAAACAACCGTAATTGGTAAAAACATATGTCAGGAAGTATCACTTCCTAGTGAGTAAATATTTGTAAAATATTCACGTAGATAATTGCTTTTATTTTAATCATCATTTTTGAACTTCATGCTTTTATCTAAACGATGTATTGTATAAAGGCTAGATATGATAATCTTATCGCAATGGTGTTCTAAGAAAATAAGATCACCATCCTACTGTTTTCGCCCAGAGAACTTCAACCGATTTAATTGATACTTACTCACCGGATCACTCTAGATGAAGAAAAAGAATAATTTTTGCGAGTTCATTAAAAATTCAACTCATGTCTGCTGATGTGTAGAGGTTTTTGAACTCTTTATGCTCAAAAGTGTTGCTGAAAGAATATATATACAACTTTTAAAGTACCCCCAATAGTTTTATTACCTAGAAAAATTCCTTCTAGATACCACTACGTAGGTGAAGAATAATTGACTTGCAAATACTTCTGGTGCAACTTGTTCAAATGAGTACCTATATTTATCAGTTACGAAACAAAATTTTTTGGATATTTTACTGTCATGGTTTGTAGTCTTTGAGTAAAGGAGATGGTACAAAAGAATCATGCAAATTACTATCTTCTATTTGTAGTTATTTAAGTACTTTTTCACTTAACTTTTTCAGGAAAGTTGGGCAAAAAATATACCTCTTATTTTTCACAATAATATAAACCACTAAAATTGACTACTATTTTCTTAGACATACTTCATTATATTTTTTTAACACGTTGAATGTCATGGGGGTCACCGGTGAACGGCACTGAGTTTGTTCGTAACTCCACGGGGGTCACCGGTGTCCGGCGAAGCCAAGATTATTAGAAACACATAATTCGAGTCAATTTTTAATGCTTTTAATTTTTTTATATATTATTAGCGTTACTAAAATGGTTTGAAGAAATTAATGCAATATAGAACACACAAAAGTAGTTTTGTTTATATACACAGAGATGCCAACTTGCTCCGGACAGCAAAGAAATATTTTCAATTGGTAGTTTATTAATTGTGATTCTTGGTTTAATAAATTCAATTTAGTAGATTTTTATCCATCACTGTTTCTCCACTAATCCACCACTAAACGATTCGTAAGCTTATAAAATTCACCACTTTTATAAGATGTGTCGTGCTAAACCTTTTAAAAACTAGCAAATTCTGTGTAATATTTGCAAGTTTAATTTGTAGTTATTTACCGTTTGGCCAGACGGGCAAGCCATGTAAAATTAGCGTGTTATTCACCGTGTTAAATAAAGTTTTCTGCCCCGCAAAGAGTTAGACTGCCCCAGAAAAATGTCTTAAATCCCCTTTCAGTATTTCGCCATATGTATGAAACTATTTCAATGAAAGGAAGAAAAAACATTGAATAGAATTGTTGATGGAAACATTTTGATATATTTCCAGATTCCTGGATCTATAATATTTATTTGCTAGAACTGCATAACGAGTACAAATGTATAAAGCTATGAAAATTAATTTTCAATTCTTAAAAATAAGCTTAACAATGGTACATCAATAATAAAGATTTTTATTTTTTTGTCAAAAAACAAATAATCAAATTATGAAGAAGAAAAAAAATGTAAGAGCGAGGTAAAATGTGGAAACATATCCTGAAGAATCAACACTTAACCGTCCGAGGAATTTATGATAGTAACAAATTTCTCTTTACTTTCTAAATAGTAAAAAAAAACTTTGTTCGCAATGTTTTTACTTCTACAAGGACACGTATTCTTTCATTCACCGTTGTCTGGAAGTTGAGATAGAAGCGTATAGAAAAGACCACAAGAATTACTATACAACAAAACAATTGATTTTAAGACTGAGTTTAGAGTCAAGGTTACAAGTTTCAATAAAATGCTTTTGATGTTGAATTGTTCCTTAGATAACAACGGTTATGCTTGAGATGTTACATTATAGAGAAAAGGGAGAAAAAAAATCAGGACTAAATATTTCTTCCCTGGACATAAAAAGATCTGCTAAGAATAAGTAAAGGAGAACGAAACTGACCTTAATTATATTTATAAGAAAAAAACTCTTCATTTCGTAAAACTTAGCTTAAAATAGTTATGAAAATTTTAAAATTAGCAAACGATGTTAGAAACAGAGCTCTATTAATTGTCCAATATATCAAAACAACGCACTTAAACTAGTTAATCAGATAAGCAATTTTTAACAGAAGGAAATTTTAAATATAATATATTTTTTGGTGTTTTATTTTTTTTTCTTACTCTTTTTAAATATTTTAACCCATTTAATCTTATAGCATAAACTGGGAAATACTGAAGAGGTAAAAGAAGTGATAGTATATTTAGCGTAGTTTTTAAAGTTTCGTTTCAGCTATCACTTTAATTTTAAAAAGTCTTTCAGAAAGAATTTAAACATATTGGTAGCCAATGTAATGCAGAGATGCCATCTTGTGAAAATAAAACAGTCCGGTCACCACTTTTTTTTATTTTTTTCAAAAAAAGACTCTGCCTTTCAAGCATTAACCCTTTAACGGGCCCTTTATTTCTAACAAAGGTAAATTAAAGTATTTTTGGAATTGAAATTGTTTTAAGAACAGTAATTGATATAAAAAAAAACTCACTTAGTTCATAAAAATGCCATTTTTTTGGTGGTAAATATGTTTAACATGACCTATTAGGAACTTACTGACTTTTATTTTTCTTTATTTATTAAATAAATTCCTTAAATGCTACAAACTTCAAAAGGAATTATGTATTTTATAACTTTTATACGTTTTTTAAAAGTGACAAGTGGTTACATATTTTATTCAAACTCACTTCAAGAAAGCTGAAAATGGAAGCCTAAATTAAAAGTGGTAAAACGTGGTGGTAAGTATACTTACCACGGCCTTCAAAAGGGTTACGATAAAATGAGTAAGTGGGACGATAAAATGGACGATAAAAAGTGGGACGATAAAATGAGTACCAAGCATGCTTGGGGGTTCCGCGTTCGGCTGACCATCCAACACCCGCTCCTGCACCCCGGAACCCAAGGTCAAAGAAATTGAGATGGGCACTGTAGGCCTTGGCACTCTGTGTGCTGTCGCGCCATTGATTTATTTAGAAACATTTAGTATCTAGATTTGGAAATCAACCATAAGAAAAAAAAGTGGTAGTACATTCTCGTCTATGCTAAGTGTACTTTCACTAATTTAATTTTTCTGCTGTTATCAAGAGCTCTGAAGACGTCGATAAAATATTATTCATTTAGAGTTAATACTTTCTGCTGCGAACTTTTTAAACTACTCTAGTTCCTTGACTTGAAACGGTTATTTCCAAATTCGACTTTTTAAAAATGTATAATTATTTTAATTGAGATTCATTTAATGTTTTTAAGATGAAAAAGTAGCTCAAGAATGTTGACAGTTGATGATGATGTGGGGGGGATCTCTGCTACTCGCTTTTATCCCCCTTGCTGTAAGGTGTATCTTTTGTGAGTTGAGTTGTTGATGCTAAACTCTCCCTCAAGAATGTTAAGTAGCAAGTTCTATAGATAAAATAAATTTTATAAAAAAAAAACTAGTGTTTAACTAAATGGTTCGTGCATTGATAAGTCCAATTGTGCTTATACGTACCATTTTATTTCTTAAATAAATATTATTTTTCATGCTCAAAACTTTTTTTTTGTCTTAATGACTGTAATTTAAGTAAATTTCACTTAAATAAAACCACATTCTATAAAATTTCCAGTTGTACCTGAAATTGATTAAAAAATGAATCGATAACAAACATTTTCTTTTCGTTTGCATATGTTTGTTAGTTCAAGTTGCTCGGAATATTCGATCAACAAATGTTATACAATTTTTAAAAAATATTTATATAAAAAGTGGTAGAGCATTTACTCTTAAATGTATAGATAGGAACCACTTAGTTCTTCCGGATACTTTCGCTGCAAGTTTAAATTTGTTTTGCACCACATTTGCTGTGTCTCTTTAAGCTAGAACATTAGCACTGAATTAAAGTATAAAAATTCTATAACTTTCTTTTAATAAAGTACCTTTTGCATTATTGTAAACGAAGGCGTGTACTTGTTCCTGCAATGTTTTCGCAGCCAGAACTAACTGATAGTCCTAATGATAAGAAATAAGTATGTAAATAAGTTTATGAATGAGTTATCCATAAAAATTAAACTATTTGCTTTCATGGATTGTATCGGCGCTTTTAGGTTTATAACAAAATTGTTCTAAAAATAAATAACCAACTGAGGACTACTAAGTTTTTTAATAGTTTACATATACTTAGTTGTATGAGAAACGATGTTTATATTTAATTTATGTGTTGATTTTGTGTGTGTTTCTTTTTTAGCTGTTTGCCATCATATGCATGGGATGTGGATCACCGGTCGTCACCACTTACACCAACTTCTTCATGTTCGTCGTTGCCATCTATTTCATCATCACACTTGTGTTTTGTGTTATCTACTTCTTCACGATAAAGAGGCTCCTTCCCAAAATACCCTGGTTGTTAATTGTAAGTTTCAAAAGATGCTGATTTAGGTTGACATCAGGTAGTAATATGCTCATCATATTTAGCATTATGCTGCATAATGTACACATCATGTTGCATTATGTTCACATTATGTAACATCATGTTCGCATAATACTATCTATTTCATCGTTGCCATTTATTTTATTATCACTCTTTTGTTTTGTGTCATCTACTTTTTCCCAATGAAAAGGTTCCTTTACAAAATCCCTGTTTGATGATTGCAAATTTAAAAAGACATTGAATTAGGTTGACATATGCTCAAATTATTTTGCATTATATTCACATTATGCTGCACAATGTACATAGTGTAATTCATTATGTTCATCAAATATGACATTATGTTCACATTATGTTGTATTATGTGCTCAATAAGTAGTAAATCATTTTTGCAAGAAAAAAAAGGTAAAATATATACCATATTTAAACATTTTTTAACTTTTTCGGAGCAGCAAATTTTCATTGGAAATTTTAGCGGGCTCGAATCCCGCTCTTACCCTGGATGTATCTTCGTGCTGTCTTTCTCTGTATTTTGCTATCTGTTCTTTTATTTGACAAAGATTTATAAGCCTAAATTGAGCACACAAACCTGAAAACATATGTAATTCCAATAAACCAAACAAACCTCACTCGTGGTGAGGCTTTTAAAATGTTGGCAAAATTACCATTAATTCTGAAAGCTTTAGTTTTCAATTGTTTACCACTCTTTGAAACAGCGTAGTTGTTAGCAGTCTTGCTAAGTACACCAGCATAGCTTATAAGATTTTCCGTGACGCAGACCTTCCTATGACACACCAGCATGATATTTAGAATTTTAAGCTAAATGTAAACTACACGTAAATATTCAGTGAATTAAGTTTCCATTGGCATGGAATTTTTACTCGACTATTAAATTATGAAAACACGAACTCAAAATAAGTATTGTTCATTAAGATTTCTAATAGTTCAATAGTAAAGGTTTAAACGTACGGTTTACACCGTGTTGTAACTTATTTTAAAGAAGTTTTTCTTCTTCTGTTCATAAAAAAATTTAATTTATTGACACACATTTTTTGTATTTCTCTTAAAATTTCCAATTTATTTGAATAATTACATGATTGCAAGATGAAATAATAATAAAATGAAAAGTAAAAATTGGTTTAAGCTATAGCACTCTTTACGATATGAAGAAAAAAATAATTCATGGCTCTTGACGCAACCTATCAAAATTGAGTGTTAAGGTTAAATCTTAGGTAACGAGTTTTAAATGCTTTTATGGTTGACCCCCCTCCCAGATTAATCCATTCGTATAAAGCTATTAGTTCATAATCGATCATGAGATTAACCGATTCTAATGCACATCTACTTATCGGCCATCTGAGGAACTTGAACCAAACTGTTAATCTGAGATAACGTTATATGTGACTTTAAAGCTTGTAAGATAAGTAGTTAAACTCGAAATTTATGAACTAAACATTTTCAACTTATTCTAAAACAGATTGAAATGTCTTATTTTCTTCACTGTGAAAACAACAAAATAATTTTATTAAGTTCTATTTGCCTATTAACTAGTAATGAAATAGGATTCTAGCCAAACCAAAATGGTTGCTATGTGTTAAAATTTCCCGATTCAATTTAGTTTATTTTTGATAATATATTAATTACTAGTTGCCTTCGGAAGCTTTGATATCTGAATTCACGATCTTAATGCTTCACACAAAATTACAGTTCCGCATTGCTTCTGATGCCTTCGGCAATATTTTCATATATTACAATAACGTTGTTGTAAAAATGAGGGTGGGGGAGATAGAAATCTTGCTCGAACTCGCAGTCTTTCGGTTCCCTAAACTAGTATATTTTCAAATCGAAATCCAGAATGATGAAAATAAAATACATCTTGTCACCAATTATATATATATATATATATATATATATATATATATATATATATATATATATATATATATATATATATATATATATATATATATATATATATATATATATATATATATATATATATATATATATATATAAAAGCGAATTGGAAATAATAATAGGATAAAATCAAATAGGAAGGCTAATAACCGCACTATGGCTTTCCGTGCTTGGCAGATCCTTTAAGCCTTTAATGAGCCATTTATTTCCGGTAAAGGTAAATTAATATATTTTTGGAATTGAAAATGTTTTAAGAATTTTTATTTGATGTAAGAAAAGAAAAACTCATTTAGTTTATAAAAATGCCATTTTTTGGTGATAAATATATTTAACACGATCTGTTAAGAACTTATTGACTTTTATTTTTCTTTATTTATAAAATAAATTTTACAAATGCTGCAAACTTCAAAAAAAGGAATTATGTATTTTATAACTTTTATACGTTTTTTAAAAACTAACAAATCGTTACCAATTTTATTCAAACTCACTTCTAGAAAACTGAAGTTAATAATAAATGGAAACCTAAATTAAAAGTGGTAAAAAAGTAGAGGTAAATATACTTCCCACGGCCTTCGAAAGGGTTAGAACCATTGCAATAGTATTTTAAAGTGGAAACATTCATACTTCATTGGTATAAGCTCTCATAATTCTTACTTTTAACTTATTTAATTAACAAGTAAAAATGATAAGATTGCTTTGATAAAAGATCAAGACCAGGGGGATAAAAATTACACACCCACCAACCTGCAGCTCTCTCTTGGTTAATAGCAGCTCGAAAAATATACGTCATTACGTATTTAAAGTGCAAATTGGAGGCATAATGATGGTACGCACATTAGTCGCTGCGAGAGTCCCCTATATCTGGGAGAGAAAAATTGCGTTGTAAATATTGTACTGTACAATTTGTATCTTTCTTACGTTGTTTTTGCAATATATATTTTATTTATTAATTCCATCAATAAAACTCATGCATTATATTACGCGATTTCAGGAGCTGTGTGCCACTGGTGTTGGAACCGTGCTGTATTTCATTGTGTCTGTGGCTCAGCTGGGTGCCACGAATAGAAGAGATTATCATTATGCACTTACACATCATGGATACTATTCATCTTACATAGCTGCTGGGGTCTGTATATTAAATATTCTCTTCATATATAAGTTTCATTAGCTCTCATAATTCTTACTTTAAGCTTATTTAATTAACAAGTTAAAATGATCAGTTTCTTTTGATAAAATATCAAATTCGTTATTAAAATTCTGCATGTATAGTTAAATCAAAATTCGAGTTGAGTAAACAAATTATCAAAGTCATTAAATTAAACGATTAAATCAGTTGAGGTTCCAGTTATGAATTAAAAAGATAAAAACAGTTTTTGAAGTAAAAATTGATGAATTCATGACTCTGAAATGAGCAGACGAGAATCACAGTTTCTCCTCAAAATTAAAATACTAACTTCTTTTACAAATAAGATTTTGATCAACATATTAGGATTTCTGGTTTAAATTAGAGCATAAAAGCTAAATAAGGCATTATTTTAAATTAATTCAATACCAAACTTATAAACATAGAAATTTTATAAAACTATGTTGCGATATTTACTTTTTCAAAAACTGCAGTTACAAATATTTATTCAAAAAACTGAAGCCCTCAAAATTTGGCTATTGATGACGAACATAGATGTAAGTTTCTCTATTTTTTTTTTTTTTTTTTAATTTTTTTTTTTTTACACTTATAAATATTCATTTGGATCGTATGCGAAGTGATTATTTCTCGTATATTTCTTGATTCTGGGTCAGAAACTAACTGAGTTAACTGTTGTAGTAGAATTTTATTTCAACTCTTACAGTCGAAAAAAGAAATTTATTATTTCTGTAAACGTAAATCCGTAGGGCTGTTGTTTGTTCTGAGGGAGAAAAAACTGGGTGAAAAATCATTTAATTTCTAGCTGATTTTTGTAAGTAATAAATATCCGCGATTGCAAAGATTTATTAAGTTATTTTCAACCATAGGAAACAGCCGTTGTACATGCATCAACACTTTTAATAAGTCTGGGTTGCCTTGGTTCAAACATGCAAAGTAATACTAAAATATACAAGTATTTAAAGAGCGAAAGGAACTGCGAAAGTAGCAGCGGAAACTGAAAGCAGAGCAGAGATATTAAATTTATATACATTTCAATACTATTTGAAACCTACATTTGAAACTAACGATTCATAAAATTTCACATATATGCACTTATAAGTTTCAATATTTAGAGACACAATACTTAAGTCGCTTATTTTAATACAAACTGGTAATTAAATGTATAAAAGCCAAAGAATAGATGAGAGAATAAAAAAAGATGAACCATAACAAAGTTAGTAAAAATAAATTAAGTATAGTAAACCAAGATGCAGTATTTAAAAAAAAAATACGCCTGTGATAAATAATTATTTCTTTTCTATTGTTCTTTACGGCTTTTACTATTAGAAGTTAAGAGATGCCAATTTGCTCCGGACACCAAATATATTTTTTAAAGTGGTAGTTTATCAATTGTGATTCTTGGTTTAATAAATTCAATTTAGTAGATTTTTATCTACCACTATTTCTAAATAATTCGTAGGCTTATATAATTCACCGCTTACCTTTTAATAAATAAGCAAAAATAGTCAAATATTTGCAAAATTTATTTTGTAGTTATTTAAAAATTTTATAATTAATTCGGCGAGTCCGGAGCAGTTGGCATCTCTGGAAGTTTAATTAGAGTTAGAAATACGAAAAAGCAATGATTCGATTCAAGTTACAAACTTATACACGTATGATTTTTGGACAGTATGGTGTATTTCATACAATGGCTGTTCTGTTCTGAATCCCCAAGAATATGTGGGTGGATATCCCAACATCTCATAGAAGAGAGAATATTTTCACATGGTTTACCATAAACAAGAAGATCTGTCCTTAGTTGCCCTTACTTAGTGACTTCGTTCTTATTTTCCCCCCACTTCGCAGCACAGACATCCGAACGCTGTTACATCTTGCTTACTTTAACTCCACTGCGCAGTTTATGTTCGTACCTTCGGACTACAAAAGTGAAAGATTTTCCTGCAAATGCATTCGCTCTTGTAGGAAGTGTTGAGTATCCTCATTGGTTCTGTATATCCCCATGGACAGGCGGAATTGAAGACTGCTATTATCGAAACCTAGAATAATATTGTTGCTACTACCCTTCAGAGATTGGTATATGGTGTGCAACATTGAAGATTTAAAATCATATATAAATATAACTGATATATTAGGTATTAACAGAAACGACTTTATTTCGGTTGGACGCTTTTTTTCCTGTCCCATATGGGACAGGAAGTGAGTTATTGCTTTAAAATCTGTTTATGTCCAACATAGACTTTCTTAATGTACATGTTCCGATCTCATTAGTTTCTTCTGTATCCCGTTATGGCACAAACTCAAGGTGACTTTATTTCAGTGGGACACACTGCATTAGACGATGTGAAATAGCAAATCTTTTTTTAAAGAATTAAGAAAATTAAAAATTAAAAAGTTTAACTTGAAAATTTAAAATTTATTATGAAATTAAAAAAAGTTTAGTTACAAGTTTATAAACAAAAATTTAAGTTTTATAAGAGGTTAAATTTGAAATTTAATTCATTATACAATTTAACAACCGGGCTGGCCGTTAAAGACATACCGATTATAAAGAGGGCATCGTTGGCTCAGGTTCCCACCTTTTTTCAGAAGTAAAGTGAAGGTTTAATTGCGTTCAACGAGCTCGTTAACCATTTAAACGCGCATAATAATGGATAAGTCAAATTTTTAAGCCCAATGGGTGACAAAAGTAATTAAATCTAATTAATTTAATCACAAATGTTTACTGCTTTTTCAATGAATGCACTTCCACATTATTATAAAATGTAAATACGGCAAAAAAAATTTTGTACATTTTGCTAGTTCAATTACTCGTAGTATGTGCATTTCAAAAAGCGGTCTGAGATACTTCATTAGAGGGGCATTGAGCCAACGTTCAAGAGATCGTGAGTTCGATCCCCACGGGCCAAAGACACCCCGTGCTGTAAATGATGACTGGTGCACGTTCAATCTGTAGAGTCACAAAGTCTCCATTGTGATCTGGGGATGTATTAATGGGTCCACCCTATAAACGAGTTGTGAAGTATGTGTGTGGCAGAAGTCGAATTCTTGACCATAGATGGGCCTCTGGAAAACAAGAACCTCACTCCCTTTGCAACTATTGGCATGCGACAACAGCATTGTAAAAAGCAGTAAAAAAATACCGGTAATTGTTACTGAGAAATAATTATAGTAAATCAAAAGTTAAAAATTATTCAAAAATCTTCATTAAATTAAGAAAAACATGCAAGATAATAAATTTCATACTACTTGCTGAGGAAAATAAAACTTAATTTTGATAAAATATACTAAGTAATGTAAGCATTTTATCCGTATTTGCCAAATTCTTATTTTGAAGAAACGGAAAAAGTGTCTTTAAAAAAAATGGGTCAGCAAGTTCGTATGTAAGTGCAAAAAAATGTTAATTACATTTTTACAATTACATTGTTACAATTACATTGCTACAATTACATTGTTACAATTAAAACAGAGATGCCAACTGGTCCGGACACACCAAAATGATTAATAAAACGATAAATAACTACAAACTAAATTTTGCAAATATTTGACTATTAATGCTTGCTTTTTAAAAGCTATAGCATGGCATAACTACCATAAAGTTGTGAATTATATAAGCCTACGAATTGTTTAAAAACACATAGATGCCAACTTGCTCTGCTTTGTAAAATAGTATTTTCCAGTGGTAGCGAAATTTAAGTTACTTTTAGTTTAGTATTTTTCCTTTTAAAAAATTTTTTCACCACTAAATATCAAAAATTATAAGTATGATATGAAATGCAACGTTAAAGCATCAATCTACTGGCTACTCTATTGAAAAGTAAGCGTAACTATCCTTCTCTAATGAATTTCACTATATATTTTGTTACCACTTTGTTAAAACTATTCCACAAAGCGGAGCAGTTGGCATCTCTGGAAATAACGGTGGATAAAAATCTTTTTAAACGGTATAACATGACTTAAGTATTGTAACGTGATGAATTATATAAGCCTACGAATTATTTAGAAATAGTGGTGGATAAAAATCTACTAAATTGAATTTATTAAACCAAGAATCACAATTGATCAACTACCACTTTAAAATATATATTTGCTGTCCGGAGCAAGTTGGCATCTCTGTGTTTGACATGCGGTGCAAGTTGACATAAACTTAACAATTATGTGGTAATGAATTAGATAATCAAAAATATAAAATTTTATGTAATAAAAATAATCTGGTTGATAGGGATATTCAGCTTCTGTAATTGTAAGAGCTAAGAATGAAAGATTTGAGTTACCAGTCTGTAACAGTTTGAAAAAAAGTTATGTTCCACAAATATGTAACATTAGCGCACCTGGTTATAGAAAATTTTGTGTCTGTTATGTTAAATTTGTGCTATATCAAATAGCATGTGTATTATTAAATAAAAACAAGTTCATTAAATGTATCAATCTAACCCATTAATTCCTCAATCGTATAAATGCAGAGATGCCAACGTGCTGCAGACAGCAGATAAATAATTTCAAGTGATAGTCTTTTAATGTACGATTTCTTATTTTGTAAATTTGATTTATAGGGTTTTTACTCACCACTACTTCTAAATAATTCAAAAGCTTATATGATACGCCACTTTGCAGCAGTTAAGCATTCTTAAAAATCTTCGAAATAAACCAAAAACTGTAAAAGTTAGTTATTAGTTCTCTACCGTTTTTTTAAGTTATTATGTCTTACCCGGAGCAGTTGGCATCTCTGTAAATGTTCCAAAAATACAAAAACATGTTTTTCAATTACTTCATTTCTGAAAGTTATTTCAGTAAAATAAAGACCAGTGATGCCAACTACTGGGCGTTAATCAAAATATTTTACGCTGTCGGGGAATTAAATTGAATATAGGGTTTAATGGCACTAAGTCCAAAAGAGTGTGCTCCATTATATAAAGAAAAGAAGAAATAAAACCTAACTCTAGTAAATTTTCAGCTCTTTTTCTTTTCAGTCAAGAGACATCCCACTTTGCTACCACTAGAAAAAAACTGTCCTCAAAGCCGTGAAAATTGACTTTCCCGCAATAACAATCACGTTTACTAGAATGCATTAACCCAAAAATGCCTTCCTAAAAAAGTGGAACTTGGAAAAATCATCCAAACAAATTGCAATGCGTGTCTGATTGTACCAAATGGATATTTCTTTCTTGTCTTGAAATTTGAGCTGGGCATCTGGGCCACGCAGCAGCCACTATCCGATTCATCATGTTTCTTTTATATTTGTGATGGAACTTTAAGGTTAGCAGTCTATGTAGTGGCTTTTATAATATTTCTTTCTGTTGGACTGCCAACTTTCTACGCTTTATGAAGAAATTCCTTCTAGTGGTAGCTAAATTTATGTTTTAATGTATAATTCTTACTTTTGTAAACTTGGTTTGAAGTTACTTTCCGCAACAATACATGCAAATTATTCAAAAGTTCATAAGAAACGCCAGTTTGTTTCAGCTATCTCGTGGTGAGGTTTTTAAAATATTGGCCAAATTACTAAAAATTCAGAAAGCTTCAGTTTTTAATTCTCTACGCCTTTATAAAATATTTTGCTAAAAGCATAGAAGTTGGCAGCCCTGTTTCCGTTACGTGTCACTTCAACGTTGAAAGGGTAGTGACTTTAAAAAGAAAACTTCCGATCCAAATGTAAATATTTTTGTCGTGAAACATATAGCAATAGGTAGAACAGTACTTTCTTGCTTGAGCAAGAATCCTTACAAATAAGCACTTGCGCCACCCCTTTTTTTAATTTTAATTAAACCTCGAAATGAGGGGGCCCTAGGCCTGGGCCTCTCTGACCTTACAATAAATCAGGTCTTGCTTTCTATTTGGATCCGGATGTTATAAGAAATGCCAATAATAGTAATAAATTAGAAAAGTGATAAAATTTATATGAAAATAAACTATCTTTCCCTCATCTATGCAGAGATTTTATCTATATTGTACTTGTGCTTTTGCTGAGGTAGATTATTGAGTCCCTGTACGCGAAGTGGACATTTTATCTTTATTCATAACCATCAATATTCTAATGATGCTAATTTAACTACTTAAAATGGAGTCAAAGTTAAAGCTTTCGTAATTGATTCTTAATTTTATAAATCTGATTTTAAAATTTTTTTATACAAACTTTATTATAATTTATGTCAATAGTTACTAGTCAATACTTTATTAAAGTCAGTAGATGATAACTTCCTCATCAACCCCTCTTTGCACCGCCCGCCTAAACCCGACTCGTGACTTTTTACCACTGACCGAACTCAGCAGACAAAAGGGTGTTGACGGGCTGGAAAAAATCTAAATATGCTCTTAAAGTTGGTCAAAAATTATTATTCTTAATTCAAATCTCAATTCACTCTAAGTAGAAAATTTTTTTACAATCTCATAATCGCCAATTAATCCCACTTTGTTAATTAATAATGATTTTTTTTTATCTCAGTGCTTTGGAATTTTCAATTTTGCTGCATATGGAGCTGGTACCTTTTTCTTATTCATGGAATGGAAGCAGTCAAGAACACCAGCAACATCTACTGCAGTGGCGCCACCAACAGCTACTTCAAATAATCATTGATGGTCTTAATGAGTTGAAAGCTTGACTGTAAGCTTATTGGAGATGCAAAAAATTTTGTAAAAAGAGGCGTTTGCAAATACCTATTTTGTTTTCCTGCTTGAATTATTGATAGTTGTGACGAGATTGGCAAGTCTCTGTGGTTTGGGGATATGATCTTTAGAAGATGTAAAAATTGTTGGCATTTAAATCGTGAAGGGTCATTGTGTGAAAAAGCAAACGATTCATTTCATCCTATTAGACTCAACAAAAAAATGAATTCATCTTATTATCCTTTATAGTTCACAATATACAGCTAATCATGGTGATTAATTTTATAATAAATTTTCTTGTGCAAAAATGTCAAGTGTATTATCGTGAAATTGTATTGCAATTAGGAAATTTTAAAACTGCTCACTTCCTTCAAGAAAAGTTTAATAAAGAAAATTGTATAATCATCTTGAAACTATTTTTTTCTACAATCAGGAAAAATTATTACGAACATTGTAAGCCTTCTGAAAATATATAGTTGCTGAAAAAGAGAGCATTAATTTTTAGAGTACTTTGCTTCGAAGTTGAAAACTTCTTGTTGAATTATTATAATTAAGCAAACTGTAAGAATTTAAAGGAAAACTAAAAAGAATTCAAAACGTTTGAGAAAGTTTGTCTGTAAATTCTAAAGTCAGTATGTTCATAACTTTGACATTTTGGACTTTTTAAAGAAATTAATATTTTTACAGAATTCAGAAAAATTAATGTTCTTTTTTATTGCGATGCTCTTAAATTATCTTAAAAACACTATCATAAATTATAAGCATGTCTGTTTCCATTTTAAAATTCATATTTTGTAATTTAGCAACAATATATATTTAAATGACTGATTTAAAAATTAATACTTTTTGAAAAATCTGTAAAAAATGCCCCTGTGCCTTTATATTTAACACGTAGAAATTCAACTGTTTATCAAATTTACTAAATACTAAAATCAACATAAATTCTTATTTAATGCAACTTTATATTAAAGTCTAAAAATAATATGCTTTCTTCATTATACATTTTTCAATATCTTGCGAAATAAATGCCCTGAGGAAAGTTTTTCCAACATCGCAAATATTTACTGATATTATATATGGTCTGATATTATACACGAAGACTGATTTTTTTTACTCTGTTTTTATCGCGAAGCTTGTTTAAACTAACAGAATTTCTAAAACGCTTTATATCCAAGATAAATACACCATTAAAAATTATTTTATGTTTTTTAATTAATGATTCTTAAGGCAACATACTCCCGCAATAATTTTTATTTTTGTTTTTTGTTCTTTTTCAGAGCATTTTTTTAAAATAAAATTTTCGAATGAAAATTTTATTCATAAATTATAAACAAGCCCACAACCCAACGTTGAAAACTATTGTTTTAAAATTTGATTACTATTGAAATCTGCACTAATTATTTTTCCCAGCTAAAAAAAAAACATTTAGTGAATAATAAAGAATATAGGTTTCTACATGATTTAAATATTCTGAATTAATATCACCCCCAAACGTTCTTTTTTTTTCCATTATGTGAAAATTCAATCTACAAAACCAGAAAGAAATTTTACTTTTCACTTTTACATATGACGTTATGTTTTATAAATGTTTTATGTTAAAAGTAAATGATTACTTTATCTGAATGATTTTTATATAAAAATGTTGTAAAAGGATTCATCCAATTTATACAAATATATTACTTTGAAATATTGTACGAATTGTTAGAAAATAAAATTTTAATAACCTCTCTGTGTGAGTGTGTTTTTGTTTTTATTATTATTATTATTCCTAAAAATTATTTGGGAAGATCTTTTAAACTCTCTTCTAAGAAAAAATAGAAATTTCATGAAAATTATTAAAAATTATTTGGGAAGATGTTTTTAAAGTCGGATGTTTTCTTCTAAGAAGAAATTGAAATTTCATGACTGAGTTATTTTAAGGAAATAATCTCGAATTCAATTTAAACTAACTTTTTAAAGTAATCTGAACTTAACAATTAATTAATAACAATGATTTAATGACGGATATTATACACTCAAATTGGTATAATTAATTAAACAAATAAAGGATATCCACAGTTTTACAAGCGTGTCATAGATAGAAATCCCATCTTATTGCCAATGTAATTAATTTATTAATTTCCATAGCTTAATTGGAAAAAAAACCTTTGCATAATTACTTATTATTCAATAAATGATGTCCATAATTTTAAAATGTATCAATTCCTAACTCACTGCCAATATTATTTATATAATATTTTGTGTATTAATTTCTAATTACACATAGTTAATATAAAATAAAGGATGTCTGCCGTTTTACGTGCATGTTATTAAACTCCTGTTTGTGAAAATTGCAACACCATGAAGGAATCGTCATAATTGAATGAAATTTAATACACAGTTGAGTGGTAGTGGTGCAAATAAATGATTAAACTTTCAAAGCAAACAAACAATAAAAAAAGATCGAAATCAGTATTTTGTGTAACCACCACGCTCCGCAATAAGTGCTGCTACACGACGTGGCATGGAGTCAAGCAAACTTTGAATGTCTGTCTGAGGAAGAGAATTCTATACTGTTTGTATGCGTAACCAAAGTTCGTCTGTTGAAGCAACAGGACGAGGATTACGAGCGAGACGCCGACCAACGAAATCCTACACATGTTCAATCGGCGACATATCCGGGGAATACGCCGGCCAAGGAAGAAGTTGTACCTATCGCGATGCAAGGAAGGATTGAACAGTCCGAGCAATATGAGGGCGGGCATTGTCCTGTTGAAATACAGCACCTGGCAAGGCTTGAAGGAAGGGAACAGCTTGGGGCTGTAGAACTTCACTGATGTACCGGTTGCTGTTCAGATTACCCACAATTCGTAGCAATTAAGATCATCCATGATATGCTATGGCACCCCAGACCATAACTCCGGGTGTTCGTCCACTGTGGCGTTCGATAACGCACTCCGGAAGATGACGTTCACCGGCATAGCGTCTGACACGAATGCGGCCATCATGGTACCACAAATTGAAGCGAGATTCGTCAGAAAACACGACACGCTGCCAATCAGCAAGCCAGTCCCTATGCTGGTTGGCCCAGTGCAGCCGCAGGCGGCAAAGGTTTAGCGTGAGGGGGATCCTGTATAAAGGAGTCCTTGTACGCAGTCCACGTTGCAGCAGACGTCTACGAATTGATAAAGCACACAATGAAACACCTGTAGCTATTGACCACCGTGCTGCCAGTTGTCTAGAGGGAGCCGTACGGTCTGTTAGCGCAACGCCGGACAGGTGTCTATCATCGCGAGCTGACGTGACATTTCGGGGTCCTCTCCCGGATTTCCGAGTTGTCCGACACTCGTTCATCCACTGCTTTCAAACACGCATCACTGTGCTGCTGTTACGCTGCACATGAGCGGCTACTGCACGATAAGATAATCCAGCTTCACGAAGGCCGATGATTCTCCCCCGTTTAAACTCCGTAAGTTGTTGAAATCTCGCTCTCTTTCGTCGAATAGGCATAAGTAATGACTAAGCTAACGTTTACCACTAGCAGATAACCACCGATAAGCATACTCGCTTGGCTACAGCCGTCTATTTATTCGGATCCATCCGCCGTTCAGAGGGCACTGCTCAGCATACGCATGCGCTACGGGTCTGAAATTCTAATCATTTGCATATCATGCTCTACTTTGCATTTCCTGAAAATTTCAGCTCACTCGCGTAAGTCCTTCATGATGTTGCAATTTTTACAAACATGAGTTTAGATAGAAATTCCAATTTATTTTTGTTATAATTATTTATTGAATTAAAAAACATAATAATAAAAAATATTTGCATAATTACACATTGTTTTTGGAATTAGCACAAAGAATTATTGAAGAAATTTTTAAGCATTTAACAATACAGATAACAATAGGAAATAATTGGTAATAATATTAGTTTTAAAAACTATGTTTTTCATGTGAATTAAAGTGCAGAAAATAAATAAATTTTTATCACACATAAAACGAAAAACATTAAACTCACCACTTTCGATAGAACTGGGGTGCGGGAGGGGAATTTTCGGTTCTGATAAAAATATAATATCAAAGTGACGCACTCTATATTTTTCGCTGAAGGTGTGACAAAAATGCAATTACTTTCTTAATTTCAGTACACTTAACGCACTGTTTAATTCTTAAAACTACACCGTACGTAGGTCGTCGACCTGCCGAAGCGAGAGAGCAAATTCCTTCTGCAAAATTGTGATGGCATGTCTTCGGATCACCCTGAGGAATATTTCCCAGACCTTCACCAATTGGCCCTTGTGTAGCTCTAGTTCGACGTAAATAAAGTAATACTACTGCTAGTTTTTATTTTAATTATATTTTTGTATCAGTCAGTTTGCTTTTGTTGGGCAGGGGTCAAAATATTTAATAGTGGTAAAATGGGGCTAAATTTTGCTTTCAACATTTTATAAATAGATCTAACTTACAGTTCAGCCTTTAGGCACGAAACAGTTGAAATTTGAGCACTCAAACTGGTGTTCAAATTTCAACTGGAAGTGGTCAAAATTTCGTTTGACGATTAATTGTAAATGGGGATGATTTCTGTTTGCTGCCGTTGTGAAACGACTGAAACTTACATTTCTAGCTAGTTGGAAAGTGGCCGAAATTTAGAATGACGATAAATTCTACATTCAGTACGTTCTATATTTAAAGCGCTATTTAATGAGATTATTTGATTGTTTTAGTAATTAACTATAGGGCAAGATCTTAGCAAGAAATGACTTTCACAGACATGACTTATCTATAAACAAGTTTCGAATTTTAAAAAAATTAAAAATTCTTGCTAAATTTGAGATTTCAGAGTTTTCCATTAGTTTATTAAGTTAGTTATTTCCATTTTCCTCATTTTCAAAATGTTAAGTCTTTACTGTAAAGAATAGTCTGAGAATGACCCACACACGTTTTCATTTTTCCAAGCCATCGTAGTGTTTAAATTAAACAACAAAAAGAGGACATTTTTTCAAATTATTAGTCTTCTGGAATAAATTAATTTTAAAAATAAAGGAAGTCTAATTTGTCGATGCGATGTTATTTTATAACATTATTGTTAATTTATAACGAATTCACTTCAATATATGCATGCGAAGTACTCCATATAAAACTGTTTGTAGCTACGATGTTATTAACTGATAAGGAAAAAATACACTAGTATTTTCAAAATAAAGAATTTTTAGATCTCTCTTAACGGTGTGCGTCTTGGAACTTAGCATTTTAGAGATATATTTCGAATTTTCAGAAATCTTCATTGAATATCTCCAAAACTTATTAAAATAAAATTTAATTTTAAAATACTTCCACCCCCCAACTATTTATCACTACACTGTGAAATTCTTCATCACAACGCTCGAATACGCCACCTGGAGAGAAGACCAATTCTGACCCTTGGTTCATTATCTTGACCCTTGTCCCGCCTCTCTCCTTTTCTTATTTGCAAGGGAATGTACTATGATATCTTCTGTATTTCAAAGTCAAAAATATTTTCTAAATTTTCCACGACGCTTTCCTTAAGAACTTAGTTTAATACAGTTTTGAGTTATAGTTTCCTAATTTAGTTTTTAATTTATTTGAAAATCAAGTCAGAAGCTGATGTACTAACTTCTGCTATGCCTGTCCACTCTCTAAAAGTGAAAGCATGCGAACTGTTGTCATATGTGGCGTAACTACCACTACAAAAGTTTAACATCATTCACTAGTATATAAAGCATGCTAACTTGATTCTATCATGAGGTACCTTTTGATAGATGACGGTTGACATGATCGATAACTCCGCCCCCCACATTGGTGACCCGGACGTGATTTGATCACGCAAATAACGCCCACTTCGCAATCTCTTAACGGTTACGCCTACTTCGATGGATAGTCCACATTGAACAGTTGACTTGCTATTTGTGAATGCATTATTCATCTCCTGCGCTGTTGCTTCTCAGTCTCGTCTCGAACATTCACACAACGTCTACACTCTCAACGCCTGCATACTCTCAACTGCTAATGGCAACACAGGAGCGACTTCGACAGTGATGTTAATACACCTCTCACATTCGGCACTCAAAAAATCCGGTGACTCTCTCCCGGTCTTTCACAAGTACATCAACTAGTGAGATCTGTTCATCGAATTATATCCCTGATAAAATTCTGGTGGGGGAGTACTGTGGCGTAACTACCACTACAAAAGTTTAACATCATTCACTAGTATATAAAGCATGCTAACTTGATTCTATCATGAGGTACCTTTTCATAGATGACGGTTGACATGGTCTGTAACTCCACCCCCCACATCATAGTTAGAGAGTTCGACTCTGAACTATCTGAAGACTATTTCGATCACTTTGTTTAACACGAAAATCCTCGAGAACTGTATCTGTCATTTGCTCATCGCAATATTTTTTTCTCTTCCCAAATCACAAAAAAAATAAAATAAATAATAATAATAATTGATATGTTATCTGGAATATTACATTGTTACACTTTTTTCTCGATGTATTATCGAATAATTAACGAATGATTTACGAAGGCATTAGCGAGTATTAGGCATTACGAAGGCATACGAATGCATCATTCAAATCGCACTAAAAAGATTTCTTTTTTTATTAATTAAAATGTGCAGGACCAAGGTTTCTACCGGTCACATATTTGTTCCAAATTCAAAGATTTTCAACGTTTAGATAGTACACAATGGTTCTTCAAAGAAAAGTAATAAAATTTAAATAACTTTGGAAGCTCACAGCTATAACATACAAACCATGGAACATCTATACCAACTTTGGTTCAATTAGTTTAGCGCTTTGCATCAAATAAGTTGTGCAGCTCTAATGCGACGTAAATAAAGTACCTACTTACCTGCATCAAATAAGCGTCTTCTTAGTGTGAAAATTAATACGACGTGTTGTAATGAGGTATCATGAACAAAATACTATATAGTTTAATAGTTGCATTATATTTTCAGTCTCACAATGCACCGTAAGATATGGTTCCCAGTCGATCACCGAAATCAAAGCATCACTGACTGCAGTCAGTGTGATTGACCATTTTAAATAGATTGCGAAAGGACGGGACTGATGGCGTCCTTTAAACTGTTCTAACGTAAAGTGTTTAATCGTAAAGTGTTCGAAGTCGCAGATAGTCAGGTTACCAAAGACAGGAACCATCCCTTCTGCAGAAGATTCAAATTGTGATGGCATGTCATGGTTGTTTTCCGGACCGTCGCTAATAGCCCATTGAGCAGCTCTAATGTGAAGTAAATAAAAAAACTACTACTAAATCTTCAAATTATTCATTCGCAATGCATGCCATTCCTTTTCGGTTGATCACCGTCAAAAGAGAAGGAGGCCTTGATTGGTGAGTTTTTCGCATGGAAATATATTTCACTAATCAGATTTTCAGTCTTCTTCAACATTGATTCGAGGTATGTGAACCGCCTGCAGTAACAATGGTTCAACAAGCTGTTTTGGGGCAACCAAAGTGGGGAAGCCATTCCTTCCGCTCTGGATCAAAATTGTGATGATATATCTTCGATCATCCTCAGGGTTTTTTTCCAGACCGTCGTCAATAGGTGATCGTAACGCTCAAATACGCCATCTGGGGAGAAGACGGGTTCCATGCTTTTGGCCTTTCTCTCTTCCCTCTATTCCTCTTTTCAGTTGTATAGGAATGTACTACAATATTTTTCCTGTTTATAATATTTTTGTTTTTAATTAAAAAGAAATATTTTTTTTAAATTTCCATGGTGCTTTCTTTAAGAACTATGTTTAATATAGCTTTCAGTTCCTTATAGTTATTATTAATTTAAAAGATTTCAATCTATACGAAAATCAGGACAGAAATTGACATATCTCCTTCTTCTATGACTCTCCACTGGCTAATGCTGAAAGCCAGCGAATTGTTCACATAAGTAGAGAGTAAAGAGAAGTAAAATGAAAGAAAGTAAGTAGAAAGAATGAAAGAATGAAGTAAAAAGAAAAAAACAACTACAACGATAGGGTTACTAAATGGGTAAAAATAGAGAGCCAGAAACGTTATTGCTTATCTTTCTGTTTGTTTTCTTCCTAGTTCCTAAACAAACTAAGGAACAACTTGAAAGTTATCGACTGCATCTACATTAAATTTTTATTACGAAGACGGTAATGAGATGTTAATTTAAACATAATAAATTGAAGTTTTGTTTGTCATGATGCAAGTGTGCACAAGATTTTATTCGCTCTTTCAAAACTTTCTTATTTTAATTTGAATTCTGAAGCAGTTAACTCGTAAAAATTAATTCTGATTAAAAAAAGGATTTAGAATTGTAATCAAAAAAGAATGAGATTGCTTATGAAAAATATGCCTTCAAAAATGTACATCTCTATTGTTATTAGAAATAAGTGGATTTCTGTTTTGAAATAATATTGTATTAGTGAGATGCATTTCCTTTTTTTTCTTTCATTTTTTTAAAATTTTATTTTATTTGC
Organism: Parasteatoda tepidariorum; assembly: GCF_982258835.1. Taxonomy (NCBI): domain Eukaryota; kingdom Metazoa; phylum Arthropoda; class Arachnida; order Araneae; family Theridiidae; genus Parasteatoda; species Parasteatoda tepidariorum. The sequence continues at coordinate 27,035,810 of NC_141758.1, forward strand.
TTTATTCTGGCCAAGTAAAAATTATTAATTTTAAAATTATTATTCGTGTCCTGTTTCCAGATTTTTATTGGAAAAAATGTCTCAATTGAAAGCATATGAAATTTATCATTTTTTCCCCTCTACTTTTATTGCAATCTAACAATTCTTTTATTTTTATTTAATATCAAGCAAAACAAAAATTAATAAAAATACCATTGCACTCCTATTATTTGGATTTGCAATTTTCCATATGTTTTTTAGAGGAAAACACTGGAAGTAAATAGTTATTGAACTTTAAAGAAGGCACATCTGTGGGTTAATATTAAATAATAAATATCCAGCAGAAGACCCTAACCCAGTGTTTCCCAACGTGGGGCCCACGCCCCACCGGGGGGCAATTTAATTGCAAAGGGGGGCAATTCAAAAATGGACTTGGCATGAGTTTAAACCTTTTACCCTGAGCCATTTAAATGCAATGTGAGATTTCGGTGACAAAATCGAAAGAAAAAAGCAAATTCTTAAATAATTGCGGTCAATAAATATTATGTGACTGAGGGATTTTTTAAGTGACAAACCTGAAATGAAGTATTTTTTTACAGTCAATGGTAAAGCATTTGTGAGTTATTTAGTCAATATCTTTGAAAAACTGAATATATTAAATAAGAAATTTCAAGGAGCAAATAAAACCTTGTTGGTGCAAGAGCGAAGATATATGGCTTCATTACCCTTATTGAGTTATGTCAGAAATATATTAACAACAAAAACTTTGAACAGTTTCATTGGCTCCAGAAATGTGAAGTAAATGATACCCCTTAACTTGTTATTGTCTATTATCTGAAAATTCTATCGGCTGATTTGAAAGAAAGATATTCTGATTTAAAACAAATTTATTTTCCAACATGGCTTGGCTTCGTGAGGAAACAGAAAACAAATACCCAAAATCAATCAAATGTGCAAGAAAACTATTGTTACCGATTCCATCTTCATATTTAGCTGAATGTGGATTTAGTGCTGTAAATGATTTTATTGGTAAAAAAAAATCGTCTAGATATAACACAACGGGGAGACTTGAGACTGAGGCTAACCAAATTGGAACCTAAGATAAAGTCTACGTGCAGCAAGCATCAAGGGCAAGAATCTCACTTAATTAAAATATTAAATTATTATAGAAAAATATTTATTAAAATTATTTCGAATTTGAATTTTAGTTCTTCATTATATGTTCAGAAAATTTAGTTACTTTGTTTCGCTAACAATTTCCTACGTTTCTTAAGTGAACAATTCGACTTTTTTATTATTAAAAATTATGTATATGTTACATAAGGGGGCATAACAATTTCAGAAAGGCTTAGGTGGGGCATGGTACAAAAAAGGTTGGGAAACACTGCCCTAACCTATCTAAAACAATGTAGACATACCAATTATCTGTTTAAGGCAAACTTATAAATTATAGGATACAAACAGATTTAGTTTTGATCATAAAATAACTATGCTATAAGTAATGACCTTTTGAAGATAATTATATGGGGTTATTTTTATATTGGTGTTTGTTCGTTCCATTTTAATTCACTAATTATGACTTCCAGTGTTTCTTATACTTGCAATAAGCTTTAAAATTTATTTATTTTATTACATTGATTCACCTTGTGTGGTTGATAATTTGACCCATTGGTTTGCACTATTGTGCATTACTTTTTTTTTTGTGTGTCTGTCATTCATCAAAACTTGACAATAATTTTGGTGTGTGTATCTAAGGGAAAATCTTTTTATTTTTTATCATTAATTAGTCAATTATGAAGATCATATTTGATGCTATTAGAAATTTTTTATATATTCAGTGTGTGACATGCTCTTTTAATATTTTTAATATTCAGCGTCTTTTACCATCATAGCCATTGCAATGTCATCCTATTTCTAATTAGCTGAATATATAACGTTCCTCGAAATATTGTTTGCTTCAATTTTCTATTTTGGGGTAGGGATAGCCCTGGTAGGGCAATGGACCCATGTCCAGGAGGTCGTGGGTTTGATCCCTTCCAGCCGAAGACTCCCTTGTAGTAAATGGTGACTGATGCACGTCAAATCTGAAAGTCCTCGATGTTCCCGTTACAAATCATACTTCCGGGAGTACTGATCCAGGATTTCCTTTGTCTTCTGTATTGGTTCAAAATTACAAGGCTACAGAGTTGAACATTAGTAGTCGTAAATCCAAAAATTAAGTCAGCTCTTCAACAACAGTTATAAAATATAGAAATTTTCTATTTTAATGCATTTTAAGTATAACACTGTTTTCTTGTGTTATACATCTGATACACTTGATAAATAATGAACTGAATATTTATTTTTACATGATTTGTGTAGATCTATACATGATATAATGATTGATTTCATCTGTCTAGATATGCTTTAGTTTTTTTTTTCTCGAATATGTTTGCCTAGGGAACAAATCAATTAGGAAGATCATATCTGATGCTAGTTAATTCTATTAGAAATTTCTAATATATTTAGTGTGTGACATGCTTTTTAATATTCAGCATCTTTTGCCATCGTAGCCATTACAACGCATCCTATTTTTTTTTTTTTGTGCTGAATATGTAACTTGTCTTGAAATATTGTTTGCATCAACTTCCTATTTGAATGCATTTTAAGTGTAACGCTGTTTTCTTGTGTTATACCTTTGATACACTTGATAAATAATGAACTGAATATTTATGTTTACATGATTTGTGATGTTACATGATATTATAATGATTAATTTCATCTGTCTAGATATGCTTTAGTTTTCTTCTTCTTGAAAATGTTTGCCTTAGAAACAAAAACTTCTAAACTTCTTGGTTGGAATTATAAGTACCTATGTACTTTTTATGGCATTCTCAATGTTTGTGAAATAGTAAGTATAGCAATTTATTTAATTTTTTCTTTACATGTATATATATATATATATATATAGCCCACATTACATCGATTTACGATACTATCGGAGTAAATTGAGCACGTTAAAAAGTGATTATCTGAATGCATGATTATGATTTTCTAATATTGCCTGTAAATTTCTGTGGAAAGAAAAAGTAATTTTTTTAAACGAAAAGTTTATCTGCAAGAACTCCGTAACGTACTGCGACAATGGCACCATGTCGCTGCGATTCTGCTATGGAGATATATAGTAGGGATCACGTGCTGAAAATTTTTCGATTCTCCAGCTGCATTCCCAAGTAATAAGCTAAAGCTCTGGCTGCAGTTGTTGTACTATATATTTACGTGTGCATTTGGGGTTCAAATTTTAATTATAAATTTTTATTATAAAAAAATAATAACATTATCAAGTACTCTGGCAGAAAATGCAAATTTAATTTAAATCCAAGTTGATTTATTTATTCATTCTTAAGAAAAGAATTGAATCTGATTAATCCTTTTTCATATTTGATCTTAAAACTTTATAATTGTATTATAATACTAAGAATAGTCTTTCTATAGCACCTTTGTTAACAGGCAATATCGTTACAATGGGGCAGGCCGCTTGAATATCTATAGGATATAATGAAATTACTGGACCATGGGAAAATTTAGAGCACTATTCCCAGCTCTAGGAAATCAACAGCTTCAGAGTGTTCTCAGTCTTTATGATATGATATCATAAACTTCTGGGTCTCTGGTTGTAAAGTTATTATTTTTTTATCTACGCTAAATCTATTATCGAAGAACATTCTTCTGAAATGCACAAAAGGCTATCAGTGAAAAATAATTGTATTTCTTAATTGAATGTATAAATTTTACTATCTCTAATAAAATATGAAAAATTTAATTCATATTTTTTTATGATTAAAATATTAAGCTTGCAATTTCATTTTTTAAATAAAATCTTATAAGGTTTTATAAAATGTATTGTATACTATGGAAAACATAATTAAAAATTTTTCGCTTACATGATTACTTTTTTAAAATTAGGAAAATCAGTATTGTTTTTTGTATGTATATCTTACTAGTTATATATTTTAGGTGATTTGTTATGCATGCTTGGATTTGATTCGTAACTCTTGCCGACCAGCATATTCACATTCCACTGGAGGATTTGTTGGAAGTGCAGCTGAAACTTATTTTTATCTTGCTACATGTGCTTGCATGGTTATAACTTGTATTTTTTTATGTTCATTCATTGTGTCTCATATATCATTTCTCTTGATGGAAAGAACAATTCTAGTAAGTTGATTCCCCAAAATCATAATTTTCTTATTTCAGTGTTTCTGCTAAGCTTTTTAATTAAGCTGAATAATTTTCATAAAACTTTTCTTTTCCTATATTTTATTTTGGGGAAAATGTGACTGTATGGCATCAAGATTTCTGATAACTGAGCACCAATGTTAATACTATTTTTTTTAAATTAATGGATCTGATTAAAAACTTGTAATTAAATATTTAACTATTTCTATTAAAAGATTTTTAATATATAATTATCTTAAAATTTAATATTAAGTAAAACAAATTAAATAAACTTAAATATTTATTAATTTTTTTAAAATAATTTTAGTACACAAGTCTACAAATCCTGAGCACTCTATTTTTACAGACCGAAATCAGTGCTAATTCCTATTATTTTATAATTTATTATTTTTTTTACCTGAATATTTTTTGGAAATATTTTATTCTGATCATAACCTAGCCGAATATTTTAATTTTATTTTCCTACCAATTAGGATGACATCTCTTGCTTTAAATGCAAGCATTCAATATGTTAGTTTTAATTTATCATTTTATACATTTGAGTATTATGTAGGTATGTAATGAATTTAGTTGGTATAACTGCCTGCATATTAAATTTGTATCTCCAGATTTTTAACCTCTTTATTTATTTTTAAAGCATTATCTTAACTTAAAAAAAATTATATTAATTTTATGTATTTTTTAAGTACAGTATTTGCAGCAGCGTTAGGTTAGTATTATAGTAGTGGGCTCATACTAGCACACTACAAATGTCTATTTATTTTTGTTCGAGACTTTTAACCTAACACTGAAACTGTTCATTTACCAAGCATTGCATAGTCAATCTTAATTTATATTCATCTCTGAATAATTATACTTTTTTCGTAGTTTGATTATATTTAAGAACGTTAGAAATTTCACTGAAATGATTATTTTCACTTTACAACTACTATTATTTAACTTTTCATTTTGCATTTACTGTTATTTAAGTAAAAATTTTAAAGCAGGGAAATTTGTATTCGCTTATACACATTTTTTAAACGAAATGTTTCTTGTTTGTGCAAAATGTGATTGGATTAAAATAATTCTTGTATTAGAAAAAGCAGTGTTGGCTAATTTTAAACCGCAATTAAATTCTTAAAAGTTTTTTCTTTATTTGTTTTTTTTTTTAGAATGAAAAACTTAGTTTGGATTTTTAAAACAAACATACTTTTGTTATTTTATGATAACTAATATGCTTTTGTTATTTTCTGTGCTTATATGTATGCCAACCATATGTTCATATTTTTATTTGCTTTTCATTACTTTATTAATTGTAAATATTTTTTCATTAAATTCAATGTCTTTAATATTTCCTGAACCTTTATATTAAAATTTTTATTCATTCATTAAAAAAAAATTTCATTACAGCAATTAATTGTTATAAATACTGCAAAATGTATACTGCTAAATAATGACGTTTCTGTGAATGCTGAAATATAAAATTCTTGTATAAACTAAGCTATCAAGAGCAAAACTTCTTTTATACAAGCACTTCTAAAACAACATTTAGATACTAAACATTTAATTGCATGCTAAAGTAATAAATAAGTTGTAAAGTTATAAATAAATGTCTTTAAGATCTTTAGTTATTATAATTTATTTCTCAAATTCATATATTTATGACATTCTTCATTCAAAATACTATTTTTTTTATAAACGAACCAACAACAAAATAAAGAGTTTAACAGAAGAAAAAAAACTTTGACCATGGCTATTTTTTTATGCATATAAATTTAATAATTTTATGCCAATTTCCTCATATAAGTCTGTATGGCTGTTGTTCAAAGTTGTGACCAAAAATCTATCTTATATACTTGTTGGGATATTGTGTACCATATACATTGTATAAATTTATTACAAAAATAGTTTTTGTATTATGACTATAAATTTTAAAGAAATATGATCACTTACAACCTAATTCATTTGAGTTTGAAGTTTAGAAGTGTTAATTCAAAAATGATATGAATTTTAGTTTACATCAAATTAAAACTTATGAAATTTTATAATTATATAATTTGCACTGCAGTTCCTTGAAAATTTTAATAGTTCTAAGTATGTTTAATGACTATTACTCTAATGTGAAGATATCTAATTTATTATATAAAAAGGAAATGATGGTTTCATGAAATATTTATCTAATTATATACCAATTTGATTTAATGTATAATTGATTTCAATTTACATTCGTTAGATTAAATAAAGTCTGCTGGTGGAGAGGTAGGAGTCATGAGTTCAGCCCTGGTTGCAGACTAAACAACTATTACATTTAGATAGTGAAATAAAATTTTAGATAGTGAAATACTGGTTCAGTCTCTGTCCATGTCACCTGATAGCATTTAAAATCACTTACTTTTCTTACCATTAACCCATTTGTGCTTAAGGTCATTTTGAAAGGAAGTTCCTTTTTCTCAGAAAAAAAAATAATAGTACTAGTGTTTAATTAATTTAGTTTATTTTATCACACACATATATTAATATTTACACACACACACACACAGTGGGAAATCCCACATCCGGAATCAATGGAACTCGGCAAGTTCGGAAGTAGAAAGTAGATTTTTCCGAATAATAGATCTTTGAGGTAAACAAACATTGTAATCCTTATTTTATTAAAAATAACAAATGGATGATAATTAACATCAATTTCATTCATTAACATATAAATCCACTTGGTTTGCCAATGGCAGTTTTGGCAGCTGTTGTTGCAGATTTCCACCTGGTTTTTTAAATTTTGATGTTTCATATCGCTATGATGAAATTCCGAATCAAGAATTTAATTTAATTATTTCTCAATCCTCTCAATAATAGACCTTTCCACTCTGAATTCATGTGATTTTTATTATAATTTTTATGGAATTTCACATGCTTTTAAAAATCTCTGTGTTTTTATATGTTATTTTTGGTTTGGCAATCTTTGAATCACGCGTTTAAATAATTACTTTTCTATGCACGTAATTATTGACAATTCACCCGTAATCAAAAAAGGATTTATGATCGCATTTTTGTCTGTTATTGCCACAAATTTTCATAGTTTTTAAATGATTTTTTAATCACACACAGGTCTTTAAATGATTTGCATTATCACTCACGGGAAATTTTGAATTGCACATTTGAAGAATCACTTTTTATGCACTGCATTATTCATGATTCACTCATAAAACTATGTAGTTTTATTGGTTGTTTTTGCGTTATTGTCAAGGAGTTTCACAAGGTTTTTAAAAATCTTGATTTTTTAATATTACATTGTTTTGTATGCAAATTTTTGAATCACAGATCTGAAGAAATCATTTTTTGAGGCACTGGATTTGTAACGGTTTTACTGTCGACGTGGTTTTGTCGACCACATTTTCCGTAGTTTGTAGAATTTTTACATATTTTTTAATATTTTGATTTTTTTGTTATACTAATACTCTTTGATCTGCATACTACAAATTGTACTTTTAATTGATCCCATTATGACGCCCTCCAGTTGTGACAATTTCATCTCAAGTCCTTGATATTTTTTAAAATGCAAGAGTTTTGCACATTCTGAAACTGAGTGTGTGACTCTTGGCAGTAGTCTTTATGCCCAACAAGAGAAAGACACATAATTTTTTTTCAAACTGTAATGAAATGCCTCCAAAATTACAAAACTCTGGATTTCCTGTTGGTAGTATTTAAACTTTTTTTTATCATATTATAGAGGAAATCAGATTAAAATTAAACAAAAATTGGAAATTGGGTAAAAAATTGAGGATTGTCATTCTTTTATACTTTTTTTACAGATCCTAAATATTAAAAAAAGTTTGTTTTGATTATTAAAGTGTCCAATAAACGGGACCTACCAGTAAAGGGACATCCGGATATGGGACTTTTGAAGGTGTATATTTATATATACTTGATTTTAACAAATATGAACTACCACTTTTATCACTCTGTTGTTTTTCATATGTCAACAGCTTTTTGGGATCAGGCATTACTAGATTAAAAGATAGAGCTATAAAAACAGTACTATGTATTTAGCCATAGTTGAGTAGCATATGCTATATTTTATTTCTGTTTTAATAAAAACCAGCAAAGATAGGATTTAGTACTCATGCCTATAAAAAAAATTCTTTTTATTTCTTAAACATTTATTAATCATAAAGATTTTTATCATCAAAGATAAATTCATCTATATTTTGTTCCTTTTAGGGAATCATGTTTTGGCTTACTGCCACCCTCTTGTCTTTTGTAACAAGTCTCGCCTTAATTATATTTATAAATGAATCAAAGAATGTTGAAATATATGGCTATTCTCACAAAGCAGCTGCCTCTGTAAGTATATTCTGAAGTATATCCATTATTTATTAGATTTAAAACTTTATATAAATTAACTTTGTCATTGTTCTGAGTTTATTAATTTATCAAAAGTAATAGGACAGTTCTACCACTATTTTGTCTCACACGTATTTCCCAAAATTAATTAATGCATTTTTCAACAAAAAAATTCATTACATATCTTTGCTAGAAATATCTAAGTACAAATAATTATTATTATATTCATAATAAAACTTATATAATTCCTTTGTCTCTAAAGTCAGAAATCGCACAATAAGAAATATTTCAATTTTGTTTTCAGTAGTCAATTTTAATGCATTTGTTTTTATACCACATTGGGGGTTTTGCTTTTGGCCGACCACCTAATCGGAACATATGTTCTTGCACCTCAGAGCCCTAAATCTAGAAAATTTAGATGGGCACATTAGGCCTTAGTCTTCCATGGGCAGTCGTGACACTGAGTTTGATTTTTTAGTTTAGTTTTTACACTAGTGTAGGATTCATATTTAAATTGAATCATTGTAATCTTATAATTCTCTTTATTCTTAAAGTAATGCTTAAAAAATACTTCTTCATTTGAGAATTGTTAATTTTGAAGGATAAGAATTTGTATAAAAAAATAACTTTTAACAAGGATCTATCATGGGGGAAATTAGTACCATTTTACTTCCTTTTCACAAAATTCAAATTTGGCGAAACAGTCGCTTTACGTAAATCGAATTCTTAAAAACTTTCTCCTGCTAAGAAATAAAATTAATTAAAAAAGAACCCTTCATAAAATTTAATTTGTTAGAACTTTCAAGCCGTTAGAACAAAAAGCCGTTTTTTTTATTGTTAAACCCAACTAAAAAAAAAAAATATTTTGGAAATAATCTTAAAAAGAAGAAAAAACGATGAAGTAATACACTAATGATTATTTCCAAAATGATGGTAAGGTGAACATCTTTCAAAAAAGAAAGAAAAATCCTAAAATCTTATGAGGAAAAAAAAATTTTTTTTTTTAAAAATGGCGGTAAAATTTATCGAATTTCGTTCCGGTTTTTTGGTTTTCCGGTTTTCTGATTTCCGGATAACGGGTTCTGTACTGTATTAGTATTTTATCAAATTATTACAAAGTCTTGTTTTTAAATTCACATACTTTTGATATTAAAATAAAACTATTGTCACTTCTTAAACTGAATGATTCTCATGATTGAGAATTTTTGTAAAAATATTTTGATTTTTGACAGTTTATTTCTTGATAAAGATATTTTTTCTACTAAAATGCATATATTTTTTTTTCTCTCACAAAGATGAGCTTTAATAAGTGAAAATTAGATTGTTGATGTATGTGATGTTGTATGATTTTGATTAACGTCTACTCTAGTGTGAGTTTATAAAATGAAGAAACAAAAATCTCATGAGGGAGAAATAAATGTTCTACAACTATAGATCAAATCAATATTTAAAGCAAAAAAAAGCTGATAAAAATCACGAAAAAGTGCTTAAATATTCAATAACTTTTAAACAGATAGTAATTTCGAAGTAAAACTTATATTAGGTTTATAAATTAAAATGGTATAATATTGGAAAATTTTAACTGGAAACTTCGAATTGAAATTACCTTTCTCACTTTAAATACTCAATATTTAAAGCTGAGCAACTGAAAAAAATCATGGCTCAAAAAGACTGAAATTTAGATGAAATTCGAACTGCTGATCAAAAATTTGAGTTACCATCACAAATAGATATTACTCTTCAGTACGCCAAATTTTATTTTCGTGGTTGCATTAAAACTGGCTACAGATCGAACGAACATGGAATTTGTTTCCCCACTAAATTAAGAGTTAATTATTCTAAAACTAGTTTTCAAATCTTAAACTTTTTTATTCCATTGTACTCCCTATACTTATTTCTACATAGATTCAAGTCTTATAGATTTTTTGCAGCAAAGCAAAATGTAACCTAGGGGTGCACAACCTTTTTGAGTGAAGGGCCACATGCGCAGCAGATTGACAAATGAAGGGCCGCATGCCAAAGGGAACACCCAAAGTATTTAGATAAACATATTCATAGCAATTTTAGGTAGTAATTGTTATAAAAACATTGTTTTAACCACTAAATTCTTTTTCTAAGTTAACCTTGTAATATCTTAGCATAAAATTAAATACTTTTAAATGTTTAAAGTTAAAAACTTCTAAGCTAAGAAAAAACTGAGCCTTCTAAGAAAAAACAGAATCAGTTAATCAGAAGAAAATTTAGATAAATTGAAATAATTAAAAAACTATGGGAAAATGCATGTTTTTTAAAAGTCATATTACATAATACATAAGTTCATTTTAACATAAATTTTAACTTTAAAAAATTTGTTCATAGAAATAAATTTTAAAAAAATGTTCTAGTTATTAAAATAAATACAAGTTAAATACTTTGATTTAAAGAAAGTTTATAGGGTTAAAAATGATAAAAATTGAAACAAAACCCCATCTGCGGAAAATAAGATTTAGCATTTAGAAGGGGAATATACTTAAACTTTAAAACATTTATTTTAAATTAATGATAGGAAGCAGGGGCAGAGAGAGGGAAGAAAGAAAGAAAGCATTAATCTTGAATAAACTATTTTCCTTAATAATAAAAAACTATTAAGATACTTGTTTAAAATTTTTTATGGCGAATATTTTTTTAACATGACACTTTCTATTTACAATTAATACACATATGCAAAAACAATTAGTAACATTTACATTACTTAACGAAACTTATTTTGATTATATTTTTTACTGTTAAAATTTAATGATATACAAATCATTTCCCAGCGTACAATCATGAATGATATGAAATGGTGGAAGTATAGCATAAGAAAATGGTTAAAAAAATTTCTTAATGGTTATCCTGTAATTTGCAAAATTTTTAAATATTGGGATAATTTTATTCACTTGATCATGTGATTCACTTGATCATGCTTTTTCGAGCCATTAAATGAATTTGTTAAAAGACTGCTCTGTAATTTTGAACAGGCCAAATTTATTCTGGAAAACAGTCTTATGACAGAAGCTGTTGTTGTGGGTAGTATTAAATTCGGGCAAAAAACTTAATCACTTTTGGAATTTGTCCTAGATGGTGTTCTTCATTTCCATATTTTTAAATCACGTGAATACAAATAGCGATGTGTTATTTTATAATTGCCTAAATACTAATTGTTATGTGTGCTTTTTAAATTGCGCAAATATAAAACGCAATGTGTGCTTTTCAAATTGCGTGAATACGAATTGAGATGTAAAATTTTAAATTGCGAAAAGACTACTCACAGCGCATGATTTTTAAAATGTGTGAATATGAATCGCGATATATGGTTTTTAAATCGCGTGAATATGAATCGCGATGGATGATTTTTAAATCTCGTTATTTTTAATACGAAATGCGCTGCGCAATTTTAGGATCGCGTAAATACGAATTACGATGTGTGAATTTTAAATTACGCGAAGAATTAAAACGTATGATTTTTAAAACGTATAAATACGAATCTCGACATGTGATTTTTAAATCATGTAACAACAAAAAGAATAGGTTGAGTCTGTGATGTTAACTTGCACTTGTTCATGGGACTAAAGAAATATACACGTGCTTTGAATTATTTTTTAGCAAAGGGGAGCGCGTTTAATATAAATGTACACAACTTGTTTTTATTTTTCATTTTTATTCTTTTTAGGAAGGTATCGATTTTGCTAAAATACGTAATTACTTTTTAAGTTCCAAAAAAAAAATTAAAACAGTATCGAATTTTAAGAGTTGTAATATTGTGCTAAAATATCAGGATATTCTAAATTACAAGTAAAAAGACGTTCGAAAAACCTCTTATATTTATGTAAAAATCGACACAAATACAGCACATAAAAAGTAATTATTTTAATGCGCGATTCAAAACTCGCGTGCTGTCAAATTATATGAAAAATATCAATTTTTTTTAAATCACGGGTAAAAAGCGTAGTAATAACTACAAAGGAAATTATCAAAATACCTTTATATTTGCAGTGAAATTGGTGTAATTAAAACGCGTCAAAATTTTATGTATTTAAATGCGAAATTAAAGTATCAAAATAGCGTATAAAAAATATCGGACCTTGTAGAGATGTGTAACAATAATTGCCAAAATAACGATTGAAAAATAATTTGATTTGCAATAAAATTGGCACAAATAAATCACGTCAAAAAATGGTTATCTAAATGAGCGATTATTTAATCGCGATTCGTAATAATATCGTGCCAAAATATCAAAATTTTAAAAGCCATGCGGAAATGCGTAGCAACAACTGCCGAAAAAGATTAGATTTTTCATGAAGTTTGCACAAATAAAGCGTTTCATAACTTTTTAAAAATCGCGATTTCAGAAAATACGTGAAAATGGGCAGCAATAACTACCGGAAAGTCACTGAATTTACGATAAAATCAGAGCACTCGAAGAGAGTCAAAAGTAATAACTAAAATTAGAAATTTGTATATCGTAATAATGATGTGTTCAAAATAATGGTATTTTCAAAACTATGCCTAAATCTGTAGAGGTAACCATCGAAAAAAAGCGATCGAAAACTACATTGAGTGAAATTGGGTGCGTCAAAAACTTAAATGCGTAAATTTCAAATTTCCGAATTTTTTTTTTATTTAAAAAAAATTTTAATTATTTTTTTTCATTTTGTTCAGATTGCGGTAGGGGGCCGCACATTGAGGGTTGGCGGGCCGCATTTGGCCCGCGGGCCGCAGGTTGTGCACCCCTAATGTAACCTATAGAAAAAAGGGGATAAAAATTTTAAAAAAAAGCATTAAAATTGCAATAACTTTTAAACAAATTGAAATTTAAAGAACAAAAAAAGAAAAGAGAGAAAGAAAAAAAACTCTGTGTGAAGTTCATCAACAAATGTAGCTCATTCAGTATACCAAATTTTAACTATGAATTGTAGAGCAGCTGATTTGTTGTTTTTTACTGCAGTATACTCCCTGTATGTTTTCTTACGCACTTTCGTAATGTTAAGCTTCTTAGTCTCATAGTTTTTACACAGCAATAAAAATTTAAGGTTAATTTGAACACCCAAATCCGCGTGTGTAGCCCTTACAAATTTTTAATATAGAGAAATTTTTAAGCATAAATGTTGATTTATAGTGCATATCTCTATATGCTGTAATTTTGTTTACATTTTACTTCGTTTACTTAGTTAAATTAAAAAGTCTGGAATAGAACAGAAATGATATATAGGCTGTTAATATTTTTCGTAAGTTGAATAAAAATCGAGGAAGTTACGATTTCACAAAATTATTTTACTATTTAAAACATAACAAAACATGTGGGATTTTAAATTAATATTTTATCAATAAATATGCTACTTTTGATAACAACAAACTTTTATAAATTTCATAACAATGCTCTTGACTCTTTAAAGAATCATGGATGTCAATATTCCAATTTGAAATTATTTTTATTTAAAACAGTCAAAATTTTATATATAATGTTTACAAAAGAATTCGTCTATATCTTAAGTAGTTAATGTTGAGCTTTAAATAAAAAGCCTTGGAAGAAAATGTTGTGCCTGAAATTTTCTTAGAGATTGAAATTTTTTGGGGGAATATTTTAATATTAGTTAACTATGAATTATTGATTTATTTTACCAAGCCATTAAATTTCAGAAATGTGAATGGATGAATATAGTAAAGGTGAGTCTTTGAATGTTGTTACGAGTCTGTTTATCTACAAACAGAGAACCAGTAACCTTGACCTGAGTGCTGGCTGTTAATTAGCATGTCTGGATGTAAACAGTTTAAAATTAGCTTAATTTGGATCTTCTATGAACATGCACCAAGGGACCACTATTGGGATTTCTAAATTTTTTAATATTTGTCCTACATAGCAGTGTTTCCTAAACCCCGGTCCGCGGACCTGTATTGGTCCTTGGATCAAATGGTACCGGGACGCCCATTTCATTCTCCCAGTTGGGGCACGATCACCTGTTTTTGTTTTTAAAAGAGTTCAAGCGCTACTTCCCAACCACAAAAGACCCATGAACTGTTAAGGAATGGGTCTGTGACCCATTTGTCAACAAATCGGGCGAATCTAGCATGTCTGTGCAAGAAGATCAACTGCTGCTGATTGCAAATGACGGCGGCCTTAAAACTGTGTTCGAGGCAACAACTCTGGTGTTCTGGATTAAAGTCATGGCAGAATGCCCCGAAATTGCCGTCACAGCACTTAAATCCCTATTGCCATTTCCGACAACCTATCTGTGTGAAGCTGGGTTTTCTGCAGTAACAGCAATCAAAACAAAGCAACGGATTAAACTGGACAGCACATTTCGGGTGTCATTGTCGCCGATTACCCCCAGATGGAACGTTCTCATTGCAAAGAAACAAGCTCAGGATTCTCATTGATTTAACATTCTAGTAAGTTAAAATGTTAAATCACTTGATATTTATTTTTTGCTGTAACTGTATTTTATTTTGAAGGCATGTTTAAGTACAATTAAATCAAAATTAGTAAATCAAAATAATCTAAAATATAAGCAATGAGCCGAGCGGGCCACGGTAAAATTATCAAATGTTGACAGGTCCGCGATGATAAAAAGGTTTGGGAACGCTGCTATATAGGGCCAATATCAGCGTATATATACAGCCATTATAGGGCCTATATTAGCTGAATAATGAATATAAAATATCAAGTTAATCTAACAACTTTATATAGGGCTGATATTGGTTGTAAAGTGGCTGTAAAATATCAGGTGAATCAGACAATTCTATGTAGGGCCCATATCGGAAAATAACTGCCCTTTGAACTCTTATTAAACCACAACTCGTGAAGATTGGTCCAATGAGGGCTCAAGTTATTTTGCTGCTAGGGATGTTAAGGATTTATAGATTTCACCCATTGCAGGTTTGAAAACAAGAAATAAAAGCAGTGTGACGTAAAACCAATCAGCTCTTCAAATGTAGCATAAATCATAATCATATTCTATTTTCCTAATTTTGTTATTTCGCTCTTTAGATTTTAGGTCTTATAAATTCTGCTCTCTACTTAATAAACACAGTCAAGTCCTACAGAGCTTGCAAGCTAAGTTGGTCTTATCAGTGTAAGTATTCTTCTGTATTTCTTTTTTAAAAATAATATTTTAATGCACTAGACTATTATATTGTTCTTTTTTCTTTTTTAGGATTCTCTGTGATGCACCATTTTGACATACTTTTTCTAGTCTTTTAGCATTTAAACAAGTTCTACACAATATATGATAACTATTTATGGTATTTAAATATTTTAGACTATATTTTAACTATTTAGTTCAATTCAAACACTGCTAGGGTTGTAGTTTTCCTTCCTAATAAATAAAATCTTTTTTTTTTTCTCTTTTTAAATTAAAATTTGTGTCAAAGTTGCTATACAATTTGTTTTCTGTTTCAAAGATTTCTTTATCATTGCAATCTCAACTAAGATTTAAAGCACACATTTATATGCAGTGAAACCTCCTATTATGAGCTCTCCTGCGAAATGGGCTTTCTCAATACGGACTTATTTTTAATTCCCCCATGAATATTGTATGAATAAACCATTATGTACATACTCAGCAAAGCAGACACTCCCGTAACCGGGTGTTAACAGTCATTTTTGTCCTGAAACGTTATTTTCTATCTCTTCAAACCTGACACTAATTTTTCGAAATTTGAAAAAGAAAAGAAACTGTTTCAGTTTTAAATTGCAAGAAGAAAAAAAATCAACTTTTTGCCGTTTTTAAAGCATGTAAATTTTTTGCCTTATCCATAACTAAAAATATTGTTAAGCTATTTCACTACTAAATAATCGTTCTTTCACTTGCCTTATCTTTGCAAAGAAAGGAGAGAAAATTATATTTACTCTTGTGAAAAAATTCGGACTGTAGCATCTTTTGACTTTTTCATCCGGATGATACCGTTTATGAGATCCCTCATTTTGAAATGAAGTCTTAAATGTTCTAAAAGCTTCTTTCCCACTAAAAATTTCTTTCATTTTTCTTATCAATAATTGAAACTGGCTGAGGACTGAAAGCGCCTATTCGCTATCATATAACTAACTTGAATACCTGTGTTAATAGGAGAATTAAATTCATTTATCTGTAGCTGCATCTAGAATTATGTATTTATATCAAACTTTTTCATGTATTTTTTGTATAGAAAAATATATTTATAATTTTCTATATATGAGTTTACATAAATGTCCTTGTAGATAGTTATTGTAGTTTATTTAATTATTACTATATCCTTAAAAAAAATTTTTTTTTAATTTACGGTGTTAAACTTTGTTATTAGGGTACCCGTCCCATAAACAAACAACTTTCATAAACAGTCAATTTTTCGGTCCCAAGAATGTCTGCTTGACCGTGGTTTCACTGTATATTGGAAAAATTGTATCCCATATTTCTATTGTAAGTGATTAATTAAATTTAATGAAAATTGACGTAAAGATCTTTAAATACCATTTAACATTTTTATTTTAAAAGGGTTGTTCTTTATCAGGATAAAACTACAACTCCTAAAAATTATTGAAGTGAATAAAAGTAAAAAAATTTTATAACATTGAAGCTTTAAGATTATTGAAAAACTTTTTTTCTGACAAAAAACTTGACTCTGCCTTTTACAGAAGAAATAGGTGTGAAATTTTTTTTAAATTTATTATTTATACTAGTTAAATTTTTAAAATTTACAATTTAAAAAAGTGTTTAAAAGTATAATTTTTAATTAATGTATAATTTGTATGTGATATATTTTTTGAAACAGTATTGTTTTTATAAAAAAGGAATATATTATTTATTTTTGTATAAGATCATTTCTAAAGTATTTTTTATGAATTTAAATGTAGTTTGAACAATAATTTGTTTTATTGAATGTCATATAAAATTCCTTTTTAACAAAACTGTTGATGCCTTTTTTTTGTTGTCATTTTTGAAAATAGCATAATCATTTTGTTGGATTCAAATTCTGGACTGCAATATCATTAAATACCTTAAGCAACAATTTGTGTCATTTTCTATTCCAGAGTTATTATTTAAAAATTAAACTTTTATCTTAATCTTTTTTTTTATTATTATTCATATGCATAAATTTTTTAATATCCATTTTGTATTTTGGAACCTTTCATTACTTTTATATTAATAATAAAACAAAATTTTAATTTTATTTATTAAGGAAAATATTTATTTATTTTTCTAAACACCATTATGTCTGAAATTGTTAGAAAAAGGACTCCAACCATAAAATCTTTTAGTTTACTTAAAAACTAAAAGTTTTTTTTCTATGCACAACAGAGATTTTTTTTTAATTTAATTTTTGTGCTAAATATTACATTGATTAGTAAAACATTTAGAATTGCTTCAAGAATCTTTAATCATTTACTAATTTATAGACTGATTTCTCTATTAACTATTAATGTCCACGGAAGATTTCAATGTTTCAACTATTATGAAATAAAGTTGTACAAATTTATTCTTCCATTCTGATATCCTCAGATATTACCATTTATTGTAATCAAAAAAATAATTATATATTATAATTTGCTATACGTTTAAATATATACGTATATATGTAATACGTTTAAATATATTATAATTTGCTTTATGTTTAAAAATACTTTATAATACTGCTTTATAATACTTGTATAATATTAGTAAATGATCGTGAAAAAAAAGATTTTTTTTTAATAAATAAAACTTGTTATATGATACTTTGTGTTTAGAAATTACTGTATGTACTTTAAATTATGTTATCTAACTGTTGTGGATATTCATTCCATTTTTAAGATCAAATGATTTGTTTAATTTGTTAAAATTAAAATCCTCTATGGAAAATATACAGATTTATTCAAGATAATTATGAAAAGAATTGCACAGTTCTTTCTTTCTTTTTATTCCTATTCAGACCTTTAGTTTGCATAGTAGATTCTTAATCTTTTATACTATGCAATTTTAAGTTATAAATTTTAACAATATAGGTAAAAGAGTTTTTGAGTTATAAAATTTTTGAAAAGTTTTTTGAATTTTTTTCCCTAGATACTATTTAACAGATTTTGTTTAATTTTAAATTATGAAATCAAATTTTTTTTTGAAGATTATAATAAGAGTCCATTAGTTTTGACTGGTTTTTAAATTAAATTATTGTGACTATATCTTCCAGGTTGTAACTTTTTCCAATACTTTGAAGTTCAGAAATCTAAGTCCATTAAGAAAAAAATATCTTTATTCATATTTGTGTGTTTTAATTTGGACTAACTTATTTACATATTGCAGCCATCGCCCCTTAAACTCTGAAAGTTGAATCAGGTAAAAAAAATTAATTCATTAGTTGAAAAGTAATTCAGGATATGTTTTTTTTTTTTTTTTTTGTCATGAGCCTACTTTGCATAAAATTTATTTTCAATAACAATATTTAAAATAAATATGATTTATTTGCTATTCATTTTTTATTTTATTTGCAATTTCAACTTAAGTTTTTTGAAGTTGTAAGTCAAGTAATAATTTTTCTTAGATATATTCAAATGTTTTATTTTAAATCCCTTTTCAAAGTTAATTTTTTTTACATTAAAGTAACAAACATTGACCTAAATTTTTTCAGTGTCAAACATTATTTGAAAAAACATATTAATATTTTTATGTAATGATGACATTTATCGAATTGTTTCTTCTGTTTCCAGAAATTAACTCATGCCTTTTTGTTTCGACGTAATTTAAAAAATTGGTTTTAAAAATCACATCCACAATAAACTCTCTAACAAAACTTTTGGATGAGTATTTTAGTTTACTTATCAGTTATTCTGTATCAGTAGTTCTAGTGCCTTGCTATAAAAATGACACAACTCAAAAATATTAAATGTTAATGAAAAAGTAGAAAGGATATAGTACATACTTTACTCTTTGCAACTATAAAAACATATCTTTGAATCTTTATTCTTGTACCAGTAGGTACGTATGCTGCACCAATTAGCACAATTATAAATAAAATTAATTTTTTTAGTTGTATTTTTTTCTTCTCTTCAATATATTGTATAGTACTTCTGTGATTTTAACAGATATTTTTAAACAAATATTCTTATTGTTTCCGAGCCTTGTAATAAAGAATCAATTCAGAAAATTTGTTTAATTATTTGTTCTTCTTTCATTCTTGTTTCTGTAATTTATTTATTTTCTTTATTTTTTAAAGATTTATGTACTTGAGACATTTGTTATACATCAAGGATATTTGTATATTCTGAGAAAACAAGTGCAATTTTTAAAAAAAACTATGTTTGAAGAATCGAAAGATTTGGATTTTTGTTTTAAATAACAATGCTAGTAAAAATCGCAATTTTCGATAGTTCCAACTAGTTCAGGTATCTTACTCACAAGTTTCACTGTTTAAACCTTTTTAGGAATCTTTCATTTATGGGCTTCATTGGGGGTAGTTATTAAATATTTAATAATTGAATAATAAATAAAAAGTAATAATAATAAAAAAATAATAATAATTTAAAAAATTTATTACTTCCATTCAACAATAAAAACTTTCTTTTCTTTAAATTCGTCAAAGTTAAAAAAAAGATGAAAAAGTTAATCCTTTTGGAGATTTAAAGAAAATTCTCATGTGGTGAAGCTTAGAGAACTTTTGCAACTGCATAAGTTAATATCATCCCCTTCATTGCCATGCATTGTCTCAGCATTGGCCATGCATTCATTCTATGAAAGAAACTCAATCAATAGTTTTACAAAGTTTAATAGTGCCATTCGCTTATTTGTTATTTTTAGTAAATGCAGTAATAAATTTTGTAGGGTTGACTTTAGTAGTTTCACATTTATTGATTTGTCTCTTTCATATGATTTTAAAAATGACAGATTCCATTTAACAATACAATAATCATGTCATAGAAATTTTAAAGGATGAATTTAGGGAACATCCACTCAATTATAGTAGCATATTCATATCGTTTTACATTTTGAGATTTTTGATACTCTAAAATGACTTGAACTTAATTACACATTTTATGTATTGGTATGAGAAAACATTAACTTATTTATACCGATTATTTATTAATTTTTAATGAATAGAACTATAAAAATTTTCCATGCATTGATTTGAAGCTATGAGTTGTTCAGTATTAATAAAATTACACTGAAATTTTTTGTTAAAAAAAAAAGTAAACCTGAAATTAAAAACGATTTAATTTATTATTCTTTTACGATAAAATGTGCTTTTGTTGCATTTAAATCAAGCAAATTGTACATTAATTAGTTTGTTGTTTAAAAAAGTAATCTGAGAGATACTATTTTAAAATTATATTGTTTTAAAAAATTCCCTTTTTTTTGAAAAATTATGTTCTGATTTTTTTAACACACTACAAAGATTGCGTAGAATTTAGTATACTTTAAAAACAATTGTATACAATAAAGATGTAATATGACTCTATATGAAATTGATTCATAAATTCTCACTGTAGATTTTAGATCAGTATATACCCATTCCCCTTCCTTTTTTAGACTCTGGGTGTTAAGTTATATCATTATGTGTCCAAAAAGGCTTTTCGGTTGATTCAAAATCATTGCTGTGTGTAACCAAAATAGTGGTTTCAGGAATCTATACAATTATGAATTATTTCTTAAAATCAATTATTAATTATAGTATTTATGTATTGTATAATAAGAAAATTAAGAAAAAAGAACTTATATCCATTTTAAAAATTCATTTAAAAAAATTTGAAACTGGAGTAAAAAAAAAGGTAGCAGCATGAAAAATTTTTTTTTAGAAAAAGTAGAAATTAAAGTATGAATGTAATTTATATTTTAATTGTAATATTTAAATGTATGCTAGTTTCCCTTTACTAAACTTGAACAAAGTTGTAAGAAAGAGATAAATTAGATGAATTAATCAAATAACCTGTTTGCTTATGTGATGGGATAAAAGCTTTCACAACAAATTTATGTGTGTACAAGTAATGATAAGGCCACTTCATTTATGTTTTTTAAACAGAACAAAAGTTTTTTGTGCAAGTATTAAAATCTGTTCAACATCTGTCAAAATGATCCTTTTAAGAGAGGTTGCTCAGGAAAAAATAATTACAGGAGAATTAATCTGATTTGTTGCCATGAAGGCTTACATTGTTAGCAGATGCCGTGAAGAACTCTCAACTCGTGCATATCTCAAAAACAATTAAAGAGCAGGAAAAAAATTGGTGGTGGAGTATGATGCAGGTGTTAATTACTACCATCTTCTATTTGATTTTAATTGGAGCAGTGCATAGCCATATTCTGAAGGTATTAGTAGACAGTAAAATACGCTTATGTCCTCAGCATATCCATCAATACATAAGTAGTTGGGCTGCGCGGTCCGGAAAACTGGTGATTATTACAAGTGGTAAGGGTTATTACAAGTGGCGGAGATGAAAACGAGTATACATATATTTCAATAATATTAATTGGAACTTTATTGGCGAGTTTTTCGTGGGTAATATTATTCAGAAATCAAGTTCTCATTTACCTATCTGAATTCGCAGAAGTGATTTTTCGCGTTGTTGTTGTTCATTTACGTCGCACTAGATCTGCACAATGGGCTATTGGCGACTGTCTGGGAAACATCCCTGAGGATGATCCGAAGACATGCATCACAATTTTGATCCTCTGCAGAGGGGAGGGCACCTTCGCTCGGAAGCACGACGACCTGCACGCGAAGTCGAGCACTTTACGGTGGAACAGTTTAACGATAACTATATATGCTGTAAGAATGGTAAAATGCATTAACTTTCCTATCTTATGCATTAACAGTCAAACCAATGAACACAGGTAGTGGCAATTAACCGAAATATTTTCAGTAATTTGTTGAAGAAGATGTTGAGCATTTAAAATAAAAATATTCTGTCCTAAGCGCCAAAGTGATTATAAGATACGGTACACAACAGAACATCGAAGTCACTGACTGCAGTCAGTAAGTGGGTGGATAACAACTTTGATTAAAATACATTAGCTGTAATTTTTTGCATGCTAAAGTGAATGGCCATACATATCCGGTTTAATTTGTCCCTACCCAGGTAGCAAAAAGATATGATCTAATATTAGAAAGATGCAATATAATACTGCCCTGCTAGAAAACGCAACGCTCTTGAATCCTATCTTCTAGTTTTAGAACTAATATTATATAAAATTAAATAGTATTCGATCTAACATTCGAACTTTCAAAATAATCATCTATTTCATTACTTTTGGTGCAGCGTCACATTTTTGCGAAAGGTTATCCCATATTATTAATAAATAAACATTTATTTATGAAAGAAAACAATAAATTAAATATTACTTAAAATGTCATTTTTAGCCAATGCAAAGAAAGCGAAAAATAATATTAGTAGTAGTTTGCGAACGATTGAACTCAAAAAACTTTTTCAACTGTTGAATCTTGTCCCCCTTCTTCCTCGTTGGCTTCTTCTGTTCGTTTGTTTACGGCGCCATTGTTAGAACTTAGCTGCTTTCTTTTCAATTACATAAGGTATTTATAATTTAGTAATTATTTGAAAACTTTATACATTTCAATGATAGTTACATGAAACGTTAAAGAAGTATTGTAAGTAATGTTTTTGCTTTAGTTAAAAATCATGTATCAAATAAAGTCAGTTTATATTATGAATTGTGATCATTATTGTTCGCACATAGTAGTTGACTTCTGTGTTAAGTTATTGTTTAGCTATAAATAATAAGTAATGTAATTAGTTCAAAATATGCTTGTAAAAGAACGTTTGCTAAGTAATTCGACTGTAACAAAGTTTTTCTGCAACAGTGGAAAAGATAAAAATAATTGTCTGTAAACAAATTAGCCAAGTTAAAACAATTAGAAAATTAATGATCTGCTACTTTTAGCTCAGTTTAAACCATTACATTCTAGAATGTTTAACGTTCAATACAAACAATATTGTTACTGTATAAAAATTTCATGTCTAAAATATTGTAAAACAAAGAATTAAACATTTTTATTTAAATTTCTTGGGGATATTTCAGTATCGTGATCTGTCCCGCCAAGTGCAATCACCAAATAGATTTTAAACTTGTAACTTTTTTAAACAAAAATATGTATATGTTTGCCTGGGGTTGTACCTTTCGAGTTTGTCCTATTCTGTAATGTTTCTTTTAGTTTAATAAATATTTATTAAATAATTATTATGATAATTAGTCTAATAAATAATTATTGTTTAATAAAGTTTTTAAATAAATTTCTATTACATATAATCTGAGACTAAAAATTTAATTAAGCAATAAAAAAATAAGTGTTATGCATACTGACTTTTAAATGTAATGTAAATATATTTGGGGGGAGGGACAATATATATATTACAACTTTGAAATATGTGAATTGTTAAAGAATTCTCCGAAATGGTTTTTTCAACCATAAATTGATGAATTTGAATTCTTATTGTATCTTTTTATATTGATGTACTTATACGAATTTTAAAATAAGCATTTGTTTATTTAATATTTTTCGGCACTCTTTTTGTTGATTTGCCACATAGCGAGTAGTTATTTTCTGGTATAATAAAAGAAGTTAAAAGGTTTTGCAATTTGATTTTATTTTTAAATATCTGAGAGTTTACTTGGGAGTGCTTATGAGCTAAATTCTTTTAGTTGATCTTCTTCCCTCTGTGTTATTTTTTGTGTGACACTAACGAAATTTTTTTTACGCTGGTATCGATACCGAAATTTATCATTTAATTTCATTGTAAAGGATATTTCAATTTCTTAAAATCATATTCAAATTAAATAATTAAAGTTTCAAATAAATATTCAATGTTAAATAGTTTTAAATGTGTTTTTTTTTTTTTTTTTTTCATTTCAAAATCTAATTTCTTTTCTTTTTAAATTTCAGTAGCTTTTCATCTTCAAGAAAATCTAGTATTTTTAAAATAAGCAATGGACGAAAGTAAGCAATTGTTTATTTCACACTTTTTTTGTTGATAGCTTGCCACATAGTGAGTATTTATTTTCAGGTCTAATAAAAGGGGTTAAAGAGTTTTGTAGTTTAAATTTTTTTTTTTTTTTTTTTTTTTAAAAACATATGATAGTTTGCTTGAGAGTGTTTATGAGCTAAACTCTTTTGTTAATCTCCTTCCCACTATGTTACTTTCTGCTTTTCGTGTGGCTCTACCAAGATTTTTTGATGCAAGTATTGATACTGCAATTTACTCATTGAATTTCATTGTAAAAGATATTAAAAATTTTTAAAAACATTTTCAAATTGCATAATTTAAGTTTAAAATAAATATTCATTGTTTAAGAATTTTAAATTTGGTTTTTCCATTGTAAATTTAATTTTCCTTTACAATTTCAGATATAGCTCTTCATCTTCAAGAAATTTTAATTAAAATTTCATGTTTGAAATATTGTACAACAATGAATTAAACATTTTTATTTAAATATAGACTGATTTTTATTTGAATGTTTTTGATGCATCATTATTTATATTAATTTGTAAATGATCAAAAAATAAACAATAATATGGTCTATTCAAAATGGTGATTATGGTGAATGTAGAGCTTTGATTAAATTGTATTTTTTAAATAAATTCCTATTAGAAATAATCTAATGCTGTAAAAATTTGTTAAACTATTTATAAGAAAAAAGATATTTGACAAATGTTAGGTATGCATACTGACTTTTAAAGAATGCTATGTCAAAATATTTGGGGGAAGGGGCGAACTATATTTAATATATATTTACAACTTTGAAATATGTGAATTGTTGGAGAATTCTCCTTCTATATGATTTTTTCATCCATGAATTGATGATTTTATATTCTCATAGTATCTTTTTACATTGATGTTCTTTTACATTAATCAAATTTTAAAATAAGCAATGGAAAAAATTAGCAATTGTTTATTTAACACTTTTCGCCACTTCTTTTGTTGGCTTGTCACAAAAGAGTTTTGCAGTTTGAATTTTTTTTCATTGCAACGATAAAGATAAAAATAAATTTTTTGTAGACAAGTTTGCCATGTTTAAATAATTATTAATTAATCAATTACTTTTTAGTTAAAACCATTGCATTTTAGAATGTTTGAAATTTTATTCACAAGTTGAACACTGTTGTTACATTTTTTGAATTTCCTGTTTAATATATTATAAAATGGTGAGTTAAATATCTTTATTTTCATTTCATGAATTAGACAGATGTTTTTGATATATGATTAATTATATTAATTTATAAATGATAGCAAATAGTTAAAAAATAAGCAACAATATGGTCTATTCAAAGTATGTTAACGTTAAATGAAGAACAGTGCTTAAAAGGTGTTAAAATTTTTATTTATGAAGTTCTTAAAAAAAATGTGAACATTTCCTATTGGCTCTATGAGCTTATATAATGTACAAAAATATTTTAACAGTTAAGTGTCATTGTACTTAATCTTTAAAAAAAATTAAAAAGTATTGAATTTGATATATTTTTGTATCTGTATATATACTTGAATATTCACTTCAATTGAAAAGAGCTTAAGCGTTTTGACCTATAATTTCTTCTTTTTTAAAAAAATAATAATTAAGAAAAAATAAAATTATTATTTGAAGGCCGTTATAAGTGAAATAATTTTCTATTCTTGCTTGGTGATACTGAGATTTTTTGGTGCAGGTATTGTTACGGAAATCTACCCATTAAATTGTAAACATTTTCAAATAAAATGATTTAAGTTTTAAAGAAATATTCAATGCTTAATAGTTTTAAATTTACTTTAACTAATTTAATGTTTTCAATATAAAGTAATATAGAGGTTAAGTTTAGTGTTTTCAATGTAAAGTTAACTTTTTTCTCTTATAATTTTAGCTTCGTCTGCTGGATAAACAAGCTTATCTACCAGGAAGGAGCCATTCATTTTTGAGCTTGGGTGCTGTACAATGCAAATGGAAATTAATTTCTGGTAGAAAACTAGGTTCGACCCTGACAGAAAACAAAACGACTAGAGGCTCTCTTTAAATCTGCCGGAGCTGAAAGTTTGAAGAAAGGTGCATTCCTGTGCGATTCGTTTGTAGGATATGCAAAGATTTTCAGTTTATTGCTCTGAAATATAGTTCAGTAGCACAAAAACAAAAAATTGGATTGAAGACAAACTTTAAACTGTATGAAATGACTGTAAAGTTTTGAAATTTTTTTTAATTTAAAAATAATAATAATTAAATGATAACACATGGTCCTACTGTTGCTTTTAGAAAAAAAATTTATTTTATTTAATTACAAATACGTGTTCTTAACTTATATTTTAACAAAAGAATATTGATAAGCTTATATTAAACAATGATGGTAAGAATGTATTGCTTTCATAGTTTAGTGAAGTTATATTTATATTGTGTTTTGTTTTAAAATAAAATAATTAAGTAGTGAAATGTTTGTCATGATTTGATTTGATTTATTTTTTTATTCTTAACTACTGCATTGTGTAATTTATTCTAGTCATTATAGCTATGTTTAAGTATTATGAAAATTCGAGAAATTTTGAAGATATCAGAAGCAATTTTATTTTAACATCATTGTTAAACATTAACTCTAACTTATGAGCAATTATACTACTAGCATTGTATTTATTAACTTCAATTTTGCAGTTCAAATTTGAGATAAGAAGTGTATATAGATTTTTATGATTTTATAGATTTTTGCAAAGATTTAAATTAATGTAATTGTAAAATAATGATAATAGTAAAAATTTCTTAGGCTTAATATTTAAAATTTAGCAGAACATTTATTTACATTATTGTAAAAACAAAAAATTTAAATCAACTTAAAAAAGAATCTTGTTTAAATTTTTATACATAAAATTCTTTGCAAAAGCAACTTTTTTAAATGCATAATATATGTTTTTTTAATGGCTAATTCTTCATAACGCATACTATATAATCAGAGAAAAACGATTTTGATCACTAATACTAAAGGCAACTTTTAAAAGATAATGTAAAAAAATTTATTATTTTTTCGTCTCATTCTTGTATGCAATTATATGTTTGTGCAAATTTAATTTAGATAACATGATTATTTACTGACAGTTTTGAAATTAAAATGTTATGTTAATTTTTTGCAAAGATTGTTAGTTTAATAGAACATAACACCATTAAATAATTATCGAATTGATGAAAATTCCTGAAGTTATTCTAACATTATTAAAAAAAAATATTAGCAATTTTCGTGATATTAGTTGCTTTCCTGGTTTCATTCCCTGGAAAAATTTCTACCTTGCGTTTGAGTTTTGTTTTTAGGTGTTTTGCTAATTAAAATTTCAAATACTAAAAGAATAAAGTTACGTAAGTATTTCTCCATTTAGCAATTCCAGTGAAAAAAGAAGGGGAAAAAATATGTGTAAATTTGTTGAAGTAAGTAATTTGAATATTTTTAAATTTTTTTCTTTATTGTGCCAATTATTACAAGAAATGTCCACTTAAAAATTGAACAATTGTAAGGGGAAAAAATTTTAAGTTTAAATTTCCACTCAGTTCAAATGTAAATATATAACTTTATAATTATATAGTGTGGTTTTTATTATACAATTTCAGAATATAAATAATGAATGATAATTGTGAAACCATTTAAAAAATATATATATTACAAACTTACTAATTAAACTAAGATTTTAATAAAATAAACCCAGTTTTTTTAAAAAGAAAATTAAGAGTACATTTTAAAATTAAAGACTTGAAAATTATTAATGATATAAAATTTGTCAGAAAACTCATTGTATGAATAAAAGAAAAAAATATCAATAAAAGTTGCAATAAAATATTTCCTAATTTAAATATTCGAAAAAATCAGCTGAACATAAGATATACTTTGGAGTAAGGAGGAGAAAAATGTAAGGTAGCAGAATTCGCTAATATAATTTTATTTAGTATTTCTGTACTGCTAAGTAAATAATGCATGGAATGACATAAAACTACTGTTCTATGTTTTACTGCTTCACAACAATACAGAAAATTAAATAAAATTGTATCGTCGAATTATTCTACTACCATCCATATTTTCCTCTTGCTTACTCCAAAAAAATAAAAAGCAGAATAATATCAGAAAATACAAAATCTAATATTATATAGCATCAAAACTAACGCAAAAGAATATTATGGCGAACGCTAGATAATATTAGTTTGCATTGAATCTAATATTATAAAAGGCTGAGCAAACAGCGACCTTTTATATCTTTCTAATATTACAAGTTGTGTAATATAACGTTAGATTTTGCCGCTTTTCTGATATTATCTAATGTTATGTGCTACTTGGGTAACATTGCTCTATCGTAAAGGGCCATTCATAGTGAATTCATAAATATCGCATATGCGAATTCGGAGGAGTGAATGAGAACTTGATTGAGGAAATGCATTTAATCTCGAAAATATCGTCAGTCAAGTTCTCCAAATTCGCATACGTAGTTTCAAATGTTATTCTTGCGTCCACTCGCATTAAGTGTTGTTGCTCCCTAAAGTGCTCGACATAGTGCGTAAGGCATTCCACTGTGGCCTAAGGCTGTTCCCATACGAGGAACGGACTTAAGCGGGGAGTCATCGGCCTCTGCTGAGGAAAACAAGTGGATGTTTCACAAACCATTGCCAGTAGTTCATTGTGCAGATCTAGTGTGCTATAAATAAAATACTAATACTATTATTTCGTTCAGCATAATCTGATCAGAATACCATGAACCGTATGCAGTGAGAATAACGCTTCAAGCAATTGTAATGAAACTTTGAAAAGACAGAAATAGGCAGTATTAAGTATGTCTTAAAATTGACAGAATCAGGCAGCAGGAAACGCTTTTAAGAAATTTACGATTTTATATTCTTGTTTTTAAACCTAAGTGACCTAAAATAAAAGGAATTTAGGCACATTTCTCCGAAAATAGTTTAAGAAAGAACCACGTTTATTCGATAAAAATTATGGCCGCCAGCGTTGTAAGTAGATTATCTATTTTTCATTTCAAATATGTTAGCGTAGTCATTAAACTTCATTTTGTCATCGATTTAAGTAAACCTAAAATATTAAATTTTTAAAAAATATTTTTTTCTTACTCCTTTTGAAATTCAGCAATTTAAATCCTATTGGATACTCATCTCATTTATTTCTTTTACGTTACTTCTTTTAGAGTAAAAATTCTTCTGAACCATTCAGTACCATTATCTCTTGCAATTTGCACCTGTTGCTTAAATAATTTAAAAAGAATATTTAAAATATTTTTTATCCACTTATAATTCTGAAAATGTAACATTCTAATGCTAAACATATAAGCAAATCTATTAAACTGTTGCGAGAAGAAACTTGGAGAAGAGTTCCAAATCCTGATCTGATGCGAAACAATTCCCATGTCTTGTCGATTTCCGGGTATGGACCCTCGAGAAATTGGAGGAGACATCACCGAAGGTCAAAAACGAAGGGTATTACTCATAGCCTTCGCCGGAAAAACACGTACAATTATTATGATTTTTTTTTGTTAATGTGCAAGTTTTAAAATCTATTAGGATCCTTGGTGCTTGTAGCTGGCGGATCAAAATTGTGATGGCATGTCTTCGGATAATCCTCCGGGATGTTTCCCAGACCGTCGCCAATAGCCCATTGTGCAGCTCTAGTGCGACGTAAATTAGCAACAGCTTATAGCTTTCAAGAGAGATCATGATGCTGAAATATCCCTATGACGTGAAGGGACGAAGCATAGCACTCTTTTGTTGAGTTTGAAATGGCTAATTTTTTCCTTCAAATTAAACATCAAGCACAATAATTAATCAATAATAATCATTGTTTATTATTTTAAGTCTTCTAATTATCAAGGGATGTGAGTGTCATGCCCAGTTTGCCTTACACTGAGGTATCTTTAATGTTAAGTGCCACTGCCTGGTATAGAGGAGAAAGGGTCACAGTGTACTACCCCTTTTTAAATCTTTCTATCCATATCTTTGCTTATACAAAGTGTCATAGATGATAGCAGGGTACTAGTTGTATACAAGTAAAAAAAACTGTACATAGGAAATACCAAGGATGCCATTTTTAGCAAATTTTATGTTTTGAGCTGCTTAAAGTAATTTTTTCCACTTTAAAATTTTTTTTTAAAATTTTGTAAAGATTTAATTACTTCCTATAAGTACTAAATGGTATTTCTAGAAGAGAAAAGTATTCTTGTTTTTATGTTTTTAAAAATTGTTTTCATATTTATAGTCTATATAAAATTTCAGTATTATAATTTCTTCTGCTTTGACATGGGTCACAGTGGACCACCATTTAATGTGTCTAAATGTACAAATTTAATTAAATAGCTTAGCTATTTTAATTAAATTTACATATATATAAATATAATGTAAAGTATTAATTCTGAAAAATAATAAATATCTTAATACCTATTATTAAAAATAATAAATTTTTGAATATGATAAATTTTTAAAAATAATAAACATTTGAATAAAAGTATAATTACTATTTAATTTAACAAATATTAGAATTATATATTAACAAACAAATAAAAACAAATATATATATATGAATAATTACAATTTATTATTAATATAGCTTTTATTATTATATTGTAATTTAATAATTATATTCTTATGGTTCTTCCTGATCTATGCAAGTCATCAGAAAATTTGAGGATGTCATTTTGCTGTACGTCTTTATATTTTATTACCAAATTTTAACTTTCGCTGATTTTGATTTATTTTTTGCTTAATAAAATTTCTTCGTTTCATTTGATTTTTTTAATAGAATAGTCTGACTTCTTTTATTTTATTGCATTTTTATTTTATAAAATACTTATTAGAAATACTCATGAAATAGGTAAATAAAGTAATTTATATTATTTTTATATAAACCACAAAGGTTGGTCCTAAAGATAGGGAACAGTGTTCATTTTGAGAGTTTTTTAACTATGCTGTTTGCAGGGTTGGCAGGTTTTTGACATGTGACAGTTTTTGACAGTTTAAACCATGGTTTAAACCGTCACGTCAAAAACCTCACTGTCGAAAATGTCTGAAACCTATATTCATATGTGAAATTTAATTAATACATAAAATTTATATATTTTTTATAAAGGATAGTGTTTCTAAATATGTTCTAGAAAAAATAAATTTAAAATTTTGAAGAAACACTTATATTTTGAATAGTAACCAAAATCTTGTACTTTTGAAAGCTCACATGTTTTGTAATATTATGTATTCATTTTCATGTGTTATTGAAAATCTGCAGTGATATTATTAAGAAATTTATTTATAACCAAATTTAGTGTATAGTATAGATTATACTAAAAATTAGACATTTTTAAAGATAAACATTAGCAGTTTTGCACATTAGACATCTTTTAAAGAAAAATCTTTTTAATATTCTTTTAAATCTTCTTAATAATCTTTTTAACATAAGACAATACAAATTTAAGTGCTTTCTGTTAAATACACAGAGTAGTTAGTGTCGATTTACAGTATATTCAGCCTTTTCATTTACTATGCTGAAAATTTAGTTTATCCAAATACTTGTGAATTTCATTTTGCTGAATACTATATACATAGTTTTGTTGAATATCTAAATATTCAGCTGTTGAATAATTACTTCTTGCTTTCAAGATATGCATTATTTGTATTCTTAATACAAGTGAGGGAAAAAATTAAGAGGTAAAAATTGTTTTAAAATGATAAGTGTAATAATTATAAATAAATGTAATAAACAATATGAATTATATTTATCATTATTCACAAATATAACTACTTTTAAATTCAAATTAACAATCTGGATAATAAAGATATTCAATATAACATTAAAAAATTTTTTCATACACTTGTATCAAGTTTGTATTTATACAACATAACTTGTAAGTTCCTTATAAATATTAGTTATATGTTCCTTATATGTCAAAAATGCATAGTAATAAATTTTTACTTTTCTTAAATATCAAAAAAAAAATTTTTTTTCAAAATATAAATATTTAAAAAAAACTTTGTGCAAAATTTTTCTGCACATGCATTTGAATATAAATTTCTGAGATTTTAAATCTGTTATTTTACCTTAATTTTAATTAAAAAATATTTTAAAACCTGCTGATTACCTATAGTATAATTAAATTTCAATATAATGCATGGCAACTGTTGATAGTTTTGAAGTTTATATATTTTTTTGGCAAACTTTAGTTTTTGACGGTTTAAACCAGTATTATACCCTTGTCATGTCAAAAACCACTTTTTGACGTCAAAAACCCAACCCTGGCTGTTTGCAATTATAGTTGTAAAAAAATTTAATGAAAAAAATTTTAAAGAATGGTTGATAATTTTTTCAAGCATGTTGCATCGCTACTTTTTGCTTTAAAAAAAATTTGAAATGCAAAAGTGGACCGCTGTGCTCCCTTTATCTTTTATCTTATACTGATGTCCTTTTAAGGCTTACTACTCCTGTCTTCTAAACATTAGTCTGCTCTACCCTATTGAATTTTCTTAAGGTTAAGTGTCACTGCAGTAAATATTCTCTATGCTGACTGTTGAAGTGAAGGGTTACCTTTGTGGTTCCAAATTTGCTCACTGTGATTTGGCCAACTGTGAACTTGAATTTCATTCAAACGAAAGGAAATTATTTTATTTCATTTATCTGAATTGTTCCATTTAAAAATTATTATAATGCAATTATTTGAATTGTCATGAAATTGTAGAGAGTTACGGAGAGAGCAACCTCGCAAAGTTGAAGGAAAGCCCTCCCTCATTAGACATGGATATCAACCAATTAGACATGGATGCCACGTGCCATTGACCACAGCCGGCCAGGGGGTCTACCTTTCTGCATGTAAAATGGCTTGTGCCTACGTGTGCCTCGACAGACTCCTCGGACGGGGTCATTTAAATCTATCACTCCTTATCTCCCCATCTGCTGACCAGACGAGTGGTCCTCTCGCCGTTCAAACCCCCTTCCTCTAGCGTCCACCATGTAAAAGGGGGCGACCGCAAACGATTTGTAGCTTACAAATTATCAATTTGTAATTGTGGGATATCTATTTCATTGAGGAAAGCAAAAGCAGCCTGCCCTCAGCCTTAGCATTCAAGACTGAATCCCTTGACCCACAACAGTTTTATAAAAACCAAAAGCTTTCTGTACCTTCAAATATTCAGCTGAAATGTTGGCCTGATCACAGTGTAGTAATTTTCAGAGCAAAATAATAGTACAAAAGCATTTTTTTTCTTTTGTATTTACCCCATAATTAGTTCAAAATATAAATAAAGAATAATAAAAATCAAACGCTTATTTTTTTTTTCTAAAAAAATAAAGTAGATTTTTTCTTTTTAAAGACTGGAAATTTTTTCTGCAAAATAGTGGGTTCTTTATATGTTATACACACTACTTTCTCATTTGTGTTGAAACTCTATGATTTTGCAGCTTTAGATTCTCTGAAATATTAAAAATTTCAAAATGATTACTTTAAGTTTTTTAGTCCATTGGGTAACATTGTTTTAAGTTTCATATAGTTTCCAAATTAAAATTTTTTGATGGATCTCAAAACCAAGAAACAAATTCATTTACTTCCTTCTTAAAGTTATAATATTTTATTTTGATGAAATATATTTTCTATCATTTGGTACTCATTGGCTTTTAAATTGTTGAAAAATATTTTTTGAATGCTTTTAAACACTGGAAGCACAAATGAAACAGAAAAAGCTTGAGCTGTATTTTTGAGAGTCGTATGGTATCATTGTATAAATAAGCATTGCCATTTTGTTTATCTTAAGTTATTTTAACTATTTTTTAGACAACATAAGTAAATTTTATAACAGAAATTCCATAAGGTTTTGTTTTAGTTATTAGACTAAAGCTAGTTTTACTTGTTGATAAATACCATGTTCAAAAGTGTTGCTATTTTTTTAATTTATTAAGTAAATTGAAATATTAGTAAAAATTTTGATTCTTTATATTGAGTTTCAAATTTCAGGATTCAGATTTGCATGTATCATTTGAAGATCAACAAAAGATTAATAAATTTGCTCGACATAATTCAAGATTAGATGATATAATGGATGAACTCAAGGCTAAAGAGGTAAGTAATAATAATATATAAATATTTGCTGCCAATGTAATTATTTACTGCTAATATAATTCATGCCAACTTCTGTATTGGTCTGGAATATATCGATTGATTGTTTAAAAATGTTGTTTGAAGAAATATATTCTTATTTGTTAAAATTAAAATGGTTAGAACAAACACAGGAATTTTAGCATTTATTATATTCATTGCCAAGATGTATAATAAATGCTGAAATTCTTTCAATTTAGTAAATATCTTTGTTAGAATGTTGGCATTTAATAATATGTTAGATTTTTAGTACAGTGGATTTCTAGTAGGTTGACTAACAGTAATAATAAAATGAAAATAACTTTTTTGTGGAAAAAGATAAAAAACAGTTTCAGATGTGCATAAAGGGTAATGATGTATTTTTGAATAGCTAGTCTACCTAACATTTTCGCATCAAAATGTTCAATTTTTTTTTGTTAGATTTTGCCTAAGAAACACTAGCATGCTGGTGAAATTTTCTGAAATGACAATTATTGCTATAGCTATTCTTTTCTTTTGTTATCTCAATCACATTATTTTTGTCATTTCAATCATTTTATTTTTATGCTGTTTGTTTTCCTTTTTTTTGTGCTGGCAGTTATGGAGTTAGGTTTACATATAAATATTTTGCTATGTATTATTTTTTTTTTTCAATTAACTTTCTGGACAAAATGCATTTTTATTTCTTAAATTCTATTCTATTGTATTTTTTTATTCTATTGTAAAACATTTTCTTAATTTTTTATTTTGTAATTTTAGAATGAACTCCAAGCTTTAGAAGATGCTGAATCAGAGCTCTTAATGTGTGCTGATGAGGAAAAAACTCCATATCCTTTATATATTTTTTATTATTAGGCAATTTTAATCTTTTTCATTCTAACATAAAATAAAATAATTTTTATCCTTATTTTATTTTTGGTTCAGCACAAAGCAGTTTGTACATTGTAAATAATTTTTGAAATCGGAATAACTAAAGATTTCATTAATTATGTACTTCACATAGTTTTTTTCCTGCCCCAACACTTGTCCCAAAATATTTTGCTGTTTAATAGGATCACTTTACCAACCAATTCTGCTGCAATTTATCCGAGAGAAAATTTCACGCTTGACCCTTGATGAAAACTCTATAAAATGGCAGTGGGTGCTGTAAATTTCTGCAGCATCTACTGATTATTTCTCACCTTAGATTTTTTTTAAAAAAAAAAGTTTAAAAGTTTCTAACTGCCTAAAAACATTTAAAATCTGTAACTAAAAAAATTATCTATTGATAATTAAACTTAAGAGAACTTTTATTTTTAAAGATCTGAGTTGTTTCGTCTTTTTTTTTTATTAGTTTAATTTTTAGTTAATTTACTGATAAAATTTTTAAAAATGAAGAAAATTAAAAAAAAAAAAATTCTAGCTGATACCTGAAAGTTTTGTTTACTTAACTAGGTGTTTATACTGTTTAAAATTTACTTAATTTTTTTTTCATTTTAGAATTAAACTACAAAAATTTTTGCGTTGAATTTTTATCTACTTTACATATGTAAATATTGCTGTATATTTGATTTATTTAACCTATCTTTTAAAGCAATAATCTCCGATTGTACCTGTTTCACAGACGAAATTGAATCCCTAAATGTAGGTGTGGTTGACTAACTCAGTAAATTCTGTTACCAAGGCAGGGTATTTCAATTGTTTCAACTGTTAGATTGATATTGCAGATATACGAGAAACAACTTTCTTTAAGCAATGTAAGTTTGAAAGCAAAGGGTGAAACTCGAATTTGTGCTCTTTTGGTGAAAATTGAAAATGCAATAAATGAAATAATAAGGACAAAGAATCTTTATTATTAAAAAGTTTGCACAAAAGCTCAAATGAGCAACTACTAAAACTGTACATCAAGAGCAGACTGAATCAAAAGATTCCTGCTAATTCCCGGACATCTGTAGTCGTAACGGCAATTTGGACGCTACTTTTTATTTGGAATTTACTCCTGGGGCCCTATTACCAGCTCCACGGAATCTAATTCCGATCGAAATAAAGCTCTCGTGACGTCATAATTCCGTGAATGTCAGTTAAGTCGTATTACGAGCTCTTGATTCCGCTCGGAACTAAATTCCGATGCTAAATTATTACGAATCCCATTCCGGCAGGTTTAAGAGTAAGCGAAATCTAGATTCCGATAAAAGTTTGTTTATTTTAGTGAACAAAATGGCGCTGTTTTCCGTCATGCAGCTAGCAATTTAGAAGTTAATTTGGATTGGAAATTAGTTTTTTTAAAATGGTGTTACTCATAGGCGAAATTCAGTAGTGGAAATGAATAATATCGGATTGTGGAAATTAATAACAAAAGCTATATAAAAAAAATATGTACAAAAAGCAATAGAATCTTAGCTAAAAGGAATTACCAAAGTTAGCTATTAGAATTTCCTATATTGTTTGAAATATGCATGTGTGGGGATTTAACTATCGACTGTGTTAACCTTTAACTATCTTAAGGTACTTTAAGATGGATGCAAGTTAATATGTCTTGTATAATAGTGATTTGGTATTTAATATTTATAGTGGTAATTACGCCAGATATTCCGGTGAAGCTTCCTTTATTTTAATCTGGATTGTTTTCTAGGTATTCCACAATCATTGTTTGCAGGCGAATATTAATTTTTGTACGTGAAGCCATTTGAAAATACTGCGTTGTAATTTCACTCTACACTGCTCTCTGTATTTCAAATAAACACAAACTTGGCTTTTAGAACACAAAATTGTTGAAAATATATGAATTTTAAAGCTTTCAGTTCTAATTTAATGCAATTTTAACTCGCATAGAAGTAGAGAATACAAACATATTGTTGCCAGATTTATAAATTAGAATTATAATAATTTTCTAATTGTTCAATGTTAGCCCCGCCTACAAATTTCAATTTCACCGGAATCGTGTGGAATGGCGATTTCGAATCCGGATTCCGATATCCTCATGTTACGGCAAAGTGGATATTACGAAATTGGCAATCCGATGAAAGCTAGTTTCCGTGCGGAATCGTTTCCGAACGGAATAAATTTCAATGAGTTGGTAATAGGGCCCCTGGTAAGGTCTATCCATTTCCCTTTTGCAGCTCTGCACATGTTTCTGTTTTAGCCTTGTCAATTTGAATATTGCACAATGTGCTAATATTTTAATAAATTAGAATTGAAGGAATTTTGTCTGCCGCTAAACACAAGCAATTTAGAGAGATGCATATAAGGTCTTAGATATGAATTCTTAAATTCCATTATATTTTTTAAAGTTTCTGTTTGTTAAGAAGGCTCTAGTTCCCTACTATTTAAAATATTATTTGTAAAAGTCTCAAACAGTTGGAGTTTCTGGCTGTCCGTTTTAGAAAAAAACCTTGTGTGCACTTCTGAGAATTTTTTTTCTTTTTCTTCTTCTGATTACCGTAAGAAATCAACTAAGCACTAAAGACAAATATTCACAATTTATCAATCAAAGGTGTAATGATCTGAAAAATGTTCAATATATTTCATAAACATATTTAAAATGTTATGTTCTGTAAGATAAGATCAATTTTAGATTTTTTAAATAATTTTGTGCTTAGTATATATCTAACATGTACCTTAACGATATCACATTTAGAATAGGTGACGTTTTTGTTTTTGTAACTATGGATCAAGCGCAGGAGATGCTTGCAGATAAAAAAGAGAGCATTTCAGAAGAAGCTAAGGTTCTGAAAGAACAGCAAGAATCTATAAAGCAAACTATGTCAGACCTTAA
Source organism: Parasteatoda tepidariorum (assembly GCF_982258835.1). NCBI lineage: Eukaryota > Metazoa > Arthropoda > Arachnida > Araneae > Theridiidae > Parasteatoda > Parasteatoda tepidariorum. The sequence goes on from NC_141758.1 coordinate 27,074,089, forward strand.
AGTGCAATTGTATGCCAAATTTGGGAATAACATTAATCTTGAACCAGAATAAAAAGGAGAAAAAAATGAATATGGTAAAAAAGTTATTTATTATTTTATTAACAATATTTTTTATGTATAGTAATTTAAATTCTGAGTATTCAGTTATGTGGCAATCATACTGCTCGATTACTACCATTTAAATGTAGCTGACTGATAGTATTTTTTAAATTCTTTTGAAACAAATAATTTATTATGTTAATATATAATGGTAGTTGCGACTTAATAGTTTAATATTAATGAATAGTTTAATATTATGGTAAGTTTAATATTAATGAAATTTTACTTTTTGTGTTCTCATTCCTTCTATTATATATAAATATTTTTACAGCTTAATCTAAATGACAAGTTTCTTCTAGAGAGAATTTTTCTCTCTCATTATTTTAATCCATTTTATTATTTTTTTTTTCTGAAGGAAATATCAATTATTTATCCAGTTTATGATTGTAATCTATTTTAAGTAATAGTATCTATTTCTAAGCTATTTGATGTGCCAGTTTTAAAAAAGTGAAAATTAGAAATGCAACTACTAGAACAAAAAACAAATGTAATTAATTTTTATAAGGAATTAAAGCAACAGTAGTTTCCTTTATTATTTTATGTAAAAGAGTATAATAAAACTTTGTTTTACAATTATATAAGGAATATTCATGTGTCTGAGTCAAATGATATTTAGCTCAACAGAAATCATGAAGAGATAAAATATTTTAATCACTTATTCATTAATCTGATTATTAAATAAATAGTTTTTCAAGGTGTGTATTTTTCATATTTTACATTCTGCATGGTGTCCCAGGATTATTGGGACAAAATTTAAAGTGAGGTAGGGGACATAACAAGGATACAGATTTGCATAGCAACCCTTAGTCGAAAGCATCTTCAGTTCGTTACTAGGTGATGGTGTTCCCAAGATGGATTGGGAGTGGTGAGCCAGTTCCCTGGCCACCATGCTCTCATGATTTGAACACCATGAATATCTTTTCTTGGGTTGAACTGAAAAGTGCTGTGTATGGATTCCGAAATGAATCTGGTTATAAGAAACGCCTATGCTGTTGGGGATATCTAACAAAATTCAGATGTGTTTGAAAACGTCCGTCAGTCTATTTCCTGGCGGTGTAACACATGCCTGGTTTGAAACTGTGACATTTTCACATATCATCTTCCACATCTCATGTAATATCTTTGACCAATGAAGTATTTCAGATGATGCCAGTCTTATGTCTCTTTCCTTCTTGTACCTGTCATGCTACTTTCCCATGACGTTTTCGACTATGAGTTGCTAAGCAATTGTCCCCTTTTAATATCAATCCCATACTACCTTACATTAAATTTTGCCCCAATAATCCTAGGACACCCTATATATCTACTCCTTGCAGAATTTAAAATATCAAGTTTTGTTAACATTTTAATTTAAATGAAAATTTTAATTAGCATTTTTTTCTTGTTTAATATGCACTAATATCTCTTTATTTTTTTCAGTTGGAGCTTCTTAATACAAACATTAAGTGGAACTTATTGCCTTTGTTTTTTCTAAAAAGAAAAATTTCATCTTCTGCACATTCGTAAAAACAGTCTTTGCCACTTTAACTTTTGAAGGATATCTATTAATACTCATGTTTTAAACAACTGAAGTTGTTTTTCTTTAACTCTTGCTCTTCAAATAAAAGTAACAAATGTTAACTAACCTATGCAATAAAAGGAATCTTATGATGCTTTTTATTTCTTATATTTCATAATTGCAATGTCATATGAGAATTTTTCATTGTCTTGTGTCTGAGATAAAATATTTCTGTAATTTTTTTTTACTGTATACATTAATACAATGTAACAATAAAATTTTGTTCTTGATAAACATTAGTTCCAATTCTTCTCTTTTTTTTTTTTTTTTTGTATTGTAGTTTTCGGTCATTCAAATCACTTTTATTAGAGCTTATGGATTACAAAAAAATAGTAACTTATTTAGTCAGTTTTGTGTTTATATTTTAGTGCATAACTTTCTTGTAATGTTCTAATTACCAGAAAGTTATGCTCTAAATAATACGCTCTGTTAATGTTCTAATTATTTAATTACCATTTAAATCATGGGAAAATATTTTTGAAATTAGTTGACAAGGATGCAACAATTTTTTTTAATTATTATGACAAGTTGTAGGAGTTCTGAAGAATAACTTGAACAAAGAAAAAAACATGTTTTTTTAAGGGAGGCAATTTTTTATTTATTTCATTTCTTATTTTTTAGTTACAATTTTTCAATCATTACATTGTAACTAAGTCCATTTAGCATCACATCACATTCAGCATTATAGTGATTAATAAAGTGAAGTTTGTTCAGAAGCTTAACATTCCATTAAATTATTTTTCATTGTAAAAATGTAACTGTACCAGGATGCAGCTTTTTCACAGTATGCTGAATGTGGTAGCACAGAGAGCATTTGCCTTGCTTTTTTTTGTAAGTTCTGTAAATCTCTGTGACTACAACTGAATTCCAAAGTTCATATGAGGGGGATAGAATAAGAGTCTTAATAGATTTAATTTAAGAACGTGATTTTAAATGTAAGAAATTAGTTTTATTAGGAAATTTTTCGTACTTTATTTTATTACCATTTATAGGGCATCTAACAATTGTACAAGTTGACAGTGGCGTAAATCACACCCTCTCGGTGCATGTTGAGGGGGGGGGGCACGCTCACCAGGAAAAAAAGACTATCAGTTAAAATTAAAATATTTTTTATGTATAATGTAATTTTTAGTTCACTTTATAAATTATATTAACCCTTAACTAAACTTTGAATATAATTACTATATGATAGTGTGTTATTTTCCCCTATTAATAAGAAAAAAATAATTACAATATGGTAAATGTATACAGTGTTTCAATAAAGTGACATAATTCTACTTTTTCATCGCAATTGCTATTTTCATTTTCTTAAATTAAATTAAAATTAAGGATTCTAATTAACCGAACATCTCCTATCCACAGTTTTTCATTCCTTATTATAATTGTAATTTTTTTTAATGGTAAGTTTAAAATACGGAGCACCTAATTTTATGTACGCTAGTGCAAGTTGACAGCTATGAATATCCAGTTGTAGTCTTCCGTGAATCATGTAAAATCAATTAAGAACTCTGAACACTATTGAAATTAATGGACAAAAACAACCTAATTTTGATTATTTTTGTTTGAACTATTAGCAGCTAACAAGCAACCTGTCGAAAAAAAATAAAGTGAAGGCAGCTTTTTTAACTTTAGTTTCCAAAAATAAGCTTTCAATTTGCAATTATAAAACAGAGTATTTTAGTGAAACCGAATTTGAAATTAGATATGTGAGCCACCAGCTATACCACATTTTTGAATTGTGTTTATAATTCTAGCTAGTTGTTTGCTCATAGTTATCCACTATGACTTTTGTTCATATATGTAGGGCATTTTTTTAGTTTTATATTTATGACAAAAATATTATGAAGGTTTTTATGTGCTATGACGGCATAATCGTGATTTTTTCTTGAAATGACCAAAAGCAAATAAGACTTAAAAATACCGTTAAGGGAGATGAAACTTCCCACAATAGGTTAAGTTATGACTTATAAATATGGCATGAATGGTAAAACACAATTCCTTATTTGAGAGCTGTGAAAAAAAATCAGAGCTGTATGTTATATTGTCAAAGTTGAACTGATTAAATTTAATGATAGTTTATCAGTTCGTGTAAAATAACTGTTGAGCAATCAATTTTTTCCTTAGCAACTTAGATCTATCAAGCCTTCTCACAGTTTATTATGGGTAGTCTGATCAGACCACTATTTAGATTAAAAGTTTACGAAAGAGCCATTTAATAGAAAATCTAGTATAAATAAGAAAATGGTAGCAAATATATGTCTAAAAATTTGTTTAATTTATGAATATGATTGGTTTGTCTTATTTACTTGTCAACCACTACAGATCCAATTATCAAATACATATGATAAATTTCTCTCAATTACTTTTAAAATTTGGGTTCATGCGTTCTCTTTTAATTAGTCTACGCAGACCATTTATGAAATACCGTGTGGAGGAAGTGATGATTAAGCCCATAGTAAAAGCTGGTAAAGCAATCATATTATTTCGATTTCTTTTACAAATGATAACCATTGAAGCGATGTGATTGAGAAATTTTTGTACCTTAATTACAATGTAATTTAGTTGGGTTACTACCTCATGATTCATGGTAACTAGATTTGATCAGAAGGAGTTCCATGCGTAAATACCTAGTGAACATGATTTATATACTAAGGCATTGGTATTTAAAATTTATAGTGGTAGTTACGCCACAACTATGCTCACCTATCTCTAAATGTCACAGATTGTTAAATCCACAAACTTGCAAGCCAGAGATTTTTTATGTGAGTAATTTCTCGGGAAATATGTTTGAAGCATTGCCTAACAAACATTTGTGTTCTTTCTGAGAACTAAAGACAAAAAAATTCGTTCACTTTTCCTAATAAATTTTTTTCTTCCCGTGTCCGATGTGTTGTTTTCGTAATTCCATCTCCGCGGAAACAAGACTAATTTCTTGTGGCAGAAGATTTTTCACATTTTATTCTAATAGCGAGAGTCTCAGCTTATAACTTCGGTTATTAACCCTGTCGCACCGACTGTCACAAATACATAGCTGCCAACTTTTACGCATTTGGCGTAAAATTTTATTTTGATATATAAAGTGGTAGTAAATATATGCTAATTTTTCTTTTATAAACCTAATTTTTAAATGATTTTGATCACCACTATTCTTAAAAAATTAAGCGTATATATTGTTATGCGTTATTATCATTGTAGTCAGTTTAAGCTTATTCAAAAACAACGTATTTTTTTTCTTAAAATTGAAATTTTGATTCCTTTTTAATACCACTGGGAAAAATCATAATAGAAAGGATTAAAAGTTGGCAGGTATGCAAATACGTGCCAGCATAAAATCGTATTAACCAGGGTAAAAAGATAAAATAGGTATTCAAAGTAATTCTTTAGCAGTTTATTTGTGGGCGGAGTTATAATTGTTTGATTTATTTAATTCACCATTACTTTGTTTAAAACAAAACTATTTAGTTATACTTTGAATTAACATTGATTATACATATGATTAAACCAACAATAATTAAAGTAAAAGCAAAGTAAGTCTGTCAAATTAGAAACGACTACATTTAAGTCACCGGTTTTTATTTAATTATGTCCTGATCCTGATTTTGTACGAATGCTTTTCTGAATCACCCGTCCCCAAGGTGTTAAACCCAATAAAAAAATGTGAGTACTGCACTATCATTTTTTGTTTCTTGACTATAAACAGATTGTTACATCAAAAGTAAAAATATTCAATTAAAGCATCCCAAAATGTTTTATTTGTATTAACTCAGATTTAGTTCCCGATTCGATCTGACTGACTACCTGAATTTAAACCTTATCATTTTTCTCAGTTATTATTTTAGCTTCACGAGGAATTTTATGTCTTGAATTCCTATTTAATAGTTAGGTATTATAAAATTTTTTTAATATTTTTCGATTAAGAAATTGCACTAAGGAACACATTTTTTGTTGCAAATACTTGAGCTTACCTAATTCGGATATGAGGATTTCAAATCTAAAAATTAGTTTTGCTCCTAAAGCTACAGATTTTTTAAAATGACATTTTTAAACAAAATGTACAAATTTTAGAACGTTATATATAAGGTAGAGTCGCGATAAATGTTGTGACAAACTATTATCGAAGTTAGTCGCATCACCGGGTTAAGTTAAAAATATCGAGAAAAATTATCAAGCAAAAAACAGAACGAAGCACAAAACGAAATCTAATCTATATTGATACAATATTAGAAAGCACTTCTTTTTACTGATATAGTCATGTGAGCTGATGAAGAGATTATATCTTTTCATTATTTTGTTTCCCGGCTTTATCCTTTTTTCTTTCTTTTTTAAAATAATTTTTTTGTTCCAAATATTTTTTAAAAATATTCATTTTAATAATTTTTTTGCATATTTTCTCTAGATTTTTAACTTTTATTACATACTTGCAGCCTATGTGCAGTAAGTAAAACTTAATAATTTTCTTCACTTTTTTCTTTTAGATTTTATTGTGATACATAGATATATTAGATAGATAGATAGACAAATATTTATTCATAATGCGTGCAATATATGAGCATTTTAAAATTAAAGCTTCCGAGCAGAGGGGTTGACTTTCCCTTGAATATTAAACTTTATGGAAACATATAAAATATAATGGGTTTCTGAAACGCGGCTCTTTTCGTTTATATAAGTAAATTGCACTAAAGAGAATTGCATGAAATGGTGCCAAAAATGTTTTATTCTTTTTTTGCAAAAGAAAGTTCGAAAATCACTCCCTTGTGATTATAATTTTTTGCATTTTTCTTGGAGGGGAGGGAGAGGAATAAAAGCATTTTCTGGACAGAATACATGAGGAACAATTTATGATTCAAAGTAAATACTCTTTATCTAGAAACTAAAATTATTAAAGTTTAAGAAACGTTTTGTTTACAAACTTGGCTATGATATTTTTCAAACTTAGACATTGAACACTTTGTTCTGCAACCTAGGTTCATTCAAAATAATTTTTATTAAAATGTAATAACTACGAAATTGTTTTTTATTTACGTTATATAAGCGTGTTGTGTATCAAACTTTTTTTACAATAATGTAAGTTATAAATTACTTATTTATTACTTTTTTAAACTTTTTTTTATTACAATTTTCATTTATAAATTTTTGAATGAGGGAGAGGAAATATTTCAGAAAAATGAGGTTTTGGGGAGAGTTTATCGTACAAAAGGAAAATTGTTTTTATTATCTCCTTTTATTAAGAAAAAATTCTCAACTCTGAAAATTCTAACCTATTGGATAATATTTATGAAATTTCTTGAGGGACATTTTGAAATGGAACATCAAACATAATTTTTTTTCGTTTTTCAATTCTTTTTCTAACTTTATTAGTCACGAATCTTTTTTAATTTTTAATTTCTAAATTTTTGCTCGGCCAAAGTAATCTATAGCTTTATATATATATATTATATATATATATATATATATATATATATATATATATATATATATATATATATATATATATATGTAATAACAGGGCTCCAACCCTGTTATTAGTGTTGTATTTAGCTTGAAATAATTGCAGTCATAAGCCATCAGACGTTCTAAACAAGTTTATTTAAATATAGGCTGGTAATGATTACAGTTGACGTCCACACTCCCTACGGGAGGGGAATGGAAAAGACTTCTGGCAATTCCTGAACAGCTTATCAGGATCACATTATGATGAAAGGACACGTAAAACAATGCGTTCTTAGGTTTTATACCAACCTAGATTTGAAGTAAAAAGGCACATTCGTACATTCCTTGTATCCTTACGCATTAAGGAAAATCATTTCTGCTTCCTTATATGGTAGTGAAAAAGGGCACGATTCTATAAATAACTCTTCCTTTGAAATATAAATCTATTTATATTTCAATGGTATGTTTTCAGCCTTGAATTCCCAAAATAGAATCTCTCTACGCTTATTCTTTAACAAAGACATTTTATGAAACCGAAAGAGATTTAATTCTTTTATTAATACAAAAGTATTTACTTATTGTATTACATCCCCCCCAAAAAAAATTTTTGGTGAGCCAAAATAAAAAAAATTTAGAATACTTTAAATTTAAAATTTTTAGGTTGGTACGATTGTTCCTTTTTCCCTACTACAAACAACATTTTTTCAATTATGAGAAGAAAAATATTATTTACAATGACAAAAATATAAAAAACATGATTATGCAAATTATCTGTTTAGTCAATTAAACAGAAAGAAAAATGAAATATTTACATAACTAATCTACTAAAATTTTCAAAAAATTTTTCACACAAAAATATACAAAATTTTTATGCAAAACGAACTGGACAACAAGTGTCATTTATTCATGATTTAATTTCAACATTTGTGGGTTGTGATATTTCCTAAGCTTTGATATATGTACTATTTCAAAATTTTGTTTACTCAACATATTCTTTTTATTTATTTTGTAATTAGTTTCTGAAATTTTTTGAAGAATTTTATACGGTCCACTAAAAGGAGGTGACAACTTCCTCGTATTAGGATAAGTAAATTCTTCAAACATAACTAATTCATCCGTTTTAAAATCTATATCTAAAAATCTAGGATCATAATAGATTTTATTTCTTTCATGATATTCTTTAGTTCTTCGAATTGCTATTTTTTTAGCTTCCTCAACAGGTGGATAGATTTCTTCCTTTAAGGGATTTTCATAGGGGAGTCTACCATGCATGAGGTATGCAGGTGGAAATTTTGTAACAGAATGTGGAGTTAAGTTATAAGTATTAACTATATCTTTTAACAAAGTAGGCCAGGGAGTTTTAGTAGGTTTTTCATTGATTTTACATTTTAAACTCGTAATTATTGTTTGACCAAGGCGTTCTACCTTGCCATTAGACTGCGGATGATGTGCAGTTGTCAATACTTGTTGAATTTTATTATGCTTCAAAAAATTTTTAAAATGAGAAGAAGTAAAGGCAGCGTTTCTATCACTCAACAAGGATTTAGGAATTTGATTTTGAAAAATTTGATGTAAAAAATTTGTATAGGTTTCTGAGCTAATGGATTTTGATGCAAAAGCCCAAATGTATCTTGTGAGGTGGTCAATAATTAAAGTTAAATATTTTTTTGTTGAATTATAGTAATTCAATCCACCAACACTATCTATTGCTAGCAAGTCAAATGACTGACTAACAGGGGGTAAGGATTGTAATAATCCAAATCTTTTTTGTCGCGGTTTTTTATTTAATTGGCACGTATGACAATGTCTACAAAATTTTGCTATATCTGAAGTTATGTTATTCCAATAATAAACAGGGGTTATCAAGTTTATCATTTTTTGCACTCCTGGATGATTAAATTTATCATGAGCAATTTGCAGAATTTTTAATCTCAACGAAAATGGAACAACTATTTTAGTAAAATTTTTCTTACGTATACATAAAACATTATTGATATCAACAAAATTACCTTGTAAGTTATCTTTCCTTTGAGCTTCAACAATTTCATCCAATTTTAACAAATGTGAAACATGAACATTATTATTGTTACAATTAATTTTGACAAGTGAATGTGTTGCATCTCTCGAAAGCCAATCTGCTTCAAAATTAGTAGAACCTTTTGTGTATTTAATATCATATTCATACATACTTAACAATAATGACCATCTAAATAATCTACCTTTTAAATTTTTAACATTTTTTAGCCAAACTAAAGCAGCATGGTCAGTATGTATGGTGAATTTTTGGCCAAAAAGATAATGGTGGAATTTATTTAAAGAATCTACAATAGCAAGACATTCAAGTTCTGTAATTGCATAGTTTTTTTCATAGTCCCTTAAGGAACGAGAATGAAAAGCTACAGGATGCAATACACCACATTCATCTGTCTGTTTTAACACAGCACCAATTCCAACTAACGATGCATCAACAAAAAGATGACATTCATGATTAGGATTAAAAATTTTCAAAATTGGTTTACAAATAATAGCATTTTTTAAAAGTTCAAAAGATTGTTGACATTTTTCTGACCACACCCATTTTACATCTTTCTTTAACAAGTTATTCAAAGGATGTCGAATACTTGCATAACTATCAATAAATTTATTGTAAACATTTATTGATCCAAGAAATCTTTGCAATGATTTTACATTTTTAGGGGGCAATAATTTTTTAATAACCTCAATATTATGGTTATCGGGTGACACAATTCCATTGCTAATTTCATATCCTAAAAATTCTATTTGTTTTTGCAAAAATGAACATTTTGAAAGTTTTAATTTTAAGTTTTCTTGTTTGCAAATATCAAAAATCTTTTTAAGATGGGTTAAATGTTCATCATAAGAATTAGAAAATATAATGATATCATCAAAGTAGTTTGTAGCAAATTTAATTTTATGTTTATTTAAAATTCTACGAATTGTACGTTGAAAGATGCTTGGCGCATTCTTCCAGCCAAAAGGTAATCTTAAGTATTCAAATAGACCATTGTGAGTAGCGAATGCTAATTTCTCAGTGTCATCAGGATGAATACGAACATGATGATATCCCTGTGATAAATCTATTTTAGAATAATAACAACTATTAGATAATTTTTCAATTAAAGACTGTATTAAAGGTAGAGGTTCAGAATCTGTTTTTGTAATTTGATTTAATTTTCTAAAGTCAACACATAAACGACTCTTTTTATTTTCATCTTTTTTAAAGACTAAAGTTACAGGGGCAGCATAAGGGGAAGAACTTTCTTTTATAATGTTATTTTTTAACAATTCTTCTGTTTGTAAATCAATTTCCTGTTGTTGTTTTGGGGATGTTTTGTAAGGCCTTAGAGATATAGGTAAATCTGATGTTAACCTGACTCTTTGCGGTTCGATTCTAATTTCTTCTACGTCATGTTTATGTTTTGCAAAAATATCATTATAACTTTTTAAAATTTCTTTTAAGTCCACATTTTCTATATCGCTTTCATTTTTTATTTTTTCGTCGATATTAACCTGATAATGTATGCATCCATTACCTAGATCTATCTCCGAATCATTTGAAATTTTTGGACATTTTTTCTTTTTCCTATTTGTCCTTTTCCTTTTATTTTTGTTACCCTTTACATTATTTTTTTCAATGTTTACTTTAACTGAAATATCTTCAACTTTTATTTTTTCAACATTTTTAACTTTAACATTTTGAGAATTTTGTTGTCTAATGTGCAAAGATAAGTTGTCACTGTTAGAATTAGCAGAGGTGATCAATCTCTTACCAAATTGAGTAACAACTGGCCCGACACAATCAATAAACAAACAAAACTCTTTGCAAGTCTGCAACCCAAGTAAAGCATATGGTAAATCAGTATCAATTACAAAAAACTTAACTGACTTAACAATTTTGCCTAATTTAAGGGGAAACTCACAAATTTTGTTAAGTGTTAGTTGACCTTTCGTTTGGGTAACATTTAATTCCTCACATTTTTTAATAGGAATATTCAATTTTAACACCAAATCTTTTGGTATTACATTCAATGTTGACCCGGTATCAACATTCAACAATATCTCTTTGTTAACTTTTTCATTTTTATTTTGTTTTGGACGTCCCTTTAGGTATTTATTTTCCACTTTACCTCCATTTAGGTATTCATTTTTAACTATATATCCATTTTCAACTTTATATCCGGATATTATTAATTGCTATTGATTATTTGTCATATTTTGAACGTTCATTTCAACAACATTGCTAGGGTTGTTTACACACGAGGAGCCCATGTGAAATTGATTCAAAAGTCCTTTCTTTGAGCAATATTTACATTGATTCAATGGGTTCTCCTGTGTAGTATGATGTATTTTGGGTTTTGTCACATTCGGGGTTACACTTTTATTTTTAGGACAAGCCGGGGCTTTATGTCCTGGTGCATTACATTTATAGCACTTTATGTCATATTTTGGGTTTTCCATTTTTTTCATAAATGGTCCCTTATTATTTTGAAATTTATTTTTGTCTAAGTCACTTTTAATTTTTTCATAAATTTTAAGTTTTTGTTTAAATTCAAAAAGATTATTGGCTCCATAAAGAATTGATTTATTATTTGTTTGGTCTGGTATTCCCTGAATTATGTAAGTGATTAGAGCTAAGTCATCAATATCACTTTGAGTTGAAATTTCTTTCATTTTTAGGAAATATTCTTGAAGTGTTTCATTATACCTTTGCTTTCTTTTTTGCAACATTGCATGTACTTCTGCACTATTACAACTAAGTCCGAATTCTTCAAACAAAAGATTTTTTAATTTTTCATAAGAATTTAAATGAGTTTCACTTCTAATTAAAGTTAATGCATTTCCCTTCAAACATCTTTTAGCAAATAAAAATTTTTGCATATCAGACAATTTAAATAAGGTAGCATGAGTTTCAAAATTTTCAAACCAAGAATTTATATTTTCGTGTTTTTCTCCTTTAAAAATAGGAGTAACTGCTTCAACATCAGCGAAATTAACTATTAATTTAGTTTCAGGTTCTCTATTATTTAAATCATTACTAGAATTTTGACTATAGGATGCCATATCTTTATCAGTATAAACATGAGTTTGTATTTCTTTATCAACATACATTTTAGTATTTAAACTAGCTTGTGTAAATTGACTTACACAATTTTTAATTGGTAAATGTGATTCAAAATCCGTTTGAGTTTGTTTACATTGAAATTGTTTAGTTTCCTCCTCATCTTCAGAGGGATTTTCAATTACTAAAGAATTTTTTAAAAAATTGAAATCGCATAAACAAGTTAAGATGTGTTTGGCAATTTCATCTTTATTTCCTTCACTGGAAATATTTAAAATGTCTGAAATTTTGACTAAGTCCGAAAAATTGAAAGTATTACAAATTTCTTGTAGTTTGTTTGAAAATTCTTCATCGTTTGGTTCAAAAGAAAATTCAGAAAAATTTAAAATTTTGTTACGGTTTAATCTAGAAAAATCATTTGGAAACAAAAGTTTAAATAATAACTTAATTTTGTTTGCCGTCACTAATTTAATTGACGTTTGAATCACATTTATTTCCTTTAAAAACATTTTAGATGCACAATAATGCAATACTATATCATAATATTATATATAAAAAAATATATAAACACAAGAAATACAATCTAACTCTATTCCATTATTCAAAATAAAATATTTAGATTACTACTGATATCTAATATTACTAAAATATTTAAGCATAACATTGAGACAGATAAAAAAAATGAGAGAGGAAAAAAAAAATATATCTACAGTCAATCCTTTCCATTTGACCTTCATCTATTTTTCTTTGACGAGAGACACAAAATATATCACTTTTTAATTCACAACTTGAGTAGTAAGAATTGTAGAATCACTCGGTGTCGAATCACTACCATGTTTGATGTTTCTTCCAACTTTGTGGCACTATGGAATTGTAGGGTCATCGGATGGGATACTTTCACTGGTTTCAGGGAGGTACCAGTAGTACGGGTGGAAAATCGCCATCCTTCCTTCCTTCAACGTTTTTTTCACTGCCGATTTTTTTCTCCTCCGGGGTTGATGGAAAATTTCAACTTAGCAGTCACAGCCGGTTAAAGATTTCCTCAGCAAGCAACTATGCTGCCGACTTGTAATAACAGGGCTCCAACCCTGTTATTAGTGTTGTATTTAGCTTGAAATAATTGCAGTCATAAGCCATCAGACGTTCTAAACAAGTTTATTTAAATATAGGCTGGTAATGATTACAGTTGACGTCCACACTCCCTACGGGAGGGGAATGGAAAAGACTTCTGGCAATTCCTGAACAGCTTATCAGGATCACATTATGATGAAAGGACACGCAAAACAATGCGTTCTTAGGTTTTATACCAACCTAGATTTGAAGTAAAAAGGCACATTCGTACATTCCTTGTATCCTTACGCATTAAGGAAAATCATTTCTGCTTCCTTATATGGTAGTGAAAAAGGGCACGATTCTATAAATAACTCTTCCTTTGAAATATAAATCTATTTATATTTCAATGGTATGTTTTCAGCCTTGAATTCCCAAAATAGAATCTCTCTACGCTTATTCTTTAACAAAGACATTTTATGAAACCGAAAGAGATTTAATTCTTTTATTAATACAAAAGTATTTACTTATTGTATTACATATATATATATATATATATATATATATATATATATATATATATATATATATATATATATATATATATTGCGACTATGTGTACTTATGCTTGAAGAAGTGCTCCGTTATCATGCGTGTTTGCTTAGAAAAAAATTTCATAAAAATCTGTGACATGCAGACAACAAGATTTTTATTTTTATTTTGTTTGATTACAAAAAGAAGCAGCCAAATTCATAAGACTTATTTTTTTGATTAAATTTTCAAGTAGCACGAATACGCGTACAATATTGTAATGATATCAAACAGATATTCGAGTGACATCACTAAGACGTTTAAAGGGAATTGGTGTTATTAGGAATATCAATCAGAAATGACATTGGTTTTAAATTCATCATGATTATATATATCTCCTAGTTACCCAGCAATTCCCGAATATTTTTATTTCTATATTTAATCTTGTATCGAAATTAATTCTTTCATATTATATTCTTGGTTTAAAGCTATAATTTTAAACAATACTTATAATCTTACAGTAAAGATTTCTCCACGCTTTGGAATAGGCATATAGGTCAAATATTTAAAAAAATATTAATCGTTTTTTTCTCCTTTTTTTAAATTTTAAAAGTTATCAATTTCTTCAGTTAGATAAAAATTTTCATGAGCACAGGCGATGTAGCTTTGGAGTAATTTTTCAAGTGTTAGAAGTTATATCACAAACGTTTTTTCATTCTCACAAAACTGTCTTCTTTTCAAAAGAAAAAATTGGGCCACTTTACAATTAGTATAGAGAAAGAAAACAGGTTTAAGATAAGCAAAACTTGAACCAACAGTCATAAATAAATAAGAGTTACAACCGCACAAAAGTTATACAAATAATATATTATTCACTGAAAAGTTTTAAATCATCAAGATGAGATAAGAAGAGATAAGGACCTTCGAGGTGTTTTCCTTTTCGCACAGGATATGATACACATATTTTACATTCATCGAAAACTCAATGAATTTTTTTCTTCTTCTTTTTCAATAGGCTTTCTCGGGAAGGGCTAATAATTCTGAATTTAATGTATCGTAACAACTAGGAAAAACCTATTTTTAATATTTCAGCGTTTTGCATTGCAATGTTTTGTAATACAATACTTTATATTACTATATATTACAATTATTTATTTTATAATGCTCAAGAAATGTGCTAGCCAAATTGTGAACTTTATGTATCATAACAATTAGAAACAACCAACTTTTTACATAACAATGTTTTGCAATACAATGCTTTCTATTACAATTATTTATTTTATATTGTTCTCGAAATGTGCTAGCCAAATTGTGAACTTTATGTATCATAACAATTAGAAACAACCAACTTTTTACATAACAATGTTTTGCAATACAATGCTTTCTATTACAATGATTTATTTTATATTGTTCTCGAAATGTGATAGCCAAATTGTGAACTTTATGTATCATAACAATTAGAAACAATTAACTTTTTACATAACAATGTTTTGCAATACAATGCTTTCGATTACAATTATTTATTTTATATTGTTCTCGAAATGTGATAGCCAAATTGTGAACTTTATGTATCATAACAATTAGAAACAACCAACTTTTTATCTTGCTATTGCTCTCTGAATTTAGCTAGCCAATTTGTATACTTAATGTATTTTAACAATTACAACCCACTTTTAATATTGCTATGTTTTATAGTGCAATGTTTTAGATTGTTTTCTAAACATGGTAGCTAAATTGGCAACTTATAGCGAGTACTGTAACTATTAAAAACAACCATCTTTTTGTATTATTGTTTACTCTCTAAATGTGGTAGCCTAATTGTGAATCCGTATATCCATCTTCTGTAAAACCAGGGTTCCCACAGGAAAGAAAAATAAATGAAGGGGTAGATAAGATTTTTCAAGACAGCTGAAAAGTACTTAAATTTATCTTTCATTTGTGAATTACGAAATTATTCCCGAGTTAGTTTTTGCAGCCATATATAGATACAGGGTGTCTCAGTTAAGCGTTTCAGAACTTCTAAGAGGGGTAGGGGGCATCCTGACGACTCGAAATCATATAGCAATGTGGGGTCGGAAATGCTTTCCTGAAGCGGTGACGTACACAGAAGCACCATAAAGAAAAGAGACCGTAAGTGAAAAATCGCTATAATAATAAATTGAAAAAATTATATGTTACATGGGCAAAAGTAAGTGTTCGAAGTTTCTGCCACTGGCTACAATGTACACCTCACATCTCCGGCTCATGGACATTCGAACATTCTGCAATACTCCAGGCATATCTCGCAGGCCGCTACTGCGATTACAACCAACATTATCAGCAGGGGTGTCATAAACCAGCGTTTTCATATGACTCCAGAAATCAAGACATGATAGGTCGGGTGACCGAGGAGGCCATATAATTTTTTCAATGTATTATTATAGCGATTTTTCACTTATGGTCTCTTTTCTTTATGGTGCTTCTGTGTACGTCACCGCTTCAGGAAAGCATTTCCGACCCCACATTGCTATATGATTTCGAGTCGTCAGGATGCCCCCTACCCCTCTTAGAAGTTCTGAAACGCTTAACTGAGACACCCTGTTTATATCCTCTTAATATAATTTTTATTGCATGCTTAAACCATCTAGATTTATCTCACTTTTGCTACCACTTGAAAAGAATTTCAGACCGTGGAAGCCCTGAACACCCATCCACTCCTTCTTACATATTTGGCAAGTGAGCTATAAGCGCGTTGTAGCAAAGAGCTCCTAAAATCCCTGTCAGTCATCATCATCCTTTTCAATAGCAAAGAATTGCCATTATAAGAAAAATAATGGTGGTAGCACAAATGTTTCATGATTAGGATTTATTTTACAAAAGTAGGATCTGTATATAGTTTTCTCCCTACCATAATATATCTACTAAGTTGTTTCACGTGCTCTTTTCTTATTTTAGTTGTTCTTTTTTTTAAAAAAAAAGGAGAAAGTGGTTGAACAAGATTTAATTAAAATTTATTTTATTGAAACAAGATAGAACTAACTTCCGTAATATATTAATACTATAAATAGTTATAGATGGATGTGAAGTCATGCACAATGCCTTTTTAAAAAGTGGTAGGCAGCCGAGGGACTTCGTATAAGCAAATAAGTACTGTCACTTGTTTCATGCTTGTGTTTCACATATGCAGACCACTTTTTGTATGTGAGCATAATTGGATTAGTTATATAGATATATGTGTATATGTACTATAAGCACAGCATAATTTCAAAACTAAAGTGGTAGGTAACAGAAAAAATATCCTCCTGGTTTAAGCAAACATGTCGATTTATTTTGTTTACATAACTGGTTCGCACTTACACCGTCTGCTTCTTATGATTGAGTATTGAATGGTTGACCTATCAATGTCCAGTCACAAAAAGTCGTCTTTACATACATAAAAAGGGGTAATACATACCAAATGGATATTTCTCTAAACTATCTACCACTTTAGCTTTGAAAAAACAGCATGCCATCCAAATATAAATATTTAGATTGTTTTTATAGTACTATTGTAGATTAAATTTTTTCTTAAAAAAAAACAGTGTCTTGTTCAAAAAAGCAAGGCACAATGGGCAAACGGATTAATATACAGTGTGTCCGTGAAGTTATGATTCATTTTGACCGTTAACCATCAAAAAGTGCACCTTGATTTTACGAATGCACAATATATTATGAATTATTCAGCTTAGCTGCTGACTTTAGTATTTTTCTATTAAAGGTAGTGAAATAACATTGACAGTTGTAACCGGGGGTTGCTACAAATTTCATCAGCACCAAAAAACTACGAGTGAAATTACTAAAAATCATTAAAAAAAATAAATTTTAAATTAAATATCAAAACACAAGTTTTTATATCAATTTAAATACCAATTCTTATGGAACGTTACGCCTTATGTACAGTGTGCAAAAAAAATTGTTTTGATATTTGCAGGATATTTTTCATTATTTGATATTTTGCATGATACTTTTCATGCTCCGATTTTAACGATATAGTTATTTAAATTGAGTTTGAGTTCAATTGAATCTTCAAATTGAGTTTCAAATTTCTGAAGTTGCAAAATAGTTATAGACAATGCCCTCAGTGTACAATTAAACAAAATAAATCCATTTCAGATAAACAAATTCTGAAACTCTCTTCATTCAATTTCTTGCAGAAAACAAAAGTAATAATTGCCAATGTCACATGATAGAACCTGCCAAAAATATTAAATATTTAGGTTTGTATTTTGTCTCCAATTTAAGAAGGGAAAACCCATATAAATAAATTCGTTAAAAAAATTAACGTTTTGTTTTATTTAAAATTCACCAAATTTTTTTTTTGAGAACTTAATACCACCCTTGCCTTTATTCATTAATAAATTATGGTCCTATAATCTGGGTTGGTGATAACAAAATAAATTTTATTCTTATTATGTTCCTTCAAAACAAATGTTTAATTTAAATTATCCGTACCAATTTATTTTTTCAATTATCGTTGATTTTAAAATATTTAGCTCTATGGAAACACGGTTTAAAAACACAAACTCAAATAAATGAATAAATAAATCAACGCGTAGTTTCAGATTTCTTTTGAAACAATGATTCGCAGACGTAGCACCGGTTCTTATGCCATTCATGTTGATCACAAAGCTGATTAAAAAAAAAAAGTAAACGTTAAAGATCGTGAAATAAAAACTTTAAACAAAATCGTTTACAGTTTAATTTATAACAACGGCTAAATTTTTTATTTATTTATTGACAAACTAATATATTTTTATTGGGAACAAAAACAAACACATAAATACAAAGAATATATATTCGTCGTCAAGAGGAAAATCCCCTCCAGGCGACAAAGAAAAGTAATACAATAAATTTAAATTAGAAATTTAAAAAGAAAGAAAAGGGGAAGATATTGCAATCATAAATTATTTTGCTCATCATAAAACATTTTTCAAGCATCTCTTCTGAATGGACTGATTAAAACTTTTAAACGATTATTAGGATTGAGGGCTTAAATTGTTCAAATATCATAACCCAGTATTGCAGAGATGCCAACTTGCTCCGGACATCAAATATATATCTTAAAGTGGTAGTTTATCAATTGTAATTCTTGGTTTAATAAATTCAATTTAGTAGTTTTTTATCCACCACTATTTCTAAATAATTCGTAGGCTTATATAATTCACCACTTTTTACTACTAATGTCATGCTATGCCTTTTCAAAAGCAAGAAAAAATAGTCAAATATTTTCACATATTTACTATGTAGTTATGTACCGTTTTTTTAATTATCTCTGGTATAGGAAGGTTCAGGCGTTAGCGGTCATTTATCAAAAGGTACCTCATTATTGAATCATATTAGCATGTTTTATATACCAGTGAATTGATGTTTTTTAATCGTAGTGGTAGTTACAACATCGCCTTACTCTTGAAACTATATTACACAATCTTTTTTTGCTTGATTTCTTAAATCGCGTGAAATGAGGAAACCAAAACTTATTGAATAATCAATCAACAAGTATACAAGAAAGAATAAAAGTGATATCTATAAACCTTAAAAAATATACGACTTTCTGTTCGCGTTTAAAGATAGAGTTGAAAGAATAATAAAGATTCCTTCTTACAGACGATTTTCTTCTACAGCGAAACAGAAGTAAAAATTCTTTATCTAGCGTATGATTTGCTAAGGGCATATTAGCACCAGACGCGCGATTTTAATTGGTCCAATCCAGTGCTCTTGCAAAGTCATATAGTTGTTTCTTTCTCAAGAATGAATGTTCTCCTAATTTATGGAAATACGCCGCCAAATCTAGAATTCCTGTAAGACTTCGAATTATAACCTTTTTTTAACAAAAAAATAATTCTATGAAATATATGGTAAAAGAAAACGTGATATAGATTTCCGTCTGACGTGTTTAACTTCTACTAACTTTGATATTGTTTTGAAAGCATATTTGTATATTTTAATAAGGAAATAAAACTGAATTATATGGAGTCGCGGATGATTACTTAAGTCCTAAACCG
Organism: Parasteatoda tepidariorum; assembly: GCF_982258835.1. Classification (NCBI taxonomy): domain Eukaryota; kingdom Metazoa; phylum Arthropoda; class Arachnida; order Araneae; family Theridiidae; genus Parasteatoda; species Parasteatoda tepidariorum. The sequence goes on from NC_141758.1 coordinate 27,093,857, forward strand.
TAATGGTCCTTTCTTAACTTAAAATGGAGCATTTTAAACTCAAATTGCTATTTTCAGCACAAGAAAAACAGTAATTGCTTTGTTTCTATCATTAAATGTAAATTACGAAAACCAAGTTAAAGAACAAATTTTGTGCTGTAACACGCCAGATTTTCGTAATTTTGCTTACTTACGTACCTGCCAACTTCTAATCCTTTCAACGATGACTTTTCACAGTGAGAATAAAATGGAACTTAAATTACAATTTTGGGCAGAATCGTACGCTGTATCTGAACCCCTTGGGGACGGGTGATTCATAAAAGCATTCGTACAAAATCAGAATCAGGATGTAAATAAAAAAAGGTAACTTAAATGAAGGCGTTGCTAATTTGACAGGCTTACTTGAAATATTGTTAGTTTAATCATACATATAATCAATGTTAGTTCAAAGTATAGCTAAATAATTTTATTTTGAACAATGTAATGGTGAATTAAATAAATCAAACAATTATTACCCGGCTCACAAATAAACTGCTAAAGAATTACTTTGGTTACCAGTTTTATCATTTTACCCTGATTGTTACGGGTTTATGCTGGCACGTATTAGTGACAGTTGCCGGAAAAAGTTAAAAAAATTTAAGCGAAGAACCATATCTTTTCTTTATTTATTTAAACAAAACTGGGTGCCTAAGCCGCGCAGCGGGCCCTACCCCATTCATCATGAAAATTATATACAGTGAATAAAACATTTTGAATTATGTAACAATGTGGTAACATTATAATAAAGTAACAATGATTAGAAGTATGTACAAACTTGATCGGAGATTTACATTAATTGCCATTGAAAAATGAATACAGCCATGGTTAGATGGATTTACATGAAATACGAGCTTAATCTGTGAGAATAATCATATCAACCTTACATATTAATATATATGCTTAATTTTTTTCGAAAAAACAGTGGTGGTCGAAAAGATGACATGGCTGCGGATTTGAACGTGATGGTCGTAAACTCAGAATTGGGTCAGCTGTTCATCCCTGTTTACAAAATAAAACCATCGAAGGTAAGCCACGTTGGTTAAGGGGATAGTACGCTCGTCTCACAATGAGGTGACCTAGGCTCATATCCCAGTGGTAGCTGGTTGATACGAATTCTGTCCTCGGATCGAACCGATCACATAGCTGTCGTAGAATATTCTCAATGGTTGGCTGATCATGGATTAGAATTCGCTTGCTTCACGCCCAACCGTGGGATCAGCTGTTCAACGCAGGTAATAAAATTAAATAAACTATCGAAGATCTGAAAAATATGTGGTTAAACGAGCAATAGCTATAGAAATAAATCTTAAACCTCATGATTTGAGACACGTGACCACAATGTTAAACCCATATATCTGCTTCTCTCAATTAAATTTTCTTTTTCAATTCTGTATACGCATCATCCGAAAGTATTCAGATTAATGCGTCAATACATTTAAATTCGTCTAGTCTACATATCAAAGCTAATTTATGCAGATTATGATGAAACTTCTCGCTTTCTAATTACAGGTGATAAAAAATGAAACTATTTTCTTCTTTTTAGTTCGTTTGAAATTTTTTGATTTCTTAACTAGTTTTTTGTTTGCTTTTGCCCGAAGGTGGACAAAAAGTTGATTTGCAAAGAAAAAATGAAGCTGAATGTTGCTTTAAATGAAGCTTTTAGGAACCAATTGATTTTTCTAGTATTGTTAATGCATACCTGCCAACTTTCACTCTTTCCGAGAATGGATTTTCAGAGTGGTTGTAAAACAATAAACGAAAAACAATCTGACTCAAAAATATATTTATATTTTTATCCCGTTGAAATTCGCTTGTGCATGGATTATTATGCTTTTATATATTTATTGTAATTATTTATATGTAGTGGTGGTCAAACTCATTTATAATTATCCTTATAATTCAAAAAGTTAATTGGAATAACCTGAGTATTGCTACCACTTAAAATATGAAAATAGAAAATCCGGAAGAGTCGACAGGTATATTAATGGGTGCAAAGTTTCATTTGAAAATCAAGCACTTTAGCTAATAGTGGTAAAAAATTTAAATTGAGAATATTTTTTTTGATAATAATTTCTATATATAGTAGTCTCAAAACGATTGAAACTTGCATCATCAGCAAGATAGAGTTTCTTTTCATATTTGATTACCTATCTCGTCGGAAAGTGGCCAAAATTTTGATTAAAAAAGTTTTAACACATCTTTGAAAATATGACGGCATTAGAACCTACTTGTAGCTGCTAGAAAACGATTTATTTATATTTCATTCCTTCCAGTTAAAATTTGAGTGCTCAAGTTAGTTAAAAAATCGAAATAGTGTTTGCTCATTGTGTCAAAAAAAAACGTGATAAAGACGGTCGTTACAAAAACATGATTAATAATGAGATGAAATTCTGAAATATTAGTATACAAATCTTGAATACTTAGAATCTATAGATATATTAAATTTATTTAATAATCATCAGCAATTTGTATGAATTCTATAAGAAATGCATTCCATTAACATCCGTCATTTGATTTCTGACTATAAAAAATTGCTGAAATTTACTTTCCTTGATTAACATAATCATTAGAGTAACTTAAAATTTTGTTTATTATTAGGACATTGTTAAGCTTATTATGATAAATCATTTTATGTTTAAAATCCAAGGCAAGATATTGTTTATTTTGATTGGATTATTTGAATTTAAATTAATTATTTAAATTAAAAATTAATGAAATATTCTTCAGTGAGCTTTTTTATTTTGGGCATAGTTCAAAATGCTTGTTTAAGAAAATCTACACAGTTCAAAATGTGTATTTAAGAAACTTTACACAGCTCAATTTACAATAACAACTATTATAATTTCGTAAAACCCGTGGCAACAATTCAAAAAGAACTGTTGACTTTTAAAGTCTTAAGAGAGTAAGTTTTAAAAAAATCCTTAGTGTTTTAGGCAATGATATAAATGACGAATTTTGTTTTGGACTCATTGGCTTATTTTGAAAATATGAACAATGCTCAAAATCGAATTTTGAAAAACTGAATCAAATGATATGTTCTTTTTTTTTTTAAAATATGCATTTTGAGATACGTTTATTTTCTAAAATAGGTATTTTGAGTTACGTTAATTTTCTTTAATAGACATTTTGAGCTATGTCCAGAAAAAAGAACTCGCCGAAGATATGCTTTACTAAAATTATGCTCAAAATTGAAAAACGTATTACTTTTATTTCATAACAAGTCTTACTTTTATTTATTCATGTTTTTGGTTTAGATTTAAATTTTTATATTCCATTCCGTTTCGGATTTCAAACGGGTCATAATTTTTTAAAATTAATAAGAGTGTTTTAATGGTATTTTAAAATGTTTCAAAAGTGCTTTAAAAGAAACAAATTAAAAAGCAAAAATAATAATAATAAAAAGTCCAAGAAATCTTTTTTGAAGCTTCAATAAAAGATGAAAATGCAGTAAATCAAATATCATTGACATCGAGTACATTACCATCTTCTTGTCTAGAAACGTAAAGACGGAAATGACCTATTCGTTTGATAGCAATAATATTTGGTTAATGATATTAAAGCTCATTTTTATGAACCATAAACATTTCGTCTGAATAACATGCCCTTTATTTCGTTGGAAATGGGATGTTAATTACATTTCATTCGTTCCTTTTAGGAATTTGATCTTTATGTAGAAGGGTACTTTGTAGAAATTGTATTCAATTTTCTTCAATGGAATATCTGTTTTTTTCTTCTTATTCATTGTGTTAAGGTTAAGATCACTTTCTATCGAAGTGTAGCTTGTTTACTGTGCGAGAAGTGTAAAATATGTTTTTTAAATTGTGCACAACTTAATTGTATTGCTGTGATAAGGATCCATAGAAACCTTATATTAAAATTCTAAAACAAAAAAATTTAGAAATTGATTAAGAAAACTACTTTTAATAGAATAGTTTTCCCAAAAAATCTTTTTCATTCGTTTAAAGATGTTCTAATGCAGTGTTCGTATGCAATGGAAAAAAATTAAAAACTACTATCAATTTTGTTGCAAAGAAGATAAAAATTTCTTACTATTACCTTCCACTTTCGAATTAAAATTTCATATCCTCCACCTTCGCATCTACTTATATTTACTTAGCTACAAACATAACAATATATAAAAATTTATATTATAATTCTTCGACCTTTTGTTAATGGTTTTTCAGGTGCCCTGTTATGCTAATGTTATTGAGAAATAAATGAAACATTTCCACTCTAATACTAGACCATATGAAAAATCGACGCGTTTTTTTAAAGCATGGCTAAATGACAAAACTCTCCTCCAAACGATTTCAGCGCCACTCTACAATAAAAAGCTTAACTACTAGTTATATTGATGAATATATCGCTTTCTTTTAATATTTTTATTCGAGTTTATGAATCTCTTTTTAATCGTTTGGTTAGCATTTTATTTTAGTTCTATAAAATGCATATATGTTGATTTTGTTATAATGTCGGGTGTTAATACCGGCAAAAGCAATTTTGTAAAGTAAATTACGACTTTTTTAAATTTCTCACCATTTTCTTGTTCTTAACTTTATTTCATTACACACATACAATACATAATTACATGAATTACACGCGCTTTTAATTCTTTTAAACTAAAAAATACTTTATGAAAAGTGTTATTAATGAAGATTTTTTTCCCTCCGTTTATAGTAGAGTTTATCGTTTAACAGAATGAAATTAACTGTTGTATACATAAATATGACGGACACAAATTTGAAGCATAATAAAACTAAAATCTGAAATAAAATATTTAAAAATGATCATATATGGCAACGTTACTTTTAAAAAGTAACGAGTAAAAGTACAAGTATTTTTAAAAAAAGTAACGAGTAAAAAGTAAAAAGTTCTTATTTTAAGAAGTAACGAGTAAGAAGTACAAGTAAAAGTACAAGTACTAAACAAAAAAAGTAACGATTTAAAAGTACATTTCTAGGAAATCGAAAATTCAAAGTAACCTAAAATTTTATTGAATAATATTCTTATGTTCTTCAATGTTTTTGCAAAATTGGTTTTATTTATTTAATTATTTTTAATTTTGAAAGTTATGGACATTAATTTACTTTCAAATTCGGAGGAATGTTATAACATAATTTTATGATATAATCGTATAATGTAATTTTAAAATCAAATATAATTTTAATATCAAACTTGTTATGGATTTGCACTAAAAAGAAATTTTATCTATTGATTTTAATTTTTAGTTTATTATTTTTATTTATTTAAATTACCATTGATTTAAAATTGTTTTACTCTATAGAAACGCGTTTTAAAAGCACAAAAATAAACAAAGCAAACATGGGGTTTCAGATAGCTTTGTGATCTTTGAGCTGGTAAAAAATAATTGAATGCGCAGTATAAGTTGAAACAGAACAGTCTACAGCAGGGTTTCTTAACCTGTGGTTCATGATCCCCTAAGGGGTCCATGAGTTATATTTTGGGGGTCCGCTGACAACTCCTAATTTTTAAAAACGTTTGGAAGCCTACCCATTGCTTGTAAAGCGAGCTATGGTAGCTATAATTCCGTTTGCTACAGTGTATCTTTGCAAAGAAGGATTTTCCGCACTTGTGACAGTAAAAACATAACATCCAAATCGATTGAATGTCGAACATGATATGCACGTTGCTTTGTCGAAAACCATCCCCAAATTCAATTTATTAATTAAGGAAAAGCAGCAGCAACATTCACATTAAAAATTTTAATTTTAAAAATTTTGTATACTATTAAAATAATAAAATTAAATGTTTTCTAATAATTGATGTTTTTTGCAATTATTTTTTTCATAGGGGGGTGGTCTGTGACTTCTTAAAAAATTTTAAAAGGGGTCCATTATATCAAAAAGGTTAAGAAACACTGGTCTACAGTTTTATTTGTAACAATGGCTAATGCTGAAGTCATGCGAGAAAATCATTTTCCGAACATTTCTGCCAAACGGAATGATTAAAATTTGTAAACGAATTTTAGTATCAGCGGCTAAATTAATACCTTCGAGTTTTCAAGAGTTAAAATAGTAAAATAGTTTTCAGTAGCACAAATAGTTCCGAAGTTCTTAGAGATTTGACTGGGCGTTGTTTGACAAGGTTGGGCATAAACATAATTTTAGGAAAAAATGTACTAGGTAAAAATGTATTTAGTAAAAAATGTATTAAGACAAAAATGTATTATTAGTGAGATCAAAAAGAAAATTGAAAAACGTAATAACAAAATCCAACAATTTTTATTTAAAATTTATTAAACAAATGCATAAAACTCGAAAATGAATGAAAATAACTTCTTAATTAATATTTTTATTCATTTTGCAAAATAAGTGCATTTTGACAGCATTTTTTTAAAATTTTTTTTTTAGAAAGCTTACCGAGTTTTAGAAAAAAGTAACGATTTCATTCGACATTTCCGTTACAAATACTTGTACTTTTTCCCAAAAAAAGTAACGAAAGTACAAGTAAAAGTACTAAATTTAAAAAGTAACGAAGTACAAGTAAAAGTACGTACTTTTTACTTGTACCGGCGGTGCAAGTAACGAAAGTAAAAGTACTGCCATATATGAAAATGATTGTAAAATTCTATATTTTTGCATAAAAGCAGGGCGTGAAGAAATTTTGAACATTAATATAGATTTAAAGAATCCTATCTTTATTCAATGGTTTTATTGCAATGAAGCAAAAAAAAAAAAAAATATTTTTTTTCGCATTTGAAACTAAGCATCTACAGAAAAAAATATTTCAGTTTATGCTATAAAAATAATCATCGTTTATGGAATAATCGTAAACAGAAATGTGACAATAAACAATAGGGGAGAGTGGGGTCAATTGTAACAGGGTACGATTGTAACAGAGCAAAAATTTCGAGTGTCGGGTCCTAGATTTGGTTCCTAAGTGGCGCACAAGGTGTATTTAATAAATCTACATGTACGACCCTGATGGCAACCATTTTTATGTACTTTTGAAAGAGTTACATCACAAAAGATATTTTCACGCCACGCAAGTACTTTTTTTTGGTATTAGAATATTGTATTGTAACAAAGCAATTTTGTTTAAACAAATAAAAATTAGTAACCGAATATGTAAGTGGACACCTTAATTAACATTTCAATAAAAAAAAAGATTAGTTTTGCTAATTAACTAGAATTATTTTTAACAAATGAAGCTGAAATGGCGTCTTGGGGACAATTGTAACAATAAGTAAAGGGACGATTGTAACAGCTGAAAATAAATAATCTTATGTTTACAAACCATTACTTAACTCTTTAAGAACCACCAATAGTTTCCTATATCATTTATATTATGTTGCATGTGCATTATTTTATTTGTCACCTTTCACAGCATAAATTAAAATTTTTAACCCCTTAAAGTTAAAAGTTTAACCCTTTAGGTCTCTGCTCATTATTTTTACTCCTAAAATATCACTACTATTTTGATCAATAAAAAAATCTATCACAACTATGATAATATGTATAATTAACTATGTTTTAGTTGAATTTATGAACTGTTACAATTGACCCCGTAAGTGGGGACAATTGTAACAAGTGCACGACTGTCAAAAATTGTTAATAACTAATATAATAATATTTAAAATCAGGTATTTATTTTTTTTTCTAGTAGAGAATAGTCTACTTTACTCGTCTGTCAATTAATACTAATAATATATTGGATTTCTTGTTAGTTAAAAATAGTTAAGTAAAAAATGTTGCAATTGACCCCACTCTCCCCTACATAATAAACCGTAGAGTGCAAACCGTTGAAACAGTTATTCAAATCTACAGTATAAGCTAATCGACTACTTTAAGAGTAGTTAGGAGGGCTCAGTGGTCCATGGAGAAACTTTATAAAAAGCGTTATGATGACGTCTGAATGCATTGTACTTATGTATTGTAAAAGTATGGTTAAAGTATGGTTAAAGTATAGGAAAAATACGTTGTCGTATTTTCGATTTTTGTTTAAGTAACAGAAACTTTTTTGCACAAGTCACAATCTAATACTGGAGACTGTAACTTGTTGATAATAACCCAAATATTGCTTTAATACGGCTTACATTGTTCTTAAATAAAGTTCAAAATTAAAAATTGGGAAATGATAAAAAATACACCATTTATGCATTCTTAATACATTGATGCAGATATTTAATGATGTTGCAATATAAGTATAGGTCTTCATAAAGTATAGGAAAAATGTGTAGTCATATTTTTGTTTAATGTTTAAGTGAACGATGAAGTTTTGCATAAGTTACAATTTAATGAACCATAACTTGATGTTTATAACTAAAATATTGTCTTTAAATATTATATTATTAATGAATAAATGTTTAAAACTAAGTATTAGAAAACATTTTAAAGAACCTTAATTTCTTAAATATTTTTTTTTTTAAAAATAGCAATATTTTTTTTTAATATTGATGGATACATTTAATGTTATGGTGTTGCATCCCAATGTTAAACTATAGGAAATATTTGTAGTCACATTTCTGATTAGAAGTATAGTATTTAAGTTAGTTTTGAAATTTCACAATAGTTAAAACCAAATAATAAAGAAATAGATTATTGCACAAAAAATAATTTATCAATTCTTGCATTATTTAACAGTAAAGTTTGTAATTAAAAATTAGAAAAACCACTGTTTATAAAATCGTTTGCTTCAAAATGTTGCGTTCTTTTTCTATTGATTCATTTATTTAACGATGTTGTATCCTAACGTTAAAATATAATTAAATGCGGATTCATATTGTCGATTAGAGTTAAAATAAAACTGTGAAAAGCTAATATTAAAGGATATTTTAAATGACTAAAGTGACTAAATAAGTAAAAAAAAAAAATGGTATTGAAAATTAGAAAACGATTAAAGAAATGACGATTTGTAGGATCGTTCTACTAAAACATTTGAGTTCTTTTCATACTGCTATTCTTTATGGTTGTTATCTCGTTTCTTCTACCGAAGAATATACTATCTCAATAAAATCATATTTTTTAGTAAGTATTTTAAGCTGTAGATTTTCCTCTTATTAAAAATGGTATTATTTTAATTGCTTTCATAATCTATATAAGAATTTAATTCTTCATAAATACAATTATTTATAACCATCTAAGTTAATGACTTTTAATCTCAATTAAAATTGAACAGTTTATTGGTCGGCATTAAAATATTTCCATGATATTTCTTTTTTAAGTGAGATTTCATGATTATATCATGATAGTTTCGATATTTTAGCCAGCTCTTTCTTTGTATTGCAGGTTTTAGATTGTTCTAGGTGTAAATGTTATTCGTTTAAATTGTTTGTAAGTATTTATATTAAAGAACAAATTCTAAACTGATAAACTCTTTTCATTGTATGGTAGGTTTTAGAGTGTTCTCTAGGTGTAAATGTTATTCGTTTGTAAGTGCTTAAGTTAAAAAACTTTTTATCTGATTAAAAATTTAATCATTTTATTACGTTTGAGAATCATGAATCTTTCCTTGTTATTTCTTTTATAAATGAAATGTCCTATTTATTTCACAATTGCTTAGATAATTCCTAAAACTCTTTTCTCATTTTGTAGATTTTATAGTCCTCTCCGCTGAAATGTTATTCATTTTTTCAAATATTTAAGTTAAAAACATTTAATCGGATAAAATTTGAATTATTTTATTGAGTTTCAAGTATCATGAATATTTCCACGATATTTCTTTCATAAATGAGATTTTTTTTATTTGAATAGTTCGAACTTGAATATGTTGCCTATCTCTCTTTCCGTATTGTAAGTTTTAAAGATTGCCTTAGTAAAAATGTTATCATTCTTATTTGTAAATATTTAAGTTAAATTTTTTATCTGGATAAAAATTGAGTTATTCTCTTTGCTTTTGCCACAGTAAATTATTCTTAGATTTTTTTGATGAAATTGTGCTTTTTATGTTACCGTGAAACATTTCGCTCCATTATTATTTTCAATTTCTACTAAATAAAAATTTCATTAATTTTTTTTTGTAAATCTGTAATTATTTAAGTTGTAAATGATTATCTACATGTTATTTTATTTGAATTCATGGTGCATATTTATAGCATTTTTCATTTTATAAATGTTATTTTCTTTGACTTCTAAAATGATATTCTTTTGTGTGTCAGTAGTGTGTTATTATAGTAAATTTTTGGTCTTCTGTTTTTATATCTATGCTTAATTTCAAGATTTTTCTTTTTAATTAGTGAAATTTTCTCTCGGATTTATAACTCATTTTTCCCATTATAACTTTTATAGTCTTGCAAATGTAAATTTTATACTTTTATAAATATTTCAAATGTAAATTTTGATTTAGATAAGAATTCGATATTTTATTTAATTTAGTTCTAAAATTTGGACTTTTCATTATTAGAGTTCATCTTTTATTATTATTATCAACTGATTCTAAGTATTAATAACTGATTCTGAAAATGTATGATAAAATGTAAATTTTTTTTTAATTATAAGAAAAATAATTTTATTGTGAACAATTTTGAAGATCTAATGTCTAATCAAGGCTTCAAGGTGTAAAACTGTAAATATTTTATTTGAATCTTTTTGTAATAAATGAAAAATCTCACATTCGCATAAATTAAATAATTGCAGCATTATTTGAATGTGAAAGGATATTAAATAATTAGAATCGAAGTCTACATTGTTTTGCTGGTACTTTTAACTCGGCATTGAACAACTTGAAAGCAAGTTTTACAAAAAGAAAAAATGAAAAAAATAAATGAATGAAAATAAATAAAATGCAATAAATTTTTAAAATCAAAATTATATTTTTAAAATTTTTGAAACAAATTTGTTTATTCTAAACAGCGATTAAATTGTTATTTTTAAAAAGTTGAGAAATAAAATATTTAAATGGTTTTAATAATTCGAGAAAAATTTAAAAATAATATAGATTAAAACAAATTAAAATTTTATGCATTTAATACATTTTAAGAATTTATTTAATTTAAGTCAAAAACTTAATTAAATTATGTAAAAAGTTTTAAGAGTGAAGCAAATTTTTGAAAGTAATTAAAATTAAATTTCATGACAAAATTAAAAAAAGTTAAACTAAGTGTAATAAAATTATATTACATTTGTCGTACATACATTACATCCTCTTAAAGTTAATTATCCTTTTCTCAACGTGCACTCTTCAAAATAAAGACATTTAACGATTACCGAGAGATGGTGCTCAAATTTAAAGAAGATTCATCAGTGAATTTAATTTTGAAATGATTTAATTTTCTCAAAAGAATCTTTGGAAGAAGATTTCCTTTTATCTTGAATAAGGGTATGACAGACAATCACACAGTGAAGCCCCCGTTTGACAGATTCCCTCTTTGAATTAAATGCGCACAGGTTTACATTCTCTTTCCACATATCCATCAGTTAGTATTTTCGATAACGATACTGCAGACAATCGCATCGATTTTTTTCTCCTGGCGGTCCCCGCCAACCCCCACCGACATCAGCGCCGCAGCCAGCCAAAATGGCGACTGGCGCCAGTTTGACGTCATACAGCTTCCACAGAGCAGAGATGCGGGTCTCCATGGTAACCGCGGGCGGGTGGAAGACCCTACGCGCAACTATTGGCCAGAGCCTTTGGTCGCCTCTCATTATCATACTGAAGGGAAAAGCGGTCCGGGATATTGTAGGGGGGAAAAAGACGAGAGTACAGGTAGAGGAAAATCTTCGAAAAAGGAGGGTGGCCGAAGAGTGAACCGGTGCAAAACCGAAAAACTGGGTGTTTCGAACCCCACCACTGCCACTTGTGTAGTATTTTGTGGTCGCCGGCATAACTTTTTTTTCTTCCTCACCTTCCTTCTTTCCCAAAATCGGGAAACAGGTTCGAAGTAGATCGAAGACCCCTTTCTAGACACACCCCCTTTTCCGCTTTCACAAGGATTAAAACACTTCTCTAAAATTACCTGGCGATCTTCATCATCCTCGAAAAATTCGAAGAGGTGTGGAAAAGGTTATAAATCGTCGGGGATAGTCTTTGGACCACACTGCAATGGTCTTTCGAAGACGTCATCTGGACCATTCGGCCACCATCATCATCATCATTGGTTGTTGAAAAAAAAAATTAGGAGATTATAAAGAAGAAATTTTATAGGATCCCGTGTTTCTTTTCGTTTTTTTTTCTTCCTTTTTGTTGGATTTTTCTTATCGGTTGTATACCCGTAAAAGCACGTCCGCTACGGATACTTATCAGATAAGAGTGGAACGCACCCTTTTTGTCGGCCATGGGATGTGCAATGAGTGCCGAGGAAAGGGCTGCTTTGGCTAGGAGTAAGCAGATTGAGAAAAATCTGAAAGAAGATGGAATCCAAGCAGCCAAGGATATTAAATTGCTCTTGCTCGGTAAGCTCATTATTTTTATTTTATACCTGCTCATTATTATTTTTTTTTGTTGCACTTCAAATTCGGGTGTGGGGATTAGTTAGTTTTGTTTGGAAAGCTGCATATTTTTTTTAAAATGATACTTTTGGCAACATGGTAATTGAAAAATTTAATCACTAGTGATTGAGTTATAGATGTGTGACTGTAGAAATGGGTTTATAATTTTGCAAGCAATTGAATGAATAAATGCGTGAATAGAGCAAATCAGTGCATGATCGCAAATGTATAATCGCATTCTTTCCACCATTCCCTACTTAGAAGATACGTGGAGACTCTTAGTATTCACCCGAGTGATTTTTAAAAATTCTTGGTTTAAATATCTTAAATTGCTCAAAAACTGCATCTTGTAAAAAGAAACCAATTGCAGATTTGAAATCAGCTACTTGAAAGTATGAATGGTTAAGTTGCATCCATTAAACTCGAATTGCATCTGACCTTATAGATTAAAATATCCTTCCTTTTTAAATAGTACATACAAAATATTTAATATTTTTTGATAATTAATTTGCACAGATTATTATAATAAAATAATTGAGCTGTGGGTATACTTTTATTTGATTATACCCTGTGTCGAATTTAATACTGTCTTTAAAAATATATAATGACCTACTTTTTTTTCTAATAGTAATATTAAATATCTCTTTAAAAAGCTTTTTGCAAATATTGAAATTAAAATTTCCGAAGTGCCAGTTTATGCCAGTTTATCAATGGAAGTGTCCATCAATAGCTCACATTGTCTTAAAATGCGTTTCATAGTTTCCAACATTATAGCCATTGATTAATTTTTTTCGTTATGGTAGTAATATTTATATCATAATGCACAAACCTTAATTTTAAAAATAAATCTTAAACTGTTTAATCTACCCCGATAAATCAATAATTCAAACCTATATATATAAGATACATTAGTTAGGCAAGTATTCTAACACGTGTTGGTTAAATAGCTTATTTTTTTTAAAAAAAACTTTAATACCATAGCTATCATAAGATTACCACTCTCTAAAATATTTCTTAACAACTCATTTCTAACTCTCTCTGAAATATTTCTGTACAAGTTGGCAGCTATGTGATTTCTTTTCCTGAAAGTGTGTATTAAATCAAATATTTTATTTTGTTTTTAATTATTGCATAATCTTTGTTTATTCAGCATTTTACATTTGCACTTAATGGGTTATTTTTTGTAATGTTTTCTAAAAAAGGAGCTAATTTGTATACTTTAATTAAATTCATTGCTTTATGAAAATGCTCTATTTCAAATTTCATTTATTAGATGGCATGAATATTCGAACTAATCTCATAAACAATTCTTCATTCAATTTCTTTTCCTAAATCTGACCTGGATGAAAATTAGATTTTATTAAATTTAACTTAATCATTTCTAGGAAACTTTTATATTAATTAATTGGTCTTCATTTTCTTATCATTTTTATTTATTTTTTAGGTAACATTTATGCTGCACATATTCTGCATATAGTTCGTGCAGAATTTTGTTGCGCGTAGTTTTAATGAACAGCTAAACAAAATTCAGGTGCTAAAAATAGGCCAAACCGATAAACACCATCATAAACAAATTTTATGCAATGAAGGAACAACGATAATATAAAACCCACCTACTCGAACCCAGTGAGTGTTTTTCCTGTCCGCTATATCTGGTAAAGGAGAAAACTATTTACAGGGTTCATTTTTCCAAACATCAAATTTCCCCCCGACTCAGTGATGAATGATTTATTTATTGCAAAGGTTGTCTAACAATTGGCAATTGTGGCCGCTTTGATCGAAACAATAATTATCGCTGATTGTATTGAAAGCATTTTAAACTTAATTATTGCTTTATTTATAAAGAAATTAATAGTTTATATTTCATTGTCTAATTACATAATTAGATAAATTCAAATATGCTCAAATACTTTCATGAGCATCATTGAAGTAATGAAAAATATAAATAAAACAAACATTTAAAAATAAAATTTGGAAGAAAGGGAAATTTATCAAAAATAGGATTAAAGTAAGTACATTGGGAGATTGGAGTGCTTGGAAAAACTGTTAATTTTTTTTTTATTATAAAATAATTAGCACTCAGAATAATATTTTAGCAACATAATTAATTTTTATTAATATAAATTATAAGCTAGGTCAAAGAAATAGAAATTAAAATAGAGTCAGAATTGTTAGCAATAAAAATTTTGTATGATGTGTAATTTGGTGATATTGAGAGCTTGTATACATTTTTCGATATTTGCATTATTTTTTTTCTTTCTATTTTTAAAGATAAAATTATAAAAGCGGTGGTTTTTCTTACTCAAGTTCTTGATTTATCAAAAGTTTTCTTTTTGTTTTTTTGTGAGACAGATCAAAACTGCGTCAAATAAAATTAAAAATACTTTAGAATAAGAATATATATTATGAATAATTTTTCAGCAGTACTTACCAATGAAGAATGACACAAATGAAAAACCATTTGTAAACACTGAGTTATTGGGTATAATATTTTTATTTTTTCAATTCACCGATTAATGTAACGAAAGAACAAATACATAGAATAGCAATAATAAATTTGCTTTACGTTTGAAAATACTTAAAAAAATAAATGCAAGTAATTAAAGTAAATTACTGAACTCGAGCAAAAACATTTTTTATTCCTCATTTTGAAAAAATAGGAGAAAATTGGTTATAAATAAATAGGCTTATTATATATATTTTAATATTTAATTTTTATTTGAATTTTTTATTCACTAAATATGTCAATTACAATAGCTTACAAAAAATGATGCTTAAAAGAAACATTGACTCTAAGAGGTAAGTATAAACAAATGGTTATTGGACTTTGTTTGAATTTAGCTTTCAGTGATAATAATATGGTTCAGTTAATACCCTTCCCTGACTTTGATTAATAAATTGATTTCGTGGATTACTAAATTTATTTACTTATTTTTTCAACATTTTATGTTTTTATTTAATAAAAATATTTTTTTTTGTATAATAAAAGCAAAAAACAAATACCAATGCTTAATACATTTTAAGATTTTTATTTGTTTAAAAAGTTGATTGCTTGTGAAATTTCATTAATTTTTCAGCAGTTGTAATATTTATATAGTCCTAATATTATTTAAATGGTTCATTTACACAATTTACCTGACCTTGATTTAATGTTCATTTGTAAAACTATTTTCAGAAATGAAAATGAAATTTCACTTAATTTTTCAACCGAAAAAAATTGAGTATAGATTTTTTATGCAGTAGCTTGATTTGTAAGTAGTTTGAAGCACAGACTTGTTTAACTTCGATGAAATATATTGCAGTTGTTAATAATAAAATAATATATGGACTAAAATTCATTAAAAAGTAATACTGAGAATATTATTTAAGAATGCATTTTTAATGTGAGTTTTTTTTTAAATTTTGATTTCCCTTGCTTTGTTATTAGTAAAAATAGAATGATTATAAGTTTTATGACTCGTCAACTCTAGCCTCATATCATGGGCTGAAGTAGACTAAAATTATTTAAAAATTACTAATAGAAATATATATAGGATAATAATTATCCTATATATATATAATTAAAAATAAAGTTAACAGTTCAGATTTTAATGAAAGGAAATGCTTGATATGTTCAAAATGATGATTAGTAATTTGTTGAGGTTAATTTTAAAAAAATTATTGTACACACAAATCCCCATCTCCACAACAAATGATTCGATAATCATGATGTCATGTTTTTATTTTAGTATTTGTATGTAGATTTAAAAAACCTCCTAAATTTTACTTCGTTATTAATTTAAACATTGAAAAAAAGTTAATACTTCTAGGTTTGTAGCTATGGAAATTTTAAAAAAATATTAAAAAGGTTAGTACAATAACATCAAATCTAAAAATGTTGAATATCCTAAATATATCTCAAATATATTTTGTTTCATCAAATATGAAACAAAATATTGCAATATTATAAGAAATTAAAAATATTTCTATTATTAACAGATGCAATATTATTTTTGCAATAGTATTTAATAAACAGTGTAAATTATGCCATAGCTGATATTATTCATGTAACAAATTTGCAATACCTAATGTTTTAATTTTTTCCTTTATATTAGTTTATTGTCCTTAATATTCCGATTTTCATATTGTTTATTTATAATTAGATATCGTCAACTTACTATCAGATTATATAAATAAGCCTAAAGAAAAATTTATTGGAATTTGTTTTTATTTCCTTACCAAATATCATTTTCAAATTTTTTTTTAAATTTTGGTATAAATAATTTATTATCTGACATCATTACTTTTTATTAAGTATTTTGTATTAGTTTAGACACTAGCACTAACAAAAGATTTGATTTTACCAGCATGGATCCATTTTCATTGATATAAGTATTAAAGTAAAGTGTTATTATGCAATGTTTCTTTTAGATCGTTTTTAATAACTTATAAATAAACGTGACCATTTTGATTTATTTTTTATTATAGACTCTTATTATGTTTTGACTGTTTTTAACTTTAAGACTTAAATTTCTATAAGATTTCCGAAGATTGTGTTGTTGTTATAAGTATCGTTATTATCACAATATTCTATGTCCCTGTTATAAGTCACAATATTTCATAATATTAAATATACTGATGAGACACCTTTTTTCTGGAAATGTTTTTTTACTTCATTAATTAAGTAGTTAAGTTTTTTAATTAAGTAGTAATTATTAGTTACAGAAGAAAACTATTACCACAATGAATGCTTACCCCCAATGAAGGCATACAAAATGTTTATCACTTCATGATGGATAAGATTATTAATATTATTTGTTGGTATTGATAATTCGTAGTTTTTTAATATTAATAACTCCTCGTAGTTTTTTAATATCAATAACTCTTCGTAAAAATGAAAATTGAAATAGATTTAAATTGGCTATTTAAGTGTATTTTAAGTGAATTTCAATTTATTCATTAAATTTTGTTTACTTCCTCCCTTATTTAAAAAAAAAATCTCTAAATTATATTTGCTCAAAAGATCCCATAATAGCTTCATTTTATTAGTATTAATTGTTAATAATACTAATTTGTAGTTCTTAATACTTTGAGTTAGTTAATGTTAATAATTTTTCTTAAAAATGGTATATAGTTTGTTGAAGTAGGTTTAAGTGTTTTTGATTAAATTGGTTGTTTAAGTGTTTTTGATTCTTTTAAAGGAGACTTTGCCTCAAGCGAATTTTTATTTATTCATCAAATTTTGTTTACTTTCTTCCTTTAAAAAAAAGTTAAAATATATTAAGTTGCTCAAAAGTCCCCATCATAGCTTCATTTTTAATATTTTTATCGAAAACTTCCTACTAAGGATGATAAATACAAAAAATTAAACTACGAATGGGTTAAAAATGTAACTGTTTAAATTTTTCATAGTATGAGTTTTATTGACTTAGGAATGTAATTACTTTCTTCGTCGTTGCAATTATATCTCACAAGGACATAAAGTAACAATGTATTTCCTTCGAATGCCAGCTCCTTTATTATTTTTATTTATTTATTTATTTTAAATCTAAAATATATTAAGATGTCATGGATTCATTTTAAATATTTTTCCATGAAACTTTGTACTAAGGATGATAGTTACAAAGAAATGTAATTGTGAGTAGTTCAAAAAAATAACTGTTTAGATTTTTCATTGTATGAGTTTTATTGGCTCATGAATGTAATTATCTTCTTCGTCACTGCAAGTATATTTCAAAAAATAATAAAGTAACAATGTATATCCTTCTAATGACATTTTTTTAATTATTTTTATTTATCTTTAAAACTCTAAACATATAACTGAGATTGAGAATATAAACAATATATGTTAAAACCCTCTTTCCTCCCTGCTTTTGTAAACGTTATTTTGAACTGTTTGATATCAAACCTTTTTTTCATTTGTTGTCAGGTAAGTAAGGGGTGTATCACGAAAAAATATGCTCCTCAAATTTTCAAAATCGTCAGAGAATTGATTTTCATGCGATTTCCTTTTAGATGACTGAAAAAAGTCCCCGACACAATATTTAATAACGATCACCCACTAACTTTAACAACCCTAATTATCAACAAAAACGAACCTGCTCCTATCCATCCCCAATTCACGAATAACATTTCATTATCTTTCCGAAAACGAACCGATAGCTCTGTTGAAAGCCCAGATCAACTTTCCTCCCCCATCCACTCCATTTTATCTGTGTCATTTTTCATCACTCCCCTCCTCAACCCTCATGGCGTATTCTAGATTGAAAGACAGGAAGGAAAAGGACACGAAACACCTCTTATCTTGTCTCGTCTTCTGCATCGCAGAATAATCTATCTTTTGCACTGGGGCAACTTTACTTAAGTGGCTGACAGTAAGACACCCCTCCAGAGATCAATTCTGATGAAACTAATCTTTATGTATTCATCGATTCCTTTTTTTTCTTCTCCTCCTATTTCGAAAACATACTATTGCAAGTGGACACTATCTACTTAATTCAAGTATATTTATACAAATTGGGCAGACTGATTTGTAATTCGTTCACTTTCACATAATGCGGCGTACGGAATATTTTACTATAGATTTATTAGAAGGTGGGGCCTTTAAATCATTGCATTATTATTTACTATAACATATGTAGAAATAAAAATCTTGCAACCATACTCAAAATTGATGTAGAACAGTTATGTCAAAATTAAATCATTGCATTATTATTTACTATAACATATGTAGAAATAAAAATCTCGCAACCATACTCAAAATTGATGTAGAACAGTTATGTCAAAATTAAAATGAAAGCCAAATCTATTCTGTTACATTTAACGTACCCATATAGACGGGACCACTTTATGTTATTTTCCTTGATGAATAAATATCCCTGAATGCATACTTACCTGCTTCTTCCACTGATATATATATATATATATATATATATATATATATATATATATATATATATATATATATATATATATATATATATATATATATATATATATATATATATATATATATATATATATATATATATATATATATATATATATATATATATATATATATATATATATATATATATATATATATATATATTATATATGTATATTATATATGTATATATATATGTATATATATATATATATATATATATATATATATATATATATATATATATATATATATATATATATATATATATATATATATATATATATATATATATATATATATATATATATATATATATATATATATATATATATATATATAGTCAAAAGTCATAGAGTGCAATGCAGTAAATTTTGATGAAATCTTCAAATTTGAAAACTATAACAAAGATAAAAACTACAAACCAATAACTGCACATTTTACCTCTGATGCCTCATATCATAACTATAAAAGAAATAACTACATCAACTCTTCTGAAAATAACGTTTCCTCATTCTGACACAATTTCGCACAACTTCAACTTGAAACAAACATAGTTTAGAGCAAGCTGCTCATTTTATTTTGATTCCCCTTTAGTTATTCAAGCAAAGTGTTTGAAACATTTTAAAAGCAAACCCACTGTCCAACCTAACTGTAATGTCCAACTTAACTTCAATGTCCAACCTAACTTCAATGTCCAACCTGAAACATTGCTAAAATTCCATGATGAATAGGATAGGGGCAGCTTCGCGGCCCGGGTTCCCCGAAAAACTCCTATATAATCAAAACCCAAAAGTTCCATTTAGCCCTAGATAATCAATTGATAGTCATTGGCACTAAATAGTCAGCCCTTAGGTCTATGAGCACTTTATCCAAGTGATAGAAATTGGACTAAATAATCAACTGACAGTGAATTATCACTGGATAACCAAATGAAAGTCAATTTGAATTAGATAAAAAAAAATTTCTAATCTTTAAGAACTAATAAAATATTATGTAATTAATGTGTTTAATATAAACAATTAAAAAGCCAAAAATATCTGTTATTTTTTAAATTAAATATATTTTTAAAATATTTTAAATCTGTAAGCATCGCATACTGGCCAATCATTTGCACAAGGGCAATTTTGTAGAAGTGTTAGATTGTCAGTTATTCTCCAGAAATCTATTCTGATGAAACTAATCTCTATGTAATCATGTAGGCGAACTTTTATCTCTTTTATTTGGGTCATAAATTATTCAAATAGATTTGTAGTGTGTTCACTTTTGTGTAATTAAAGTTTCTCTGTTAGCACCATTAAGATACAGATTAAATCAATTTGAAAACCAATCTTTTATTTTTTTAAAAAGAGAAGCAAAAAAATTTTGAATGTTTGTTATTTGTTTTTACCAAAATAGTGAGCAGGTCTTCTTATTTTCTAAAGAACATTTCAATCTACAAACATAACACTAGATCTTCAAATTCAAATTAATTAGATCTAAATAATCAATTGATATTTAAAAGGAGCCAGTAGGACATGTACCAGTAATGCTAAAACTGACCTTTTTAGATGTATCTTTTCTGAGCATCTAAACAAGACATTGCTATAGTTCTTTTTTCACCAAGCATTTACATATACATGTTTACGCTGTGGTAGCTGTTAATATATATATTTGGAAGAATTTTTTTTCTTCAAAAGTTTCATCATTTTTGAGCAAAAATCTCTCAAATGTATGATTTAAAATGTATTTCTGTTAACGATAAAACGTTATCACAGCATACAACTGATATAATCTCAAACATCTAAAAAAAAATTCAAAGCGATATCATTAGTAGCTTCTTAGAAAAGGTCAAAGGAACAGAAAAAGGTCAGTTTTAGCTTTATTGATATATACCCTTCCGTCTCCACCTAATTATAACTAGATAGTCAACTTACAGTTAATTAACACTAGATATCCAATTAATAGTCGATTGGAACTAGATGGTCAACTTATAACCAATTATCACTAGATAGCCAATATCATTTATCATCAATAATGTATTTTTATCTGTTTTTATATCTGTCATGTTAGTTCACAATCCCTCTATGCTCCTAAAGGTCCTCCAAAATAATTAAAGGGATAGCAAGTTGTACATTATAAAATGTATTTCTATTTTTTAATTTTTGTTTTTAAATTTAAGTTAAACATTCTTGACATCCAGTCTTATATACACATAAAAAATAATGATTTTACAAAATGGAAAATGTTTTAAGTGGTTGTCACAGCAAAGAAATGTCAACTAATTTTAGTCACTAGTATATTACTCTTGAATATTTTTTTTAAGCCTTTGGTGGCCCTGCCTTTGGACTACCACCTTAAATGTTAGATAGTATGCAAACTTATTACGGTCCTAAAATATTTAAAACAATTGTGCTAATAATTTAACGAAGAAGTTGCAAATTTACTTTTATTAGTTTTCACTTAAAAACTATAAATTCTATGCTTAAGATTTAGTGACTAAATATATTTGTTTGGAATTAATATTAGGTCTGCCAACTACTACGCTTTTCGTAAAATATTTCATAGAGCTGTAGGCATTTAGGAACCAAAGCGTTCAGAACTTACGGTAATTTTGATAACATTTTGTGTATTATATAGTTCAAAAAATTTTCGTTTATTTTAAACTGAAGAAAAGATGTATAAATAATTAATAATATTATTGATTTGCATGAAATATTTTTTTTCATTCCTCTTTATTTAAGTCTGAAATCTGTATCCGTCGAAAAAAAGTGCGTTAAGAAAATAATAAAACCCAAAGTTTTTCAATTTTTAATGTATTATCCAGTGTTGATTTAATGAGCTTCTTCCAAAGCTCCTTTTAAAAACAAATTGGGCATGGAAAATACAATCCAATTTTTTTTAAAAATATTATCTCTATCTCTGTTAATCCAGGCCTGTCAACTACTACGCTTTTTTGTTAAATATTTTATAGAGTGGTAGACATTTAAAAAATCAAATCTTTCAGAATTTTTGGTAATTTTCTGAACATTTTAAAAGTCTCACCAGAATGAGCTGGTACAAAGTAGCGTTGCATATGAACTTTTAAATCATTTGTATGTAGTGGTATGGAAAATAAGTTTAAATGAACAAAAAACAAAACATTAAAACATGAACTTAACTACCACTAGAATAAAGTTTTACATAAAGTTTGCATAGTTGTGAGTACAAACATATTAAAACACGCTACAAGTTTATGTTTTTGCGTATGATTTTCTGGTTTGTAAATTTAGTTTAAAGTTATTTTCCCCACCACTATACACATGTAAATTACGTAGAAGTTCATAGATAACACCACTTTGTAGCTGTCCCCTAGTGGTGAGGCTTGTAAAACGTTTGCAAAATTACCAAAAATTCTAAAAGCTTTAGTTTTTAATTGTGTACCACTCCATAAAAGGTTTTACAAAACGCGTAGTAGTTGCTTATCCTCCATTTAGATACTAAAACACATCAACTTATACACTTATCTCCGTAATAGTGCGGCTTTTTCCTACCCTCTGAGCTACAAGTTCCACTTTTAGCACTAAAAAGGAGGACGAGATATCTTGTCACTAGCGCATAGGGATCTCTCGTGGAAGACGATATAGCTTGCCCTTAGCGATGAAAGTGTTAATTTCGAAAATAACCCTATTACACTCCATTGACACCTATGCAGAAATATCATAAGTCAGCCCTCTAAAATTTATGTTTTTTATAAATCAATAAATAGTAACCACATTATTTTATGAATTTTAGAAATAATATAAAAATATTATACCATTTACTTTAAATGAAATAATGTTTACATTAACTCAAACTGCATATTAAAATTCTCGGAATTCAAAAAATGAAAGTAAATCATTAAAATTACTTACTGTCTTTCGACATTTTTGCCACTTTTGTTTAAAGTTTTACATCCTATCATGTTTGTTAATGGTTTTTACTGTATTTTGATCAATCCTGTACACGAAAATAATATAATTATCAGTCTTCAATTTTAAAAAGAGTGGAATGAATAGTTAAAATAAGTATTTGGAAACTTTAAAAAAAATTCTGCTTAGTTTAAAATATAACTCTTACATCACTACTACAAAGAATCTAAAACAGGAAGCTGAACTTGTGGAAAAGTATTTTTTTCCCACGATAATAATGTTATAGTTATGCAGCCACTTTTTATTCCCTCACTCTTAAAACAGCTGTGGCCATCCGGTAAATTTAGCTACTTAATACGTAGTTGCTATATAACTATAATTTTTTATTTTTAAAAGACTGCTACTGATACAGTTAGGTAAATTTTACACAGCTGAATATTTAATACGCAAAATAGTAAATACAATGAAAATTCTGAGCTATTTTAACGTTGGAGGTTTCATTATGTAGTATTTAGGTCTTCTAAAATCTATATGAAAACTTCAGTACGATCCAGTATCTATATTACTACTTGATTAATAAAAACATTGAATTGAAAATTCCCTATTTGTTACTGCATGTTAAGACTTTCAGGTAGATTACGGGTGATCTGAATTTTACATTTCTTAGATTTACATTTTAATGATATACAAGTATTACAATAATGATGTTTAACCCCCCTTTTTAACAAAAGTAAAAAAATATAAAGTGAATATATAGTTGGAATCTAAGTGAAAAATTCATTTTTAATCAATAAATACACAGGTTGTATTAAGGTTTTCATATAGATTCGAAGAGACCTTAATGTTACATTTTGCTTACAATTTTTTAATTTATACTTTACATTCTAAACTTCACATTTTTGAAATGTAAAACTAAAATTTTTTTTATAATTATTTTATTTCTAAACAAATATACATTTTGTTTTCAAAGAAAATATACAATTTAAGTAAAAGTATTTTTTTATATGTTAAAAGGGTGACAGATTTTCATCGACTGAAAATTTTGAGAATCGAAAGAAAAAAAAAACATTTTTTGTAATATGCCCCAATATTTAATGCTGCTGATAATATCTAAAGGAGTCAAATTCTTGCTTGTATTGTCATTTATTTTTTAGATCAGTTTTTAGAACGGTTGAAAATTTGTAATCCCTTATGTCTCAAGGTTGAATGTTTTGTCGTTGTCGAAGAACACATTATATTTAATTACTTCTCTGTTAAAAGTTTATTAATAGATTTTATTGTTCATAGTTTTTTTTTATTAACTTTCCGATTCTTTGAGACTCGTGATAAGAATTTTAAAGATGTTCGAAATGTAGGAAGGGAATAAAAAAATGCGACTTGCTGATTATTTCTTCAAAGTTTTATATTTTTCGTAAGGGTGAAAAGAGGATAAGAAATTTATCTCTTGAACTTTTAATACGAATCCCCTCCTTGTGTAAGGTGAACTTAACATATACGGAGAAAGAAATTCTGGTAAAATTACCGTTCTATATAGTAATGAAAATTGTGTTAAGAAAATTAGATAACGCTAGTACAGTATACTCTCGATAATCTCGAACTTCTATATTTAGAAAACCTTTTTACGTCAAAAAAAAATTTCCCACTTGTTAATTTGAATTCTTATGTCGAAGAACTTGCTATGTCAAATATTTTTAGAAAGAGAAAATGAATTTTTTCAGATAAAATCACAATGAAAGTTTATAATAAACCAATTATTTCTATTTAAGGCATAATTATTTTTGTCATACTTTTAAAAATGAAATTAACATTACTGTATTTAGACTCATAGTTAATTATCATTACATACTTATTAGTAGTTATTTAGTTATTAGTAGTTCTTTTTATTATTATTCATTTATTTTTATTATTATTCATTTATTTTTATTATTATTCATTTATTAGTAGTTATTTTTATTATTCATGTCTCTACTTTTTAGAGTGTTATCTTAGAATACACTTTTCTACCTTTTAGAAAATATTTAGTTCTGAACTTATCTTGGAAACTCGGTGTCTCGAAATATTTTAGCGTAACTTCAAATTTGAGATCTCGAGATTGTATTAGAAACCAAAATATACAGTGATTAAATCAGTCATTTAATAATTTTTCCGTTCATAAGGGAACGGTTTACCAGAAATTCTGGTGTTCAAAATTATAGTTCTTACTACCACACATTCAGTAAAAAATCGAGAACTTAAAAATATTTTTAGCCAAATAATTGGTTTTAGATGCAATGATCTGCGAAATCACGATAAAATTATCAAATATCACCACATTCACCAAATTTTATCTCTTAATAAAGCCATATTTTATTTTCAATTTTACCAAAATCATTAAAAAAGCTCATCGGAAAAAATTACTGAGTTCTTTGGTGTTCTCATAGAGTTAGAAATACGGTAAATTTTACTGTATTCTTGTAGTTTTGACCATAATTTTTTCTCAGTACATTAACACTAAGTTTACGGGACACGTAATTTTGACGGATTTCGACTTTTGTAAGGAAAATTATAAAACCCGTTTGAATTTTTATTTTATCTCTTGTAATGACTTTTAACCATTGATCGAAGTAAATATATATTAAATGCTATTTACCTCAAAAGCATTGAAATATTGAAATTCTTTATGTGGTATACCTATTTCTACGGATATGCGTCAATTTGACGCGATCATAATTTAGACAAAAGTTTAAGTAAACATCAATTATCACATCAATAATAAATAGGAATGTACCGACAATACTTCGATTCGTTATCTCAAATAAAACAACTGTTGCCGATAAGCAATAATAGAAAGAACAAACGCAGAATGTCATTTGATGTCAGAGTGTCAGATTTTGTAGGTTTCAGTTGCTTAGTTCGAGTATTGAAAAATAAAATACTAGAATATTTCATAAATATATATCTCATATCTTCATTTTTTTTCTTATGGTATACATATACATTGGTTTCTAAGTGCAGAGATGCCAACTGCTCCGGACACGCGAAAATAATTGAAAAAAAATGGTAAATAACAACAAAGTAAATTTTGAAATATGAAGTGGTGAATTATATACGAATTATTTAGAAATAGTGGTGGATAAAAATCTACTAAATTGAATTTATTAAATTAAGAATCACAATTCTTTCATGCGTCAAATTGACGTGTGTCCGCAGAGTTAGGTATATAAGAAACGTCCGTAAACCTAGTGTTAATAATATTAAAAATTAAAGTCACAGTTGAAGAGTTTAGTGATAGAAAATGTTAAGTTATACTTTGAAACATTAAAAAAATTAATTTTGGAATACATATGCGAAAGTTCAGGTCTGTTGAGTGTCGATATTTCCTGATTAGTATCGATTTTCAGTGAATAAAGGAAATACTTGATAAATTCATTTTATTTTTTCACTGACGAATATTGACATTCAAAATGCGCTGACTGTGAATATTGACGTTTGCTATCATTATTTTACACTCTTAACCCAGCTATCAGTGACTGCTGAATATCGTTATTAACCAGTGTGAAACATTATGCAATGTAACAAAATTCTTTTATTCAACGTTGACCCTAGTAGAAGTATTTAAGTAGTATTAAAAAATTAGTTATACGCTAAATACTTATTCAGATTAATTTTGATGGGTTGTCTTCAATCATAGAATAATAATATAGTGATGTACAACATATATATGTACCACATATATACTAAGCATTTATTTAGAATAATTTCATATTTTAATAAAAATAAAAACTTAGTTCAGAAGTAACTATTTAGACTTATTTTTGGCTACTTCTAAAATACCTATTGAAATTTTAAACATTAACGGTGCTATTGAGACTCATACTGTAATATCAATTACTATTGACACAATTTGCCTCTTTCGAGCTATATTTATATTATTTATATTATTATTATATATTTATATATATATATATATATATATATATATATATATATATATATATATATATATATATATATATATATATATATATATATATATATATATATATATATATATATATATATATATATATATATATATATATATATATATATATATATATATATATTATATATATATATAT
Organism: Parasteatoda tepidariorum; assembly: GCF_982258835.1. Lineage (NCBI taxonomy): Eukaryota > Metazoa > Arthropoda > Arachnida > Araneae > Theridiidae > Parasteatoda > Parasteatoda tepidariorum. The sequence continues at coordinate 27,121,137 of NC_141758.1, forward strand.
ATATATTATTAAAATATTGAAAAAATATGATAAACAATAAACGATAAAGATTAATGACAAGAGAAGAAGAAAAATTATTAAAATAAAACTATTTTTTAAAAATATTTAAATTTGTTTTATTTATCTTTCAAAAAAATTTAAAATCCGGAAAACAAAATAAAGAAAACATATAATCTCTTCATCAGCTTTCACGATTATATCTGCTAAAAGGAGTGCTTTCTAATATTGTGTTCTAATATATTTAATTTTGCTTTCTGGACTTCTATTTTTCTAAAAAAAATAAATAAAATTTTTTTAAATAATTTTAAAAAAAAATTTATTTTAATAATTTTTCTTTTTTTCTCGCTATTAATCTTTATTAGTTTCCAAATTTTCTCAATGTTTTAACTTATTTTATGAATTCTATATACTTGCAGTTTATGCGCAGTTAATAAAACTTATTAATTTTCTTCGTTTTCACTCTTTTCTTTTTATCTTTTTTGTGTTTATTGAGCTATATATATATATATATATATATATATATATATATATGTGTGTGTGTGTGTGTGTGTGTGTGTGTGTGTGTGTATATAAAGACCACCTCCATGCAGCGACCTGCTCTTCTTATGACCTCTTTTGGGAGGAACGGAATTTTTTCCATAGACTTTGTTCTTTTAAAACTTTTAGGAGAGACCAGCAAAACCTCTCCCAGAGACCGGGCAAATCTCTGCACCAAGTGCGGAAACGATCAAATAAGGAAAAACAAAAAAATATCAAAGCAAAAAATTTTAACAAAATAAATAAATTGATTAAAATACATTCGAAATAATGTGTGTGAGGTTCCAATTTGGAGAGCTCTTTTTGGCGATATCTGAAAAAGATCTGAAACCTCATGTTACAGTCGGAGTGCCCCTACGACAATGCTATCAATTACTTACTTTTAGAGTTAAAAGTTAAATAAAAATAAAAGTTATTTTAAAGAAAAACTGAGGATCTCAAACAAACAAACCTCTTCTCATTTTTAAAGCTAAATAATTTTTATGATGTAAAATTAAAAACTAACTTAAACACACTCAGATCTACAGGTTTTGATCCATAAATAAAAAAGTTAATAAAAGTTTATTACAATAAATACAATTAAGGTCAATTGAATAAAGCTCCTTTTTAAATTCCTTGTGTTTTCCTACTTTTTCCCACTTTTTTCGTCACACGTAATTAATATCACCGTTTGATTTCCTTACCTTTGCAATGCCTGAATGGGTTATTCTGCAACATTTGTTTCAAGCTATTTTTCCAGAATTTTTTGCACTCTATGTGACTCAATTTACTCTAGAAATATTTAATAACATTACAGCAGATTTCATTTTGGTTTTAAACAAAATTTTAAAAATATTAATAACATGTAAATATTTCGTGTTTGGTTTATTTTTGTAGAGTTGTGATATAGAGCAAAAATTGCCCTAGAAACTCTTGTTTATTATTTTAATTGGTCGAAAACTTCATTTCTACGAGCTACACAAATATACCTGCAGATAAATTTTAATGAATCACTTAAAAATTGTCAAGAAAGTGATTAAAAACAGATACTTTGATAATTAAAGCCTTGTTCTAGTAATCCCTTTTTGCTTGCTGTTTTGCAATTTTTTATTTGAAATACTTTTTAAAAAATAAAAAAGGAACATTTTAAATATTGTTTTAATGAAAAATGTAAATTTATTAGCTTATTGAAATCTAATTATTTTTTTCACATTTAAATTTAAAAAAAATCTTTCTTCTAAATCCTGAACAATTTCAGAGATAATAGTTATTATCGATGATAAAAATAAAGATTTATAGGTTACAGACTGTATTAAATATACTTCCAGTAAATGATAATCTGTTTGAAAGTTGTTATGAATACATTTAAGAGCAGAATTAATAGTAAAGTAATTATTTCACGAAAAGCATCGTATTACTTTTTACCTCTGCAATTTTTATCCAAATTTCCACGAATTTTAATATTAACTAATAATAGTAATAGCATTATTAGTATAATATGAATTTATTATATCTTTATTATTGATTAAACAGAAGTGGCAATTTTAATTTTATTGACGCATAATCAAAACTGTCTCGGACTTAATGCAATGTGTCTTATTTATAAAATTTCAAAAACAAATGAAATGAAATTAAATTAATGAAATAAAATTTTATTTCAGCTTTTGTGAAACGCTATAATTATTAAATTTTAAATTGACGATTAAGCAATTTTTGTAAAACGTTTAGTTGAAAAATTATTTTTTGAAAGTTTCTCCTGTCTGTGTATTTCTCTGTGACGTTTCTTATTCATGAAGATTTAAAAACAAAAGAAATAATTTAAAATTAAAATAAAAGAATGAAATAAAATATTACAACAGCTTTTGCGAAGTGCTATAATTATCAAACTTTAAATATACTCATTAAACAATTTTTGAAAAACCTTTAGGTGAAAAAATATTTTTTGAAAACTTTTCCTGTCTGTGTATTTATGAACACTTACTTTCTTTTAACAGAAAAATGCATTTTCAATAATAATAAAAGGTAACTTAGAATGAAAAAAATTTAAAAAATGAATACATTTACTATAGTTCAAACTTTATTTGTACAGATTCTACAACTGGAAAACAATTTAGCGTAAATTACTAAAAAATAAAGAATGATCAGACGCGAGTAAAGTCAAAACGAAAATCAATCTCTTTTATAAAATTCAAAATAGCCAGCTAAAAAGACTATTTTGATTTCTTCGTTCATTTCAATATTTTATATTTGATAAATTTTATACGATTCTTATAGTCTGCCAGCTACTACATTGTGCAAAAAAAAAAAAAAAAAAAAAAGAAATTGGTAACGTTGCCAATATTTTAAAAGTTTTACCACGAGAGTGAGTTGGAACAAATTTACGTTTCATGTAAATTTTTGAATTATTCCCAGATGGTGCAAAGAATAATTTTAATTCAAATTTACAAAAAAAAAATTATGCATTCAAACGTAAATTTAACTTACCATCGTGAAAATTTTTTTCGAAAAGGATAGAAAGTTAGCATCCCTGGTCTTATATTTGCCTCATTATTTTAAGCATTTCATACTATCCTCTACAAACAATGTCTTAAAGGATTGCTTCTCTCAGAATTTCTTTATTTCTCTTACAAATAATCAATTTCTAAACTCATTTTTTACCTTCATATTTTTTGTTCTGTATTATATTTATTTATGAGTGTCACAGACTAAAAAATACTACTGTTTACAGTTTAAATGCCAATGTTCCATTTTTGGAACATGTTTCAAAAAGTTAAAGACTGCTAACTCAATTTTTTCATTCTAAGCACTTACAATTGGAAAAGCTCAGCGTTCCTATAAACTAAAATATATTAATAATATAAAAATATTTTCTTTTTCTACAAAAAAGCAGTTTTGTTATTTTTGAAAAATTTGTTGATAACGGAAGAAATTTCCACTTAATTTATATGCAAACATGCTGCCAATTTTTTCTTAAAGGTACTTTTACATCAAAAAGGCACTTCGGGCATGCAAACGGTTGAGATATTGTAGTGGAAAAATACAAGCCTTTACATTTGTATTTTCTAAGAGATATATTTTCAATTTAGCTTTCGCATTTAACACAATTTTAGAAAATATTCTGCATATATAACATCGCCTGTTTTATATTTTAAAGAACTAAACATTTGAATAATTATTATCCATGTGAAAATATGTATATATAGATAATTTTTGAATTAAAAATAGTTTTTCAATAATGTTAGGTAAAAAGTTCAAACATTAGAAGCTGGTTCAATTCGTGCGAAAAATGCATTTACGTTAAATTAAGAGATAGTCAACAGAAACCTCATACGGTTAGCCCGACTGCATGGGGATTCTAACTCATGAATCCTCTATCACTGAGAATATTTAACGTCAGTATTGTGGTCAGTGCGAGACGGGACGGATTTTGTTTTTAAAAAAAATTAACAAAATTTAGTAATAGAGCAATATAGAAAAATACAAATTTTGTAAATCCATTAAATTTCATTTCATAATATTTAGAACTAAATAATGTTAATTTTAATTTACTGTAAAAAATAATTAACTCACTCATTGTCAAGGGAGCAAAATTGCGCCTTTTTTATTGATGTGAAACCTTTTTATTTTAAAATGTTATAAGAAATTAATGAACTCTAAAATAACTGATATGACATTTACTTTGTGCTAAAAGAATATTTTTAAAGTTACCTGTAGCACTTTAAGTATTAAATTCATTTAAATAAGGATATTTCTATTATTTATTTATCGAACGCGAATTTCTTATATATTTTCTTAAATGAATTGTAAGAATTTTATGGATGAAGAATGGATGCAATGAAATGTATTTTTTAAATAAAAAAAGTAAAAACAAATCCTGACAATTATTGGATTTAGATGATATCGTCCAATATTTGAGGTTTGTTTTGAGAATTACATTTAACGCAAAAATAATTAAAACGCGTAATTATGAAGTTCCATTAAGAGAGTTCAATAAAACATTTCTATTTTTGTAATAAATGTTTGTAAACAGAAAGATTTAAGTTAGCTCGCTTTTCCTGCATTGGTAAACTGCAAAAATAAGGCTTTCAGTTTTCAATTTTTTATATGATTTTTTTTTCAGATTTAAAGAGCTGATCGGTAAAATTTTTAAGATAGATTTTTGGAAAATTAAGGTTTCATGGGTAAAGATCTTATTTTAGTCTTGTTTTTGCACAGCCATTCTCATTGCCGTAAAAAAAAAATTTTTTTTTTTAAATGTCAGAGTTAAAAAGAATTTCTTTTTCTTTATCTATTATTTTAATTTATTATCTATTACTATTTTAATCTAGATATTTGTTAATTGTTAAATTAACTTTTAGGTTCTTACTAGCTATTATTCATAAATTTGAAATTAAAATTCTCGGAAGATTTTAAATAAAGTTTTTTTTAAAGCATTGTAATTTGATGGTTGCTTACGTTCATTTACTTCCCTATATATTTATCTACTATTTAAATCTTATTATTATTTTAATCTAGATGTTTGTTAAAATTTAAGTTAACTTTTAGGTTCATATTAGCTATTATTCATAAATTTAAAATTCTCGAAAGATTTAAAAAAAACTTTTTCAGACATTGTAATTTGCTGGTTGCTTAAGTTCATTTACCCCGCAATAAAAAGTGGGTAATTTCATTCTTACATTGCATTGTCAGGAGTTTCATGTTGGTAACTATATTTACACAAGAGTTAAATAGCTTTATTTAATAATATGTTATACTTTGTTTCTGTAAATATGCTTAATGGTCATGCAGTCAAATTTAGTTATTTTTCTTCCTCATACAATTTAAATATATTAAGAGCAATTTTTTAGAAAATCAAGCTAACCAGATTAACTATTAACATTTTTGATTCCGTTTAGTTTTGAGTATGTTCCTTATGTAAAACCATTAAGCACGTGTTTCTTTTATTTTAGCAAAAAAATTTTTTTTTCAAGTTTTGAGGGGTCGAAGCTTAATGAAATGTCATCTGATATAATAAGAAAAATATACACGGTGCATTGCTTTTTCTGCTATAACTAAAACCTATTTTTAATTTGTATTCTGCCTTTTATGTGCTAACTATTAGGTTATAACACTAGATACAGATTTTGTCGAAATACTATAAAAATAGGCTTTTTTCTTAGATTTTGACCACAAGTCTACCTGCGACAACATTGAACCATCTAGGTTTATATTTCAATTAAACCAGAGAAATTCGTTACATTTAAAGCAAGATATGCTTAGCACGCTTTTGGGTTATTGTGGCATAACTGGTATATTTTATTTTCAATATTCGAAAAACTGAAATCTCTTTTTATTATTCTACAGGTATCCAAAAAAATCTCTATTACAAAATTACATCTACATCAATACTTTTATCTTGAGAATAAATCAGAAATATTATTATTAAATAATATTAGGTAAGAAGTATTAATACGCATTAATACGCATTGACGCGGTAAATTCTGATCATAATTATAAATAAAGTATATATTATAAATAAAGTATTTATTATAAATAAAATTAACAACATTACTAAGTATTATCATCAATAAGTGCATGCCCTTTGTTTAACTTTCATTTTACAATATTTGCTGATAGTTATTAACTACCTTACAACATCTCAATTTATTTACAATATTTCAATCTATTTACAATAATTTAGATAATTATTATTATGACCTAAAATCTTATGAGTATTAAGATATCCTCTCGGGTATATAAGAGCAATTAATACATGTCTCAGACGAATTCTTTACATGCCCCTGGTTAGTATAGAAGTAATAGAATACAAAATCAACTACAACCATCTTGGTACTTCTCGCCCAAGAAGTATTACCTTCAGTTTTGACTCCATAAGACCTTAGTATTTTTCCTAATATTTTTAATATTTTTTAGTGTAAATATTAAAAGTTCTGCGTCTAATAGTTTTACAATACTTTCCTAATTATTTCAACAAAATCAAAAATGTCTACTATCCAGTTCAAGCAGATCAGACCTTAAAACTGGTCATAGTAATAAAAAGGAAAATTACTTTTTAATTTATATATAAAAAATTATAGCTAGTTTTACCATAATATTTCAAGATTTAATTCAATCTTAGCAATTGATTTTTTTGTGAAAAATATTAAATTTTACATAACATATTATTATACAAGCATATCCTTCGTACACTTGATTAACCAATACTACCGTTCATCATGGACCGAAATATGTATTAACTTAAAGGGGAACGATGTTAACAATGTTGTTACCAATGTAAATATTTTTAAGAAAATATTAATCAGTATTTTCTTTTCATTTTTATATAATTCGATATAATGCCTATTCGAGAACATTTTCATTAATAATAAGAAAATAAAAGTATAATAACTATAATAATAAATATGTTACAGATCACATTCATTAAATACTCGATGAGTATTATAATAATGCACATGCTACGGGTAATATTATTAATATAATGTTACGGACAACATTAATGATATATGTTTAAGCGTAGGACCAATAATATTCATATTTTGGGTAGTATTAAGGATATCAATTCTACAAGTTACATTAATGAAACACATTGTATGGGTAATCTTTTTCACAATATATACATGCTTCCGGTTACATTCATAATATACATCCTATGGGCATTTTTAATAACATACAGACCATGGTAACAATTATAACATACATTCTAAGAGAACTATCAATTATACAATGCATACTACGAGTAACATCCATAATATTACCAGATATAGGTAACATTCATTCTATACATGATAATAGTAACATTCATAATATACATGATGATGGTAACATCCATAACATAAATGATAATGGTAACATTCCTAAAATACATGATATTGGTAACATCCGTACTATACTTGATTTATAATATACATGATATTGGTAACATTCATACTATACATATGATAATAGTAAAATCGATAATATCGATGATATTAGTAACATCCGTACCATTCATGATACTGGTAACATTCATAATATTCATTATATTGGTAATATCCACACTATAAATGATTCATAAGATACATTTTATTCGTAACATCCAAACTATAAATGATGCTGGTAACATTCATAATATACATTATATTGATAACATCCGTACCATAAATGATGCTGATAATATTCATAATATACATTATATTGAAACCATCTATACTATAAATGATGCTGATAACATTCATAATATACATTATATTGATAACATCCATACTATAAATGATGCTGATAACATTCATAATATACATTATATTGAAAACATTCATACTATAAATGATGCTGGTAACATTCATAATATACATTATATTGAAAACATCCATACGATAAATGATGCTAGTAACATTCATAATATACATTATATTAAAAGCATCCATACTATAAATGGCGCTGGCAACATTCATATTAATATATGATATTGCCATCCAGACTTTATATAACAATAATAAGAATCACAATATACATGGTATTGGTAAAATTCATACTAAACGTGATAATGGTTACATTTTAAATATACATGATGCGGCTAACATTATTAAAATGTAACACCAACAAGTAGCATTAAAGTAGCCATTCTATGGGTAACATAATAATAATGAACATATAAAAATTCATTTGCATTTAGAAATTGCCTATAGCTAGGAGTCTTTCATGACCTTACATGAGCTCAGTTTAACAAAATAACTTTTATTGAATATATTTAAATGTAGTTCAAAGTATGTAGAACTGTGCAAAAATAAATAAAAGTTTTTCCATGTATTAAGCAATCGATAAATTCACTTAGCTTTGTTTTGGAAAATGACATCAGGGTTTTCCATTAATAACTTATGAAAATGGCAAAAAAAATTCCACGATCTGTACTATTCTGGTATGTGTACACATTGTACAGTGTGCAAAAGAAAAAAGTGAACACCCTGAATAACTTTTCAACTAATAATCGGATTTTTAGGTTCTAGCGCTAAATTTTAGGGCCTAACCTTAAATATGCTAATTTATTAGTAAAAACGATATTTTAAGTTACGAAATCAGACACAAAAACATAAATCATTTAAGGAAACATATAATTTCTCCTACAGATTTAGATTTTTAATTCTCAAAATACGGGAGTGGCCACAATCTGTAAAATATAGTCTCAACAGTTTGGTCAGGAAAGGGATACGAAGTTCGGGCCTATTTAATGTTAATTTTTTTTGTGTGTGTGCATATTTCGCAGTATTTCGAGACCTTTCTAAGCGAACCAAAACTTTTTTTCACTCAATTATATATTGTCTTTAAAATAACAGGATACCACAGGCGAATAAAAATTTAAAAATTGTTGATTAATAAATAGCGAAAATTACTTATAAGAGATTAAAATTAGCAACTTTTTTTAGCTGATTTCTTTCAGTTTACTATTGAAGGCAATTGAAAAGAAGTTTCTCGCTTCGTTTCAAATATAAATAATTAATAATGTATGCTATGGCTACAGTTGCGGCTGAATTATTAAATAAATTAGATAAATAGCAAATGAATTTAGTTTTTACCACTTCGTACATTTTTAGTCTCCTGTGGCATCCCTGAAATAATAATATATTTTTTTCTATTATTTTATATAACCGTCAAAAAAAGTTTGACATTAAAATTATGGCATCATTTTAAAGAATGTAATATTAAATGGCAAAATTCAAAATTTGAATGCAATCGGCCGAGTAGCTTCTTGAGTGAGCTAATTTAAAACGATTTATAATGAAAATTAGTTTTCTGAAGAACTATCAGCCGAAAAAGAACATGTTGAATCACAGAAAGTACGTTTTCGTTTCTGATTTCATAACTTAACATATGCCGAGATGCCAACTTGCTCCGGACAGCAAGTATATTTTTTAAAGTGGTAGTTTTAAATTTTTTAGTTTTGATTCTTGGTAGTTTGTGATTCTTGGTTTAATAAATTCAATTTAGTAGATTTTTGCCCACCACTATTTCTAAATCATTTGTAGGCTTATATAATTCACCACTTTATAGAGCATTTGTCCTGTTATACCTTTTAAAAAGGCAGCAAAAATAGTCAAATATTTGCAAAATTTATTTTGTAGTAATTTAACGTTTTTTAAACATTTTGGCGTGTCCTGAGCAGTTGGCATCTTAATATATATGCATTGATTAATTAGCATAATTAAGAGTCGGCTGTCTGAACTTTAAGATTGAGCACTAATACGAGAAAATCCCATCAATATCTCAAAAGGTATTCATGATGTTCTTTTATTTTTATTTTGCGCACTATACGACATTCGCTTGTAAGCGTTCAGCTTCATCCTAACGAAAGAAAATAGTGACAATAATGTTTTCATTTTTTATATATATCAGATAGTTGGATAAAAAAAATAGTTCGATAGTTAGTTAGACAAAATACTAGTATCAAACAAAATAATCAATACCAAAAGTTTTTAAAAGTATATCAAATTTTTTTTAAATCTCTTTTTAACTTACATACTGAATATTGTTAACATGTATTCAGCATTCAGTATAACAAAAAAAAATATAAATTTTTAAGTAATATAGTTACAAATTTTTTTCATTATTTCAGTTTAAAAATTCGGGATTTAATTAGTACAGTATAGCAGTCGGGGCGAAGTTGATTCAAAGTACCGATATTATTTTTCAACCTTAAAATGACGTTTTTTAAAAAGTGTATTTTAATACAATTTTTTAAGATTAAAAATCTTTATTTTATTTCCTGAGAGATTAAAATTAACGAAATTTGCAAATATGTGTGTTTTATATGCTTTGTTGAATATTGTTAAGCTTTTTTTATATATATGATATCCACCCTCTCCAACGGAGTTTTCATGGTTTCAGAAAATATATGTACTTCTGATAATAAAGATTATCTATAAGTATTTTAATAAATAAGAAATAGAGGAGTTTTGTCTCACAGAATTTAAATAATTTAACGTTTTATATTTCGATCTCCTCTATGAGTGAATATCGTAAGTCACCACTGTAAAGCATATAATTTTTATATCTGAATAATTAGCAATCACATAATTTCATGAATTTCAGATATTATATGAAAATATTGCTCAATTTAGTTTAAATGATTTAGTGCTTACATCAGTTGAAATGGATGAATGAATTTTAGAAATAATATGAAAATATTGTACAATTTTGTTTAAATGATTTGTTGCCGGACTGGACTGTGTAGGGATCAGGGAACTGGCCTTGCATCAGAAAAGTTCAAGGTCCGAATCCCGGACAAGACATGGATGTTCTATCATTCTCTGTACTATCTGTCTTTACTGTGGGAGCAACGTTGGCCCAAATAATATGGTACCCCTGAAAGAGTGGCCAAAAAATCTGCCCTTATACGACTGAATTGTCGGATGTTAACACAGGTGGGGGTTAGAAAAAAAAGTTTAAATGATTTAGTGCTTACACCAGTTGAAATGAATGAATAAATTTTAAAAATAATATAAAAATATTGTACAATATAGTTTAAATGATCTAGTGCTTACATCAGTTGAAATGAATGAATAAATATTAGAAAATTATATAAAAATATTGTACAATTTAGTTTAAATGATTTAGTGCTTACATCAGTTGAAATGAATGAATAAATATTTGAAATTATTTAAAAATACTGTACACTTTAGTTTAAATGATCTAGTGCTTACATCAGTTGAAATGAATGAATAAATATTAGAAATTATATAAAAATATTGTACAATTAAGCTTAAATGATTTAGTGCTTACATCAGTTGAAATGAATGAATAAATATTAGAAATTATTTAAAAATACTGTACACTTTAGTTTAAATGATCTAGTTCTTACATCAGTTGAAATGAATGAATAAATATTAGAAATTATATAAAAAATATTGTACATTTTAGTTTAAATGATTTAGTGCTTACATCAGTGGAAATGAATGAATAAATATTAGAAATAATATAAAAATATTGCACAATTTAGTTTAAGTGATTTAGTGCTTACATCAGTTGAAATGGATGAATAAATTTTAGAAATTATATAAAAAGTATTGTACATTTTAGTTTAAATGATCTAGTGCTTACATCAGTTGAAATGAATGAATAAATATTAGAAATTATTTAAAAATACTGTACACTTTAGTTTAAATGATCTAGTTCTTACATCAGTTGAAATGAATGAATAAATATTAGATATTATTTTAAAATATTGCAACGATGTCAACTTGCTCCGCTTTCTAAAAATATATTATTAAGTGGTAATGAAATTTAAGTTAATTTTAGTTTAATATGTTTTGTTTTAAACAATTTTTCCACTACCACCTATCGAAAATTTAAAATATTACATAAAATCCAACTGTTTAACTGATACCTCGTAGTGACTGTGTTATATTGTAAGCGTAACTTATTCTTCAATTTTGACTGTTTAATTCGCTACCAATTTACTTAAACTTTTGCTGACATTGTACAATTTAGTTCAAATGCTACATTAGTTCAAGTGCTTACATTAATTCAAGTAGCATGTTAAAATATTCGGAGTGCAAAAGGTTAAGCAGGTATTTAAAAGGTTATACTCAGAAATTGTCATGGTCTCAAGCTCAATAAAAGTTTTATAAAATTGGAGTAAAACTAGGTCTAATGACCATAGAGAAAAGATGGCCAGTTTAAATATCTCCACTGTCTCTTAATATATCACAGCAGATACAGTTTCGATAACTGTATGAGATCAATTCAATGGATCCATGAAACATTTACAAACTTTGAAAACCTTTGACAAAAAAGTAGTAAGGTTTTTTCGAAAGCGATAAATTAAATCTGCGCATTAGATTTTGCTTATTAGCCAATACTTTCCATGATAAAATTCATTCCTTAAAACCAGAGATGCCAACTCCACAGTGCCGATAAATATCTGCATGCCGATAAATATCTTGGAAATACGAAATATATGCAAATATGAGTGATAAATATTATATTAGTATGAATAACAGAATTTTTTTTTAAATTATTAAACTGCCACATTTTAAAACAAAGTGAACAACATTGAAAAACATAAAATTAGTCTATAGATATAAATACTCTACCACTTTTCTACGAAGAGGATTTAATACATTTATAAAATTTAATGCATATTCGCGTACACAGTGGTCCCGAAGTCCTATTAAAAATAATATATTGGCATACCTGCCAACTTTTAATCCCTTCCATTATCATTTTTTCCCAGTGGTATTATAGTGGAATTTAAACTTCAATTTTAAGCAAACAAATACGTTGTATTTGAAAAAACTTAAGTTGACAACCATGATAGTAACGCATATTAATATATGTTCTTCATTTTTGTAAGAATAGTGGTGATCAAAATCATTTAAAAATTAAGTTTATAAAAGAAAAAAATAGTATATATTTACTACCACTTTAAATATGAAAATAAAATCTTCCGGCAGAGTTGGCAGGTATGTATTGGTAGGAGACGTAAGATATTTTTTGCTTAATTTCTTGATGGAACGATACATTTTTAACTACCATGGCATTTTAATAATTTATCTAATAATATTTAGTTCCAAAATAGAGAACGGTGTTAGTTTTAGAATAAAGTGAAACTAAAAGTTAAATCTTTTGTTATCGAAATTTTCGGTTTGTTAGTTTCAAATGAACTGGTTACTACTTTTTAATTTTCATAGAACGTTGCGGCTACTGCCTACGGTCAACAAGAATATCTTTGATCTGATAGTTTCGCAAAAAAATAATATATTTTTTTTACTGTGGATATTATGTGTTTCAGTAGACCATTTACCGTTATTGTGCTTTTCCCTCGGCAGTGTAATCTTTAACTGTTAAATGAGTAAAAATTCATAGAGTTTTATTAAACTGTTATTTACAGTATGCAGAGAGGTCAATTACTCCGGACACGACATTAGTTGTCAGCAATCAATGTATTCGTACCAAGAAATATAACAGTTACAAAATTTTATTTAAAAAATTATATTTATGTGTATTTATTAAGCAATTTTTATTGGTTGAAATTGTTAAAGAATAAAGGTATTAAGATAAAATTAAATGACAGAATTTTTTTTTATGTGTGGTAATATATTTAATGTATAATAATTTGTAGAAATTTTAATAATTATTTTACAACTTTTAATCTCCCGATTACCTTAAAAACAAAATATTTTTAGTGATAATTTTCGTAAATAGCAGTTCGTAAATTTTTCGAACGTTTAAAGAAAACTGTCAAATAATGAAAACGTTAACGAACATAAAAATACCTACCTAATTTAACAACTTATTCACTGCCACCCTTTTCATATTAGTTTTTATCAGATCCGTAATATGCAAAATAATAATCGGACGCTATATTTTGATTTTAATCTATGTGATAGTCTTGGATGTTGAAGGTATTCAAATACGTAGTAGGTGAAAATAAAATCTCTTAAATAAATATTTATAATATCAAACTTAGAAAATGTTTCTTACTAACGACGTGAACAAAGTTTCAAAAAGCAATAACAATATAAAAATTTTAGTTTTAGACAATTTTTTATTTGTTTTTAATTTTACATTCCCAATATTTTTTTCTAGTTGCTTATTTTTTGGAATTATTGATTAAAAATTTAAATGGATGATTCTGAATGAGTTTTTAAAGAGAAAATCATTAAAAAGCTTAAAAAGAGCATTAGGTCCAATGTAACTTTTTGTAAATACTTTGAAACTACGTTTCATTCTTTTTGGCATTACACAAGATGCCCTTTTGTAGTAACTTCTAATGATAATATAATTCAATAGTTTTTCTCAAACTACATATTATTTGCTATGAGCACGAAAACATTGGTTTTTCTCATTGGAAAAAGACATGCTAACTCGATAATATCTGGTACTAAATACACCGTACTTAAATAAAGTAGATTTTATAAATATGACATAAAGTAATTATGTAATAGAATAAAGTAATTATATGTAATAGAATACCTACAATTTTATGGAATAATTAATGATGAAAATAGCATGAGAAGAACTGGTTACATCACTTTTATGTTTAACTTTTTTTTGTTATTTTTTGACATAAATAATCCTTTAGGTTTGTCATGTACGGCGAGATATTGGGCTACAAATTAGATTGATTTATTAGACACTTTACATTATACTGGTCTTATTTTAGTCAATCAAATAAAGTATTAACTCTTATTCAATATTTTATTGCTGTTTCGTTACAAAATATTTCCAAAGAATAAATGATCGAAATCTATTTTGATAAGTACTCCAGCTACGTTTTGGTTCTTTCTACGATGGCGCAAAAACTTAATTTCAATTTCATTGTATTTCAATTATCTAAATAAAAGATAAAACTGAACAAGTTTTATCTTTTATTTAGATAATTGAAATACAATGAAATTAAAATTAAGTTTTTGCGCCATCGTAGAAAGAACCAAAACGTAGCAAACAACAAACACACATATATATATATATATATATATATATATATATATATATATATATATATATATATATATATATATATATATATATATATATATATATATATATATATATATATATATATATATATATATATATATATATATATATATATATATATATATATATATATATATATATATATATATATATATATATATAATCATCATCTTTTCATCATCGATGATAAATTGTTCTCGTAAAAATTTTATTTAATATTTTCAGAATAAAAAGGCAATCCTCATGAAATGTAAAAAGTTATATCTAACTGACTCTTGTGAAAGGCTGAAATTGCAACCAACACAGCAGATAGTACCTGTTTTTATAGGTATCAGCTACTTATACAGAATGCAAAATTTCTTTACTAGATGACGCAAATAATTACACCGGTCCAAAATACAACACTCTCTCCCATTCATAGCAATAAGTTTTATTAATTTATGAACGTGCAACTAATTCACTGGTCGATATATAACCGTTATAAAAACCTTTAATTTACATTTCTTAAAAACAAATTTTGAAAGTTTGAAGTATTTGTTCTGAAAAGCAAAAAAAATCAAAAACGTTACGACCATGTGTTATCCATAAGAATCATTCTAGTATCATCTATTTATGAAAAAATCAAGCTATTCCAATGAATGTATAAAAAAAAATATAACTGTAAGAAATATAGTCACGATTGTCTTCCGTTCTACTCTACTAAATCCAGCTTATAATTCATCAAAAAGAGGATTACTTAACAACATTTTTCCATTTCTTTGAAGATTTATTTTCCGATGACTTGGGGGTCATCTATTAGGAAGTTTTAAAAATACTGCATTGGTCACAAAACAGGGAATTTTTCATCGAAAACATTTCACATATGTTTCATTTTTTACCAACAGGTCATATTTGAGAGCATTATATTATATATACTCTGTATATTAATAATATAATTATGAATATACAATATTAATAATAGTAATAAAATATTAATAGTGTATTAAAGACAAATCCTTATAATCCTATATAAATATGATACAGTTTTGGATAATAAGAAAATTTTCTAAACATAAATAGACTTTATGTATATTTTAAGAAAAACGTTTCTAAAATCTAAAATGAACTTTTTCTGTTGTCTAATCTTTAAAGAAGCATTTCTAAGAAAAAAATGGACTTATTCTTCGGCATATTTTTGGAAAAAAACGTCTCTCAGTAAAAAAAAAATTTACTTTTTCTGCTGTAAATGTTCGAAGGAAATATTGACACCAAAAAAAGACTTTTTGGGCCATAAAGTTTTGAGAATTTTAAAACATTTCCGAGTTATAAATTGGACTTTTTTTTGCATATTTTTAAAAGATTCGAAACGTTACTAAATAATAAATGTTCTTTTTGTGCTGTTTTGTCTCTTCATTAAATTTGATGTTCGGTTTATAATAGATGATGCAGTTTTGATTTTTTTAGAAACGCCTGAAAAGCATTTAATTTAAAATGTTTGGGTAAGCTGCTTGAGTCTATGACATCAATGTCATCGTAAGAGGCCTTCATTTGTTTAGTGCCACTTTTATTTTGAAACAGGGCTCGTTATTATGCTTTTATTCACGATATCTAATTTTATTTTTGTTTAATTTATAGGAGCTGGTGAATCTGGTAAAAGCACCATTGTCAAACAGATGAAGTAAGTGAAAAAATTTCATTCAGTTATTCATTTAATTAATAAATTCACATATTTATTTTGCAATTGCTGTTCAGAAACTTTTTTATTAACTGTGTTAAATTTAGAATCGGAAAAGTTTTCAGAACTACCAGAAATCCAATTAATTGCGGACTATAATCTTTCAGTTCAGTCAAGTACTTCATCGATTCAAAAGATATTAAAGTGTCCTTATTTATTTAATTTTTTATTATTATTATAGTTCTATAGTTATCAAGTCTAATCATAACGTAGCGTTTTATTTATTAAACATACTACGTAAATTTTTTTAATAAAACTACTAACTATTCTTGTACAGTTTCAATTTTAAATTAAAGATGCTTGTTATAAATCCTTTACGGGTTGTAATAATCAAACATATAACGTAAAAATGTTTATTTAAGAAGCATATTCCTCTTCTATTCTTTTAATTTATAGATAATATACGTCCGTTAATGTACACTTTGTTAGCGCACCATTCACTTATTAGCATCAGTTATGTTGTTTATTGTTGAACGTGAGATTGTTCTTTTTACTTTCATAAACTGAGAAATACGCTTTCATTTGATTTACAGTTTTACGGAGGTTGCAACACGTTTTCATTGTGTTACTCTCTATGTTTAATAAATGTGATGTGCTGTCAGATTTCCTGTCTTAATTTAGAATCACACCGCGTAACACACACTTTTAATAAATAAATATTCATCCCTTACAAAATAGTAAGGTGTTTTGAGGTTGACAAATGACAAATTTTGACAAATGTAGAAAAAATACACCTGAGGTAGAAAATGAGGTTATGTTTTCCACCAAAAATAACCTCATTAATTAATTTCGATTTCAACTCCATTTACACCTCATAAAATCCTCCTCATGTATAACACAACAATACTTTTAGTTGAGATTGGGTGAAATTATTCACACCTCAAATATACTTTTTTGCTTGAAGTGTAGAAAAAATAGCCAGTACATCTTAAAAATAACCTCTCTAAGCTGGTTGTTCTAATGAACATTTTCAATAACCTCAAGTGTAAATAAAACTACTTCATACACTTTGAGAGGTTGATCTCTTAAGGTTTTTTAAAGTCAACTTCAATAGACCTTAAATTAACCTTGGCACATCAAAACAACTTCAATGAACCTCAAAAACACCTTAAATTTTTGTAAGGAATCGTAACAGTGTTCAGCTTTAAAACAAAATATTATTCTATATCTTCCATTTTTAAGTTCTGTATACCTAATATATATGCATTAACATACGCCTTTTAAAATATCAAAGTATAGACAAACTAAGTATAAAACAAGAGTACCCAATCTATGGTTTGTAGTGTCTGACTGCGTAAAATGACAAAGATTCTCGGAAAACATAAATTAAATAATTCTTTTTTGTTTTAGCATCTTTTTTATCAAGCAACTACTAAAACGGAGAATTGAAAACTTAATACTTCAATCCTCCTCTCCTAATACTTTTGAATCCTATTATTTATTTTATAATCCTATTATTATTGACGATTCGTGTTTTATTATTCACGAGATTCTATTTATAGATAACCTTCCTACGTAACATTTGTTTATTCATTAATTTTTGTGATTTTAAAACCCAGAACTCTTATTGCTTTTTATTCGAACTTTTAATATTTAATAGACAATGCTAATTTTTAAAATAAGTTCTTAGATCTCAAAGCTAATTTGTTTGTTGATTTCGATTTGCACTTTAAAAAGATTGGGAATTTTATTTTATTGTGTTAAATATGAAAAGAATGAAAACTTATGTACAATCGTATTGAAATATTTATCGCCCATCTTAATTGATTTTAATCTATAATCGTTCCTTAGGTAAAAGGGTTTATGTTAGTACGCTGTAACTAAAACAAGCATTAACTTTTGAAATTTTGGTTTAATTAATTTTTTCCCACGTGATTAAGTTATAAAAAGAACATCTTAATACATTTTAACAATTTAACCGTTGTATAGATGGATAGTTTGTGCAAAGTCATTTCTTTATGAAATATTGTTTTTTAGCGAATTATAATCTACTTTTGTAATTGTTGTTGTTTAATGAGTTTGCCACATCAATTGTAGCAACTTATATTTGCAGCAAGTTTTATGGAGGCAACTAATTTTAAAGCATTTCTGTCAAAAATCGGAAAATAAGTTAACTTTGTCCATTGTAGACAATTTAAGAAACAATCTCCCTACATATTTGTTCTTTTTATCTTATTTAAAAGGAAACTTCGAAAAAAGTTAAAAGAGTTCATTCTAATAAAAAAAATGGAAGTTATTGTCATAAACAAGAAAACATAGATGTTAAATTATTCATCGAAATAATTCAAACCTACAATCTATGACACTTACTAACAATTATTTCATTTTCTTCTTAAAAAATTGTTTTTTAAATTTCAGCATTTCATAATTGCTTTCTAATTTTAAATTTTAATTAATCTTTCATTGCAAAGACATATTAAGTTTATTATTCAGGGATTATTATCCAGTATTGTTAAAGTATAAAAAAAATTTTGCATTCTTATTTTTTAATATTATTTGGAAATATATTATAATGAGTTTTCACACTCGACACAATTAACAATATATTGCCACGGAAAATTTTCACGGCATATTATTTCATAAGGTATAACCTTAAAATAACAAAAAAGGAACACATATTTTGAAGGAAACGATTTCATAAATAGCGTTTTTTCTGAATTATTTTCTAATTTTCAATTTTAAACATCGAAAAATTGAGTATATATGACGCTGCAAACTAATATGTTTCTCGAAAAATCTCTTTATATAACTCAGTAAATTTAAAAACATTACTTAATGAAAGATAATTAACTCATAATTTTGGAGAGAAAAAAACAATTATATAAATAAATTTTTAAATTCGGTCATAGAAGAGCATAAGTTTGTTGTCATCAGTCAAATTAACTGTTAACTTAACGAAAACATATACAGTTATATTTTTTGTAAATCATAATGAGTTTTTAAATTCTGCACGACTTAAAATTTATTGCAGTTATTAAAAGTATGTTTATATTTCTAATTAGACTTTACCTTAAAGTAAGAAAAAGAAAATATTGTTTCGATAAACAATTCTGTAAGTAATAACTTCGTAAGCACTTTTTAATTTTTAGCTTTTGTTATTTCAATTTGTATTTTCAGCCATGTATTTTCAATTTGTGTTATTTACAACGTATGTTTTTTTTTATCTCCTAGTATTAAAGTTTTGGAGATATGTACATTTATAATTTCTATAAAAAAAACACATTGTTATGTGTTTTCAAGTTCTACTCAACTTGCAATTTTATTTCCATCGGAAAATTTCTTTATAATTCTAATTCGACTTAAAATGAGGAAAAAAAACGAATATTTTTGATGAAACGATTTTGTAATTAGTAGCTTCCAGGAATCGTTTTCTAATATTCCTAATTTTAAATCTCTGTTACTTAAAAAAGCTTGTTTTCTTCCAATATCAGAATATTGGAAACATCTGCAATCATATTTTGTTTCACAAATATTTCAAAATCAGTTTTCAAATTCTGCACAGCTAAATGTGTTTTGCTGTGAAAACTGTATATGCGTCATTAAAAAATGTATATGAGAAGTTGCCATAAAATGATTAAAACAACATATAATTTTGTGAAAACGATCCTATAAATAATAGTTTCTTTTTTCGTGGTTTTCACTTATGGAAAATAAATCATTCCAAAGCAATATATTATAAATAGTACAATAAAATTTAATCGATTATTTTTTGGTAGATAAATAAGCAGGAGAATTGATATTCTTCAAAATTAGGAGACACAGTAGCTTCAAACCAGTTTACTGATGTTAACTTCATTCGAAATGCTCTTTAAAAGTCTTCCAACTCAGGAGCGATGTGGCAAAAACAACTATCCGGGAAATGTGCCCGAGAGTTTAGGTGGGTGAGTAGGTAGAGGAAAGTGTGATCAAATCCTCCGGTAGCCGTCACCGCAGAAGGGTGTGGCAGGGATGCGCATGCGCATCCGAGGTGCCGGTTCTCGAGGTCTCTGGGTTGTAGCAATGTCTGCAGCTGCTACTGTTTAATGGGCCATATTGAAATCAGTGACTTCTAAGATGACAACCAGTCCTGAAAAAAAAATTTTTTTTTCTTCATAATATTTTTTCTTGAAAAAATTTAGTTTATTTTGCGACACCTTAAGATGCGATTTCATTTACTAATTAATATTCTTTTATAGGATATTAAATTGCTTTGTTCTTATAATGATTATGCATCTATGAGATAATTTTATGTGTGAAAGATTAATGGCTTAATCTTAAAAAAGATGGCGTTTGGTTAATTAGTCTAACACAAAGATTGGGTAACTAATAAGAATTATTTTATTTCTTCTGCGTTTTTCTTTAAGGGATATTTCGAATGATTGAAATATTAAACGTTGCCAAAAGGGCGCGAATACCTATAGTGAATACCGAATACTATGAAGGAAATAAAGCTTATTGATGTCATAAGTGGTTTATAATGCAAAACGTCATTATTCGACATTATTACGTCATTATTTTGCATTATTTATCATATTTATTATAGTTGCGAGGATGTGGATGGGTAAAAACAAAAAGTCAAAGAAGGTTTTTTTTTAAACTCATTTCCTAGTTAAAACATTGATGCCAATAGTGTTTCATGTGGATAAAACTTTCGTATAATTCACCTCATTTTAATATGCATTATTAAAAAGGCTGTCTCATAATGTCATCGGTGTTCAAAGCGCTAAACAAACGACAAAAGGAAAGGTTAATAATATTTGATAAGACAAAAGTACGCTTCAAAAACACGATTTTTTATTTGAACTATTCCATAAGCTTTATTATAAAAGTACAGGAATATAGAGTTATTTAGAATTAATATACAATTTAAAAAATATACAACTAAAAACATCTGTCTACTTCATAGGTTTTCCTACCTTATTTAAAAATACTTCCAAAAATGTTTAAAGAATTCAAACAAACAAAAAAAAAAGAAATGAAAGAAAGTTACTGTTAAAATCAAGAAAGCATTTATGTTAAAAATACTCCAGTTATAACCAAGCACTACCTTGTATTACTCTAACTTACCTTGGCAAGAAAGAAATACTTTTGCTTTTAAATTAATAAACAATTAATTTTATGTGCTACAAACACAAAATACTAACATAGATGACATACAAATTTCAAATATGTTAAAAAGTTTAATTCTTGTAACAAAGTTTCAAAATTGTAGGAAAAAGAATTCTTGAAATGAAGGAAAAACTTCTACAGATAATTAACACGGGAATGTAGTTTCTGATTGCTTTTACTTATCTTACAAAATACGTAGTTTTGTATTTTTAAGATGTAGCACAGTATTCAGATAATGTTCATATCTAATAACTTGATATTTAATACAGGTGATTTGCAAAAATTCTAAGTCGAAATATTAGATGAGCGGAAGTGAGTCATTTCATTAGTCCATTTAATGATCATCAGTAGCCTCAAACACAGGCAATAAATGGGGATCATATTTTATGAATCTTTCTTCCCCTTCAATTAGTAGTGTATGAAATTTCAGCCATGAACGCATCGAATAAAAACATATTATGTAACTAATTTGCTATAGGAAATTTTTCGCTACAACGCTAAAAACAGTGTATAAACATTTAACTGAAACAGTGGTAAATGCAAAGACCTATTAGAAGACCTATATTAATTTCACCATGATTGATGATTAGCGTTCAATTAAAAATTCCAATAAGTAAGCCAGAAGTGATAATAATTACAATTCAATAATTACAATATAACTGTAACTACTAATAATAAATATAATATTAATGATAATAACATTAATAATAAATATAATCTTAATAACAATGATATTAATCATAAATATAAAAATAAATATAATCTTAATAATAATGGTATTATTAATAAATATAATAATAAATACAATAATAAATGCTATATTAAATATATAATTATATTGGTAAGTATAATAATAATAAGTAGCCGTCTTTGGTGATCAGCTAGGTCATCTTTCAAAATTATCTTGTACAGCATAAAAACTTTAATGGTAACCAAGCCAAATGCACAGCAAAACTGTATTTAAATATTCTAATTCTTCAACAAATCTTCTAATCCTAACGCCTTAAATAGTTTTAAACAATATATTAACCAAATAGATTTCTTCACCGTCTAGTTGTTGGCTGAGGTAAAATACCTTGATTTCAATGTTACCTATTATCTATGTGAACTTATATACCAATACCACCTAATAGCAGCATGGCTTACAGCTTTTGTTGTTCGCCACGTTACTATAACGAAACCCAACACATCATCATTCAAAGATATGCGGTGTTGTTGGCTGCTGAGGAGTTAAAACACTTTTCATCATTTTTTTGTATTTATTTGTATTTTTGTACATCACATATTAAATAGATATTATCCATTTATTTGGATATTTTTTTTAATATTTTACATCAAAATAAACACAAATAATGACCTTGATTTTGATTTTAATGTAAACTATTGTCGGCTATATTGTCAAAGTTCTTTATTTATTGAATTTTAATAAAAATTTAAAATCTGTCCGGCAGCCATTAAATCACACAAATCACCACAACAATGATATCGGGACCTTTCAGCGCAGTAGGCAGCAGAAGTGTCGTAATCATCTTCATCTCTGTCGTAATGTAAGATAGAAAACTTATTCCAATGTTCCATTTCACGTTGTTCTACCTTCTCACGCACTTATCAAGGAAGAACTTGACTATCATATAATATTATATGATATTACTTGAAAAAGGCAAGCTCCGTCACCAGTAATTAGTATGACGATATACGGAACTATACCACCGTTTATGTTAAGATTTCTACAGCCCTTTTCGAATTGATCATATATAAATCGAAATAATAAGTTGTAACTAAGTTTTTGTTTTTATAAAAATACGAGCTTTTTCTTCTCCAATGCCCACCTGGCCATTCCTTTAGCGGGTCCATATTAGGTGGGCCTGCGTTGCTCCCACAGTAAGGACAGATAGCACAACGAATGAAAGAACAGCCATGCCTTACCCGGGATTCGAACTCAGAACCTTTCGAATGAACGGTCAGTTCCCTGGCCCTTACACAGGCTGGTCGGTTAAAAGTACAAACTTATTCTAAATAAATATTTGACATATAACTAACTATTCAACACTACTTAAATTATTACTTAAGACAAACTAACAAAATGAGTAATAAATATAGTGTAGCTAATAGATAGAAAAATACCCGAGTTTATGATGCCACGCAAGAGAAATATGTAAATAAATAATACTATTAATAATACTAATAATAATAAATATAACTACTGCTAATAATAATTATACCAACAATTGAGTCAACAATACTAATTGCACTTAGACTAATCGGGACGGGCGAGTCATAAATGTATTCGTACGAAATATGAATCAGGATGATAAAAAATAAAAAGTGGTGGGAATGGCTAATATGACAGACTCATTTTTGCTTTAACTTTAAATCTAACGCATCCGATCCATGTTATCTATACGATGTGATTATTTGAGTACACAGCCCATTCAAGGGCTTTAACCATCACCTCCTACATCGGAAAATCTCCACACGGTTTCTTGTAAGTAGTCTGCGCAGATTATGTAAAAAGCGACCCACTTGTGCGCATGAACCCAAATTCTATTTTAAAAGTACTTGAGAGAAATTTATCATATATATTTGAGAATTGAATCTGTAGTGGTTGACAAATAAATAAAAAAACCCAATTATATACATAAATTAAACAAATTTTTAGACATATATTTGCTACCACTTTCCAATTTTTAATAGATTTCATATTAAATGGTTCTTTCACTAATAGGTTTACCTTCATAGTGGTCTGATCGGAATACCTACAAAAAACCGCGTGGTGGCTTTCAGTTATAGGAGGCGTTGCTTTAACTCATCCATCTGATTGGATGATGTAATACAAATTGCGAAGTGCAGCTATGAGAATGGGGTCCAATCCATGGTGCTGGAGAATGGGGTCCAAACCGATTCATCCACTCTTAATAATCATGATATAGGTAGTCATAATATAAGAACAGGTAATAAATTGAGTAGAGAAATAGGAGAAAATCTCCGTTGTCGAGAAAGAAATTACATAAAATATAGTACATAATGACAAGCACAACAGTTAGTTTGTAAGATAAAATAACATTGCAAATAAAAGTAATCATAAAATAATTGGGAAAATATTTACAAGAAATGAAAATAATTAATACTAAAAGGAAAATACAATTATTTACAAGGGTATGCGCAAGTTAGGTTTTCCTCGGTTAACATAGTGACCCGGTCGTCCCGGTAATTACCGCTCGTACTGGGTTGCTCACTATTCTAAAATTTAAGCGAAGCTGTGGCTCGTCTGAATCGGACCCTGCGAAAGGGTTGCTCCTTCACCAGGTCTGCCATAGTTCTGGTGTAAATACTGTGTGTGTTGTGTCGTAAAGATGGGTAAGATAAGGATCACTGTCTATAATATTTGGAAATCATTGCTAGCATTCAAACTAGCATTGTCACTAATAATATCAATATTAAAAATTTTGTTAAAATTCGACGTAGTGCAGTCTTTTGCGTCTTTATAGAATTTAATATTGAGTTCGGCCATGTGGTAGATAATGTCCTCAATCTTTAGGTTTTTTTTGAGAGATTTATTGCTGATCGCCGGTGGGGCTCTCAGCATTGTACTTACTAGTATCCCTTACAACATAACATCAATCTATGTTTGTTAAAAGTGTAACTATGTAACTTTTAATATGAACTAAGTAGTGGTGAGTTAAATAAAGCAAACTATTATTACCCATCCACGAATAAATTGTTGTAAAAAAAGTTTGGCTACCAGTTTAATAATTTTTAACCTGATTGTCGCCACCCTGAGAATGCATATATGACTCTCCCGTCTTGAAGAGGTTAAATAAAATCGCTGTAACTTTATTTGTAAGCAAATATCATGATATTAAATGGGAATAAGGGAATATTTGAACTTTATTATTAAAGAAACAGAAAAAAAATTAATTCTAGCAAAAAATCAAAGAATTAGAAACTTTTGCTGAAGTGGATGGAGTTTGATGAGCAATATTGCTCTTTGAGCTGGGCTCGGCGAATGATTGCTTTCTTTGTTAAATTTGGGATGACAGACAGCCCCGGACCGTTCTTTATTTTTAGAAAAAGTGATCGACTCTCTGTTTATGCAAAAGGTAGTACAGTTCATTGGAGCACGAGGTTAAAGGATTATGTGTGTCCGTTTTGTTTCACAGTTTCTTAACCTTCCTGAAACTTTTTTTTTTGCATTTTCTTAAACGTGATTCTCGAAATAGTCGTATTATCTTAAATGGAACGATCGTTAGAAGTTTTTAAAAAAAATTCGTTATTTTCATTTTAAACTTTTTTTTACTCACGCATTTCTTTTTTTAATTCTGAAAATTCATACCAAGTATTGTTATCAACATTATTTATTACTAACAATTCCCCTTCATATGATTCATTCGATTGTTTTTAATAATACTATTAATCGTTAACAACTTTCCTACATACCATTTCTTGTTTCAATCTGAAAAAACCAATCATACGTAAAATAATGTGATAATTGATTTTCTACCGTAAAACCAGCAGTAGTTGAAATTGATCTAACCAATCAAGCTTAATAAGAAACATAACTTTGTAGTTGAAAACCAAAACTGATATAACTATATTATAAGCAAGCAGAAGCACTATGATTAACGTTGAAGGAAACTAGTAACTAAGTAATTGATGAACTAATAAAAATTACAAAGAGCGAGTTAATTACTGCTTAGGGCAGGAATTAATTAATGAGCTAAATAACAATGACTATCCAAATGAACATATATGAACATATATGTTTTTTTGTAAATGACTTATAATTAGTTATTAATAATTGGAATCATTGTTTCATGAAATATATCAATTGTAAATGCTGTTAAAACATTCATAATGAAATGATTTCGAACTTGTGAAGCTTTTTGATACAGGAGGGTACCCAAAGCTTTTTTAACTAAACTTCAGTCATATAAAAAAAAGAAAACTTAAAAAATATTATTTACAATAATGAAATGGATTTGGTAATAAGTTAATTACTTTTTATACAAACTTGAAAAGAAGTTAAAAACAACTCTAAGATTAAATTAATTAAGTTTCATTTTGATTTGAGACAGATTAATATAGTTCTGAAATTTGAAATCTGTTATAGACAATCATTGTTACTTTTGCACGATCCAAAGTGATTTTAGTGATTATTAAATTGAAATAGAACCAGCTTCTCAAATTCAACTTACACATAAAGTGTGTTTATTTATTTATTAATATTTTCTTCTCAGATTTTGAGTTTTGTCTTTTTCACTCATTTTATTATTATTTACTATCCCGCTAATGTAACTTTTAGCGACTATTTCAGACACAAATACAAAATACAAGATGTTCTAAAATTCAAACTGATCACTTGTTACATTAATAAACAACAAAGATTGATTGCCCAGAAATATATAGCATTTGTCTCTCTATCTCTCTCAAATTTTTTTATATCTAATGGCCATAATGTAACGAAGAACTCAGAGGGCTCTCTGGCTTTGAATAAAATTTTGTTCTATTAATCATTTTGCTTTGTTCGTCCCTTCTATATGACTACAAATTTAATAATGTATGAAAATCATGAGATTCGAGTCCCTTGCCGTCGGGCTAACCATGGGTGTTTTTAGTGGTTTTCCAATGGGTGATCCAAAAGTTCCCTTTAAATCGGTTTTAAACAGCCGAGCCAATTCTGAGGTTACGGCTATTAATGTTCCACTCCGTAGCCTCGTAATTTTGAACACAACATGGAAGATAGAGGAACTCCTGGATTAAGCACTGGACATTGTGGAGGACATTTTGATGGAACTTATCCGAATTTACGATCTATGGAAGGGAAAACCGCGAAAGCCTCCTACAGTTAGCCCGGTGGCAAGCGGATTGTAACCTATAATCCGTCTACTTCTGAGGATATTTTACGTCAGTACTGTGATCGGTGCGACCCGAGAGCAGTATACGTGTCCACCAACCACCGCTGGGTTTGGATTCGAACCTGGGTCACCTCATTGAGAGGCAAACGCTCTATACCCTGAGCCAACATTCCGAAAGTTTGATTGTCTTCTGGGTTGGAAAATCACAAGACTACGGAGCAGAACATTAATAGTAAATAAACCCAAAAATATTTCAGGTATACTACACTGGTCATATAAAGTAAAATGAAATTAAAATAGAAATAAAATAAAATGAAAATAGAGTAAAATTAAATTAAAAATAAAACGAAAATAAATAAATTAAAACAAAAATAAATAAAATAAAACACATATGAAACCATCCATAATCATATAATTTTTATTCAAAATTTCCTGCCTCGCCCCGCCCCTTTAACACAATATATCACACTACATTATATAAACATATACTATCAGTTAGGAAACAAAACACATGCTACATGTGGTGTCATGTCATCGTAAGCATTAATATTTAAAGTAAATATCACGTAATGATCAATCACATTTAAATATAATATTCGTAAAACACTCTACTAAATGATATAGCAACTGATGCTTCGTTCATTGTATGTCCGTCTTTTTACTGTTCAGTAATAAATACATAACTGTACTTACTAGAACACTAATTCAAAATTTATGAATTCTATGAATGCCATTATTATAAGCATACATAATTTAGAATTATCAATTTGTTATATTTTAAAATTAAAGTGGTAAATAAAACTGAACTTTTTGTTTCACAAATTATTGTTATGTTTTTTACATCAAAACTAAATATCGTATTTTCACAACAGTAGCTTTAATTAGTTTTATGGGTCTCTATCTATCATATTGAGTCAACTTAATTAAATTTTATTTGTTTATTTATGCTAAAACTGTTTTGAAATAACATTTTAATGCAAAAATAAATACGTCTAAAAAACTAACAAATGAATGGGCCTTAACTTAATTCATTAAAAAAACCTTCATTCACCGTATAAATACACAGATTAAATATAACAGTCGTCATGTTTCAAGCGTTTTAAAAAAATAAGCGTCCCTCTTCAAAACTTAACAGATGTGATTGAGAAGATACAAAAGTGATTTAAAATATAAAACGTAAAGTTGCCAAAGAATAATGGAAAATTAATGTGAGAAACAAATGTCGACTGATGAAACTGATGTCTGTCGAAACTGATGTCGTTAACAAAGAAGTCAGCATTCCTATGAATGTAACAAGACTCCAGGACATCTAGATGAACTGATGTCAGTTGAGTAGAAATAATTCTGGCATCATCGAAAGTGAATTTATGACCAAGATTCCAACAATGTACAATGATGATTTCTCGTATTCTTAATAACAGACTTATCTATGTTGATAAGTCTACATTTTAAAGTTCGTCCAATTTGTCCTATGTAGTTACTTCATCTAATTCATCGTATTATCCTATTTGTTTTTTACATACTCTTTCCTATTCCCAACAATAACTATTCAAGAGTGTCAAGGACACAAGAAATAAAAACAAATAGGCAAATTGTCTTCAGTTTCCAATTCTAGAGAGAAGCCTTACAGAAGAGTGTTATGTAACACTGGTTTTTTTAAACGAAGAATGAAAGTGGATAACCTGAAATGGAATTTGATGCCTCCTTTTCTAAACAGAAACCTTTAAATAACTTTTCCAGCTTCAGTGGGTGAACTTTAACTCTACTTCCTAGAAAAACATTTATCTCATCAGTTTTATTGAGAAGGGTTGATCTTGGCTATATATATATATATATATATATATATATATATATATATATATATCATAGACATAAAGGAGGAAGATGAATCACTTCACCTGCAGGGCGTCACGTTGAACTTGAACATTGTAGTCCGTGCTCTATGTTCGCGCCATCTAGTGACCATTTATATAACATTTTGTTCTCAATTATTTTTAAAGAATTATCAAAGAGCTTATGTTTGAAACATAACGATATAATGTAAATAAAATTTAAAAATTGAGTCTTCAACGATAGCAATGCTAAAAAAGATATTTATTTATAAGAAGCGACTGTGTGAAATATTATTTTATTAAATATTTCGTATTTTTACATTTTCTACAGTAACTTTCGAATAAAAATACCAAATATCATAATAGTATTTTTGTTGAATTTTTTTCACTTGTTTGTAGATTTCAAAGAAAATAAATTGCGATTCTTTTCGTTCAAAAATAAAAAAAACGTCCCAATATTGTAAAGTCAAATCATTACATTCATAAATCAAGGGATACATAAAAAGTTTTTAGATTAAATAATCATTTGTATGAAAAATAAATACGTCTACAATAGTTTTAAAAAAAATTATTTTGAGTTGGCATTTTTGTAATTATACCTATTGATTTTATTTATAAGAAAATTAAAAAGCTATAATTAAAAGCTATTTTCTTGCATGAAATTTACACAATTCTCATATTTGGAATTAATTGCACTGCTTTATTATTTCAGTTTTAATGGTACTATTAGTAAATTCCTTTACTGTAACTATTTATTTTTATTACAACTAAATTAGAGTTAAACTTTTATTTTCGTTTCAATAATTGAAGAGAAAACTTTATTTTGACCTAATATCAAGAAAAATAAATGCTTAATTATTATTGATAATAAAATCCATTTAAAAAGCTATTAAAATCATTTTTAACAAGGTACAATACAATACAAGGTACCTTACAATAAAAGGAAAACTTATATTTATTGTAATAAAGTATTAGTGCAACTAAAAAAATTTCAAACTCTACACATACTATAAATAATAATAATGTATACATACTCATGCTTAAGAATCATTTGAGACATGCGAATTTCAATATTCCTCCATCATGCTTTGTCAATAAAAACTAACTCAGCCGAAAGATTGAGCTATGATGTCTTGCTAATCAATAATTCAAGTTTATCAAATTGCCAAAGAAATAATCCAACCAAATGTTTAAATTATATTTAGTTTTTAAGCAATTATACTGAAACCCTAATGCAATTCAACATTTAGTTCTCAAAACTTCAGAAAATAAAGAGCTAATTGAAAATAAAATTTAAACTTCCAAACATGTAATAAAATTAACATTAAAATAAGTAGGTAAGTTTTAAAATTAAGAAAAATTTTAATATCGAAGTTTAAATAAATGCATTGAATCAATGCTAAATGTTAAAGCTTTTATATGTTTTTTTCTACCTTTATATCCTTCAAATTAAGTTCATAATTAAATAATTTTTAATTTATGTGACCTACAAAAAAAATTGTTCCATGTCTCCTTGATACAGTGTTAAATTAAATAACTATTTCAATTGAAAAAAAGAATTATAAAAATTTGACTTCTATAACTATATCTTTTAAAATTTCATAAAATATAGTATGACTATTGAAAACTATATTGGCTAATTTCAAGCAGTTCTTATAAGTTAAGAAAAATATTAAAAATATTTAAACCCACAAACATCCTATTAAATTAATATTGAAAAAAACAAACAATTGCAAATTTAAGCTTTCAACAAAACATTACTTAGTTTGTTACAATAGAGAAATAAAACATATAAGCTCAGAAATAGTGCAGAAAAAATTGCATATGATAAATATTTGACTCAATTCTGTCTATTTGTTTGACTTAATCACATGAGTTTGAATAATACCAAAAGGTTACATGGCCCTGCATACAGGGTTAAAAATCCAAAATTAATGATATAAAATAATTTTTCTACTAAAAAGTAACTAAAATTAAATAATTATATGATTATTGAATACATACCTATATTTAAGATCAGGAAGTATCAAAAATTTCTAATCTTCTATACCAACCTTTTCAATAAGAACTCTCATTCAGCTAGAATATAATATATTCGGATTCACAATTACACTAGGCAATAACTCTTGCTTCACTGTCCGTCATTTGGCCAAGAAGTAAT
This sequence comes from Parasteatoda tepidariorum, assembly GCF_982258835.1. Taxonomy (NCBI): domain Eukaryota; kingdom Metazoa; phylum Arthropoda; class Arachnida; order Araneae; family Theridiidae; genus Parasteatoda; species Parasteatoda tepidariorum. The sequence goes on from NC_141758.1 coordinate 27,152,757, forward strand.
CTAACCAAACGTTTGAACTGTATTGGATCTTTGCCATTTCACTTAAACCCTAATATAGTTCAACATTTAGTTTACGTTTGAATCTGTTAAAAATCTGAAAATATAGCTTAAACGTACTGAGATTTTAAAAATAATTCTTAAGTAGAAACTAAAAAATAAATAATAAAAAAAAAGATTAAATTTACATGAAAAAAATACTATGTAAAAATATAATAAAATATGGGACAAAATTACTAAAAAAATCTAGTAGTTTAAAAAAAAATATTTTAAAGAAATATTGAAATTTATTATATCATCTAAAGAATTCATTTTAGAATAAACTATAAATATTATTAAATACATACCAAAGTGAAACATCAAACAGGAAAGTAATTCTCATCACACTCTAGAAATTATAGCAAATAACAACCATACTAATTAATAATATCAAAGTTCCAGACATTAATACAAGCATGCCTCAAAAAAGAAAATATTATAATTTTTTTTAAAAAGAAATAAATATATAACTTAAAATAACTGTACGTATAGATATCAGTAAAAAGTTTCCAGGCTCAAGCCAGATGCTAAAATTAAATGCAACAATTACTTATTATTAAATTTATGCAAAATAAAATCTTGATGAAAAATTTCAAATATTAATAAAAGCATATATTGAATAATAAAATATAAAAATTACATATAAATCTTTGTAAAAAGTTTCCAGGCTCCAGCCAGATGCTAAAATTACATGCAACACAAAATTAATTATTAATACATTTATGCATAATAGAAACTTGACGAAAAATTTCAAACATTAATAAAAGCATATATTGAAAAAGAAAATATCATAAAAGTAATTCTTAAAAGGCAAATAAAATAAATAAATAAACAAATAAAAGAAAAAAAAAATGTAGGAATAAATCTGTGTAAATAGTTTCCAGAATCAGCCAGATGTTAAAATTACATGCAACACACAAACAGCTATTAAGTAACAAAGAACAATGCATGCAATTTCAATGAAAATCTTAGCACCAGCCTGGTATTAATAAAACATGCATCACAAAGGAAAATACTAAAAACAATAATCTTAGGAAATATTTTAAATACAGTCAGATATTAATGTGCATGCAACACAGAAACAATAAATTAATAACAGCTTTTATATGTAAAAAAAAAAAGAGTCTTGAAGATGACACTAAAACTCAATGTAACAAGAGAGATTTTAAAAATCAAAAAGAAATCTTAAACTTAAAGAAAAATTTCCAGGCATCAGTCAGATTTAAATGCACGCACATCACATTCATTTCATTCTGCACATAAAGAAATTAATATCACACACACACACGAATACACATAAAAATAATATACATTGTAAAACATATATTTATCAAGGTTAAATAAAATACTTGCACAGGTTCAGTAACATAGACATTATCAGATCTGTCAACTTTTAAATGTTCTGTGGATGAATATTCCAAGTAGTAGTGAAAAGATAATAGAAATAATTACGTCAATTTGTCAATTACGGCATGATAATTAGAACAATATTTTTAATATTAAAGGTTATAATCACTATTGATTGACAAAAAAAAAATAAAAATACTGAAATACATAAAATAAGTATTTATTTTTAAGAGAGGGTTAACTTAATATATAATGTGAATTCATTTTAACAAATATGAAGAAACTTGAATTAACAGAAGATTGAAGTCAAAAGGTGTAATAAATTTAAACTTGTCAAAATCAAATTAATTAATTTAACAATTGAATTAACAAATAAACAGATTTATAATTTTGATATTTAACAAATAAATTTGTCAAATATCAAAATTACATTAAATAAATTAATACATAAATGAGGTAAAAATGCTGTGTTTTGAATATGAATGGATTAGGTTAATTTAAAATACATATAAAAAATATGAAATGAAATTACATTTAACAAGATTTACTGTTCTAGAAAAGTGGTATTAAAATTTAAACAGTTTAATAAATTATTGTATAATAAATATTAAATGGTAATGGACAGAATGTTTCATGCAGTCAGAACAATTTCAATTGTGATGTAATCACAAAATTTTTATGAAAACAACATTTTTCAACAACACATGTTTACAAAAAAGTTAATAAAAATTTTTCAACACTCAGCAGAACATAGAACCAGATAATATAAATATTTTAACGAAAGAAGTTTACAAGGATAAAATCATAACAGCCATTACCTGATATTATCCTTTAAGAAAAGGCAATATAAAGAAAGCAAATTCATACTTAACCAATTCAAGTGATAAATCTGATATTGTACAGAAAGAATGAAAGCCCTAGCAATGAAATAAATTATATTAAATGAGCTATTAACTTCTATCATTCTGTGAAGTTATTAAGTTTTATTATTTTTATTATATAAGTTAGTACAATTAATAGTAAATTAAATATAATTACTGAATTTTAATTAATTTAAGCTATTATACATACAAAAATATTCATTTACATACAAATGTTTTAATTTAAATAATATTTATTTTATGTGCATAGTATGTATTTTCCTTAATTAATCACTTCTTCGTTATTTTAATTTTGAATCTCTGATCAGTTTATCATCATACGTAATATATTTGTTATATTGCATTTTTCAATTTTAAATTATATTACATATATATCGTATTGTATTTAACGTCAATATATATATTTTATTTTTCAAAGAAATTTATCACAAAACAATCATTGCAAAATTTTAAACAATAGCTTCGTTTCATCTCCAAATGCGATACAACTAATATAAACAGTTTTAAAATCGAAACTACATAATGATTAATGATCATCAATTCATGACGCATGTACTATATCAATATATAACGTATAATCATAACTTATATACATATTTAAATAGCACGTGCACATACCTTTGATGCTTGAAAAAGGCTGGGTACCTTCTTCCCATCTTTTATTGCTTCTCTTCGTTGTTTCACGTACCCGGTATTGCATCCTGTAGAAAAACACACTCTTGGCATTTTAAAATTGTGAATTTTAATTCACAATTTTAAAAAAAAAATCAATTAATACAGAAAATATTTAGTATCCAGCGACTATTCAACGCTAACGCAAGGAAAGAATGTATGGAATGCACTTTTTCTGATCCCTGAGAAGTAATCAGCGCCACTTTTTGAGCAACAAACCGGTTTACAAATGGCCAGCTGCTTTTCAGACTTCCGGAGGGGAAAGTAAACTGTCCTTATCCCCTATTGTAGTCCCTGATATATATATATATATATATATATATATATATATATATATATATATATATATATATATATATATATATATATATATATATATAGCAAATTATTTGCTAAAAAAGCCACTATACTCTTTATAAACACCTCTGCCGAAAATTGGAGCAGATATAGTATGTGAGATATACAATAATACAAATAAATAAAAATAAATAAAAAGTGTTGTAATTCATTTGGAGCCAACAACACTTCACACTTTTGAACGAAGTTGTGTCGGGTTTCGTTATAGCAACGTGGCGAACAGCAAAGATACTGTTATTGGTTGGACCTTACACTAACAATTATAATTAGAGAACGTTAGTATTATTTAACAGTATAAAGTTAAATCCGATATCAAAGCAAAACCCAAGTCTATCCAGGTCTACGTATTCCTATACCACTTAATACCTGCATGGCCTATAGCTTTTGCTGTTCGCCGCGTTGCTATAACGAAACCCAACATATCGTTCAAAGGTATGTAGTGTTGTTGGCGGCTGATTAGTTATAACACTTTTGATTATTTTTTATTTATTTGTATTTTCGTATATCACATATTAAATGTATATAATGTTTCTATACTCTATTATGTTTCGTTTGTTTTAAGCATTTTTAAAATTCGAAATAAACAGACGATTATTAACACATCCGCTGTGGCTCAGAGGACAGAGTGTTCGGCTGCCAATGGGGTGGCCTATGTTCCAATCGCAGATGTGACTGGTTGATGCAAATTCTGATCCAGACTCAAACCAACCACAGTACCATAAAATATGCTCAGTAGTTAACAAACACAGGTTAGAATTCCCTACTTTACAACTAACAACCCGAGTTTTTCTTAGTTGGCCCCTCCATGTAACGCAACCGAAGGTTAGTTCTGTTAAACACGCTTTTTAGAAATGTTAATTTGTCCCATTGCTTGATCCAGGAGTTCTCTTCTCATCTGGGATGGGTTTAAAATTTCATAACTATGGATTCGCACATTGATAGACATAAACCAGGAAATGGGTCGTCTGTTCAACGTCTCTTATGAAATAAAATAATTTCAACATATTACAGAGAGATTTGCACTTAAATTAAAATCAATGCTGCCACCTATTTTTCAGGGGATATATCCGTATCGCCGTATGATCTCCGATATCCGTATGATCCGTCACGCCGACTACAATCGCCAAGGTGCCAAATACATTTTTTAAACTTGCAAATTTTAAAAAAAAAGTAAAAAAAAAGGTATTTGGATGTTTGACCGGGAGTTGCTACGAGTTATACCTTTCTAGTTAGTCCCTTTCTGTGACGTTTTTTTTCTTCCAAAGTTTCTTGCTGTGAGCTGCCCGGAAGTTGCCGACACTGGAAGATAATACTGCTACAGATCACGATACGGAATTATCCCCGTTTTTCATAAAAACGCCTACTCGTTATTACAAAACCATGAGTTTGGCGGCTAGTTAAATGGTTATAATGAGACGCTCGATTATTAAATGAGAAATTCCTATGTCATTTAACACGTTGAGCGCAGCGTCAGCCATCGGTGGCTGATGACACTGAACTTTCCACTTAGGCTGCGTCAACCACCGGTGGCTGACACTGAAATTACATATAGACTGCATCTGCCACTGCTTGCTGACACTGACCTTTCACATAGGCAGCGAAAAACAGCTGGCTGACAGCGTATCACATGATATAGAACTATGAAATTTACACTCTTTTATGGAATCGCAGAAAATTTATTCAAAATTTACTTAATTATTGCATACCTGCCAACTCTTCCGGATTTTCCGGACGATTTTATTTTCATATTTAAAGTGGTAGCAATACTCAGGTTATTCCAATTAACTTTTTGAATTATAATGATAATTATAAATGAGTTTGACCACCACTACATATAAATAATTACAATAAATATATAAAAGCATAATAATCCTAAAGCAAGCGAATTTCAACGGGATCAAAATATAAATATATTTATGAGTCGGATTGTTTTCCGTTTATTGTTTTACAACCACTCTGAAAATCCATTCTCGGAAAGAGCGAAAGTTGGCAGGTATGTTATTGTGATTCTTGGTTTAATAAATTCAATTTAGTAGATTTTTATCCACCACTATTTTTAAACAATTCGTAGGCATATGTAATTCACCACTTGTTTCATATATGTCATTATAAACTAGCAAAATCTGTCTATATTAGCAATTTTAGTTTGTAGTTATGTACCGTGTAAAATTAGCGTGGCATTCAACGCGTTAAAAATAAAAAAAATTCAGAAAACTTTTTATCAGTAATGACATTTAAATATATTTGAAAGTATATTTTTCATAAATTAAAAGAATAATATTATTTACAAATTTCTAGTTCCTTTTTTTATTTAAATAGTTGATACTTTTGACATTAAACGCTTAGTAAATGTACATTTAAAACGAAATCGTTCAGAATTTTTAAACGTGTGTTCTTTTCGAACATCGCTATTATTTATTTTCGCTTTAAATTCGCGAAACGATTCGGAGACCGAAAAGATAGGAGAGTGAGGCGGGAGCAGAAGCGGAGCGTTGTTTCCGGAATGCGTTCTAAAAAGATTCGATCGATATCTGGTTGGCGCCTCCGCCATGTTGAGCATCTAGTATCAGCAGACGATAGGCGTTTGTATCTTCTGGGTTAAGAAAAAGGGTTGCTATGTTATAGGTGGATGTCCTTTTATTTTAGTCATTGAGTCGTTCTAAAATAATGAAACGTTCGTATAATTTTCCGCGATTGCAACTTGTTCTTGAAGGAATGCTTTATTTTTAATAAAATATGTGATTGATCGCTTTGACATTTAAGATAAAATAGCAATTAAATAATCTTCCTACCGTAATAAACTATAAACGGATTGTAAAATTATGGAACTTTCTATACGTTCTAAAAACTAGAACATAAAAGACTGGAAAAGGTGGTTATAAGAAAATTAACTAATAATTTGGTGTATCTTGGCAGTTCACAGTTTGCGGCCCAGTTGATCTTTCTATTTTAACATAATTTGGCTTAATATATGCGGCTCTATTTTTGAAAGTTTTAATATTAGTTCGGGGCATTTACTTGAAGGATTTAGTAATATTTGCAAAGGCTTATCTCTTTGGTAACGTTCTTAACACAATAATTTGGTGAAACATTAAAATGCAACAATAATTATTAAAATTGTTCTAGTTGTTTCGAATTTCCACTTGCCAATTAACCAACAAGCCTGCTTGGTGATATCAAGCGAGTTTAAGGCAGAGGGTGCGTTTCTTGTTTTTCAGTGGCGCCATCTATGCCAAGAACACGTCTTCAGCCACAAACACGCCACAGCCCGTTTTAAAGGGCGGATTCATTCATACATCCATTCATCCTCACATCCTAATTTTAACCTGAACCATGGAACGATCAATCTCCATTTCAGTAACCCAGAGGTATTTATTTAAAAACTCGGAGGACTTTGTGACCCAACAGATTTGATTCGCACCAGTCACCATTTACTATATTGGGCGATTGAACTCACGTATTTGTGACAGTCGGCGCGAAAGGGTTAAAAAAAGAGAATTATTCCTAGCATTAATTTAAATTTACTTCCATTTTTAAATTTTTCCAATAACAGTGGGAATTCTAACAATGTTTACACGTTTTCAGTAACCGTTCGTGCTTGTTTAAATGTTAAATCAAAGTTGCGTTTTGGCATTTAATGATGATTTAGTGGAAGATAAACCAAAAATGACTACTAAAATATGCAATAAGCATACTCATTCATAGTATAGTAACTTTTGTTACCAAAACCCATAAATAAAAATAGTCTAAATTAGAATTAAAGCAAAAATTAAGGAATTACTTTTCCACCATGTAAACTAACAATTAATTTGTTAATAGCTACTACAATTTAATGTTTTGATTTGTAACTGCAATTGAAAGTGTAACACTGTTTTGAAAATCTGCTAAAATGTAAAGAGAATTTTTGAGAGACAAATAACAAAAATCTTTGTTTTATCTACACAAGACCCCACCCCCCCTAAAAATATTTCAGATTCAAATTGAGATTTGTGATACTAACTTGTAAAATGTCTTTGACTTACTAGCCGGACTGCCAACTTTCTGCCCCTTTGGAGAAAATTTCATCTAGTAATAGCAAAGTTCATGCATTAAAGAATTATTCGAGACGGAAAGGAAAATTACACTAGTAGCATAACTATTTCAACAATAGATAAATTTCAGAAGGAGTGAATCTATTCTTAACAATAAACTATTCAATGCCATTAATTTTTCCTGCGTGAAGAAGCAATTTAATATATAAATTTTATCCGCTAAAAAAATTTGGTAATAATGGATATTTTTCTGTTCCCGAAAAAAGCTAAATATGAAATTTATTTGTTACCAGTTTTTACTCGTTTCAGTCTTGAGGCATATGGACTTTCAGCCCCGGTGGAGCATCACCTTCTACATCAGAAAGCCTCCACACGGTTTTTTATGAGTAGTCTGCGTTGACTATTTAAAAAGTGATCCAGTTGTGCGCAAAAAAACCCAAATTCTTCTGTAAAAGTAATTAAAGGAAATTATATATTATTATACATTTGCAGAGATGCCAACCTGTTCCGCTTTGTAATGAAAAATTTTTCTAGAGGTAACAAAATTTAATTTATTTTCAGTTTAATATTTCTCATTCTAAGTAATTTTTGCACCACTTCACATCAAAAATTTAAAGTATCATAGGAAATTATTTCAATTTTAATTACGTTGTGGCGACACTTTATGAAAGTATGCGTAATTATACTTATTCTACAAGTTTTACTAATTAATTTGATACCAATTTATAAAAAATTTTGAGGAAAGCGGAGCAGTTGGCATCACTGCAATTGAGAACTGAATTTGTGGTGGCTGATAAGTAATTAAGTCAAACCAATCATATTTATAAATTTAAAAAAAAAAATTAGAGCTATATTTGCTACCACTTTCTTAATTTTACAAGATATTGTATATTGAATGACTCTTTCGTCAATTGGTTTACTTTCGTTGTTTTCTGATCAGACTACCTATAAGAAACTGTGTGGAGGCTTTCAGTTAAAAGGAGGCGTTGGATGGGAACATCATAAGGACAAAATATATTCAGGGGAGCTAACTTTCGTCGCTTTCTGAGAACATTTCTACGGAAGTATATGTTTTAAAATAATTATTTTTTAAATTTAGAATTAAAGTAATTTTCCTCATAACTACATTTAAATCATTCAAAAGTTCATATAAAATGCCATTTTGTTCAAGCACTATCGTAGTAAGACTCTCTAAATGTTGGTTAAATTACCAGAAACTCTGAAAGCTGCAGTTTTTTGCTGTTTACCTCTCTATAAAATATTTTCCTGAAAACGTAGTAGTTAGCAGTTCTATATTCTATACATACACAGAGAAGATGATTATTAAAACTCAAACATTTAATAAAGATGTTATTATTAGCATATTTTTCTGATTTAATTATTTCAGTTTACTATTGCTTTGTTAACAACTTTTTCGGTTATACCCGTAGATTTTATTTTCATACTTAAAGTAATAGCGGAACTCGTATTATTGCATTACACTTTTTGAATTATAACTATAATTATAAATTTGTTTGACCGCCACTATATGTAAATAATCACAGAAAATATTATAAGCATACCAACATTTACGATAAAGTAATTCAACCTTGTCAAAGAATGAATGCACGCTTAAGCGAAATTGGTCATCGGCAATAATTTTACTTCACTTCGAAATTCAAATCTCCGTAATAGCGTGCGTTGACAAGTACATTATTGTATCCAACAATTTAATCATCATCATCATCGAAATATATCTGGGCGCCTGGGGCCATTAGTGAACAACAATTTCTTTTTTCCGATTTATATATCAATAATTTGAAATGCAAGTAATAGTGGTAGTTGCAATAGAATAATTAAAGATATATTAAAAAAATTTCTACGATTTTCTGTATTTTTAGTCGCCTATGGTATCCATATTTAAATTAAATGGTTTTTAAACTTTTTCTAAGTGCCTTTTTAGTAATGGCCAGCCAACTACTACGCTTTTTGAGAAATAATTTTATAGAGGGAGAGGGGCAGAGTTTAAAAACCAAAGACGTCAGACTTTTTGGTAATTTGGCCAACAATAGAGATGCCAACTTTGCAAAATAGTATTTTCTAGCGTTAACGAAATTTAAGTTATTTTTAGCTTAGTATTTTTAATTTTAAATAGTCTTTCCACCACTATATATCAGAAATTATAAAAATCATATAACATACAACCTTAAATCGTTGTTTATTGTTTTTTAACGTAGGCGTAACTATGCTTATTTTACAAGTTATACTATTTAATTCGCGACCACTTCATTAAAACTTTTCCAGAGAGCGGAGCAGTTGGCATCTCTGCAACATATTAAAAATCACTCCACGAAAGATTTGGTTGGTTTGATTGATTGATATGAGTGGAATCTCGGTGTTAAGCGCGAAGCGCTTCTAACCGATTCATCTATACTGTTTTGGCATTTAGTCCAGAGGTCATATACAGTTCAAAGTTCTAAGTTAGGATCAAGATTTGGTTGGTGTTGCGTATGAACTTTTAAATCATTTGTATGTAGTGGCGCAGAAAATAAGTTTAAATGAATAAAAAAAATAGTACATTGGACCATTAACCTAGCTACCACTAGAATAAAATTTTACAAAAGGCGCTGAAAGTTGCAGTCCTGCTCATGGGGAGCGGTGGTTTAAATCGTTTTAAAATAATTATTAAAATTGGTAGTGAAATATCAGATCAAAAAATTTATGACCATCTTAAATATATATATACTTCCGGTCGAAAAAGTATTGTATTGGTATTAAGTAAAATTATTATAATGCAAAAAAATATGTTTCCTTTATACGGGGCTTTTAAAATGCATAAACTACAATTTATTAAATATGTAATGCATTGGCCGTTGAAAAATATTTTTCTTAGTGGTAATTACATTAGCGTTTTGGCTAATCTAAAGTTTAAAAAAAAATTTAAAACAATATCCAGATAACATCGATCTGTTAGCTAATTGTATTTATATTCTATCCCCATAAAATATAAACACATACCTGCCAACATTCACTCTTTTCGAGAATAGATTTTCCAAGTGGTAGTAAAACAATTACCGAAAAACTATCTTCCTCATAAATATATTTATATTTTAAACAGGTTGAAATTCGCTATCAAAAAGACTAATATGCTTTTATAGATTTGTTGTAATTATTTATATGTAGTGGTAGCCAAGCTAATTTATAATTATTATTATAATTCAAACATTTTAGTGGAATAACATGAATATCGTTACCATTTTAAATATGGAAATAAAATCTTCCGGGAAAACCGGAAGAGTTGGCAGCTATGTAAACATAATCCATTGATAATGAAATTCAAGTTATTTTTAGTATGGTATTAAGTATTTTTAAATAAAATATTTGAAATATTTTTTCCATCACTGCTTATCACCAATATGTGTAACGCAACTTCATGGCAGTAATTTCGTGACAAAATTATCAAAAAGTAGGCGTAATTATCCTTATTCCACAAGTTGTACAATTTAATTCCAATTTATCTAAACTTTTACAGAAACCGGAGCAATTGGCATCCCTATACTCCTGTAGAGGGGAAATGACTATAGGTAATCCCTGACTCGGGAGTATTTTATCTTTTATATTTATATAGAACTTTCCCGCAGATAGAAGTTGGACTTATGCCTGCTTCTGCAACAATTTCACTTCTCGCACTGATATGCTATTTACTGCCATTATTTCAGTCGCCCAAGGGTATTATCTTCTATGACGATGTGAAGTGTCCGCTTGACAGACAGGTACAGCGAATACTATACCAGTCTAAGTGGGCTAATTATACTTATGGATGTTTCAATAGTTTTGTTTTTAGAAAAGTCTTCCTAATTTAATCGTCGTTTTACTACCACTTTGTAAAATCCTTCTTCAGTGACAATACAAGTTGGCAGGTATGTTAATGTATTTGCCAGATGAAAAATTAATTTATTCTATGACTTTTGCTCAGAGCAATACATTTATTACATGATAAACGAATAATTCGTTTAAAATATCTACCGCTTTATTAAATAAAAAATATAGTACTATATTTCAATTCCATAGATTTTTGATTAGCAGGGTCCATTTATTTAGCTTTTTTCTGAAGCACTCGCAAGCTTTAAAATAAGCAAGTGAGTGCTGTGAATGATAAAAGATATATCTTTTCGCTTTTGTTATGAAACTGTGTAGTTATCATACCTTTTTAATCCCTTCCATTATCATTTTTCCCAGTGGTATTAAAATTGAATTAAAACTTCAATTTTAAGCAAACAAATACATTGTATTTGAGAAAACTTAAATTGACAATCATGATAGTAACGCATATTAATATATGTGCTTAATTTTTGTAAGAATAGTGGTGATCAAAATGATTTAAAAATTAAGTTTATAAAAGAAAATATAGTTTATATTTACTACCACTTTAAATATGAAAATAAAATCTTCCGGAAAATCCGGAAGAGTTCGCAGGTATAAGTTATATGTACGAACATTTCGTGTTTTTGAAAAATTCTTTTCTAAGTTCGATTTAGTCGTAGTCAACTTAAAGCAAATAAAAATTTACTAAACTTTCTTAAGAACTTGATTTTTCTTCTTTAACGGCTGTCACTAAACTTAATTTCATTTGTCTTGGAAGAAGCAGGAAGTGTTGTGCTTTAACATTACCCGGTGGGCACCTGTGAATCTTAATCACAGAGTTATCCACGCCACACATCAGAGGACAACACAGAGAGGAACAGCCATGACCCGAGCGGGATTCAAACCCGTTATCATTGGCCACACTAATCGGCATCTTAAGAACTCAACAATTCGTCGATAGAAACCTTTTATATCGCCGTTTAAAACATTAACGTCTGTCGCGTTGAACAAATTTCATTCAACTAGGAGGCTTCGCCCCCTGCTCGCTGGTGCTCGCCAATACCCCGGAACTGCTTTCGCAGTTCATTTCGGATTGCTTCGCAATTGGATACGTTCTCGCTCATTGGATACGTTCTTAACGTCTAGCTTTTGTATACTTTTTTGAACACTGAAGTTCCGAAAACTTTTCACTGTAGAAAATTCTAAACCTGTACATTTCAATATTAATTTGAAATTGCAAACAGTTCACATATTTTTCTTAATCACACTATTCTAAATTTCAGTTGTTGAGAAAAGTAACTGTTGTTAGTTTTGTCTTAAAGTCTTTCCCACAAAAGGGCTAAAGCCATGTGTTGTAAAACAATATGAAATAGTAGTCTGCCACTAAACGCCGGATGTAAAGATAATATAACAAAACGTGGAATAGTAAAACGCTCAATTGGGTATAATATGAAAAAAACACAACTACTTCGATTTAGTAGGAACAACATATGACGCAATGCTAAACGAATGGAATTTAGTTGTTGTTTATTTAGTTATTGTTATTAGTAGTTGTTGTTATTTGTTTTAGTTGCTGTTGTTTATTTAGTTGTATTTAGTTTCAATAACTTTTCTTTATAATGCAATAAAATCTGGCGAGCAGCTATTTAAACGATCGAACACTTCGTTTGTTTATTTGTGGCTTGAAGTTAGGCTCGCAGAAAATGCCGTTCATGGGTTAAATTTAGTAGGAACAACACAACCTGTGACGTAGGCTATATTATACCCAATTCAAAATAAAATAGCAATAGCATAACACTTCTCATTTCTGCCAATGAAAAGGAACTATATCAGTACTCATAACCAACCAACCGTTTTTTTCTCGGTGACAATCGGAGATAGATAGACATATGATGCTCACTACGTGCTCTTGCGCGCCGAATACAATCAATTAAAAATGAAAACTGTTGCCAGCGCGAGAAAAGAAATATCATCGGTTTTATTGATACATACATACGTACGTATTAGCGTTTTATATAATATAGATAGATAGATAGATTCCAATTGATAAATGATTTTAGTTTGATGCAACTTGCATCTTTATCATTGTGTGATGATCATGTGCATCAAATCTAGCAATGATTAACACGTTGAATTGCATGGGGGTCACCGGCGACCGGCGAAGCCAAGATTATTCGAAATACATTCGAGTAACTTTTTAATTTTTTTATATTATTATAGTTACTAAAAAGGTTTGAAGAAATCAATGTAATGTGGAACACACAAAAGTAGTTTCATATATATACACAATAATGCAAACTTGCTTCGAACAGCGAATAAATATTTTCAAGTGGTAGTTTATTAAGTGTGATTCTTGATTTAACAAATTCAATTCAGTAGATTTTCATTCACCACTATTTCTAAACAATTCGTAGGCTTATATAATTCACCACTTTTACAGATATGTAGTGTTAAACCTTTAAAAAACTAGCAGAATACGCTAATATTTGCAAATTTAGTTTATAGTTATTTACCGTTCGACAAGCCGTGTAAAATCATTCTAGATTAAATCTTTAAATCATGGCTGAAAGCCCTTATATAGCAAGACGGAAAAGAGCAAAGACTGGTACGAAAAACATTTCAATTTAGCATTTTTTTTTTTTTTGAGAAAAATAAAATATCTGTAACTTTCAAAATTTCTTTCATAATTTTAGTCTATATATAAAACTGCTTATTTTTCAGGGATAAAGTAGATATTGATGAATTGTTTTAAAAAGAATAAGCTAACTCCTCCCCAAAACTAGCTATAACTGGAATGGTTTTACTACCAGCCTTTCCTCTTTTCCATCTCGCTTTCACCCCTGCTATAAATAAAGTATGAAATAGAAAACCGATAGATTTACTATAATTTTAAATATAAATTCTTTCAGAAAATCTGAACAAATTGGTAGCTACCCCATTTGTTTTAGAACATTTTATTTGAGTTCATTACACTTGAAAAAACCTATCAGCGAAAATTTAAACCACTAGACAAGGCTTGAATTTCAATTTCGGCATTTCCAGGATGAATCGGTTAGCGGCGCTTCGCGCCTATTGCCGAGATCAAACCCATATCCAGCATTTTTTGCATTCGATTACAATATTAAATTTATAAAAATATGTTTGAAGACGTTGCTGATTTTAATAAAATTTTATTGGTCTTCGAGAACGATAAATGATTCTTGAACAGCCTCTCCAGTTCTAGGTGCTAAGAGAGAAAGATTTGAGTTACCAGTCCGTGACATTTTGAAAACAAGCTATGGTCCAAAAATGGAACATTGGGGTTTAAGCGGTCAAAATACAGCTTGCGTTATTTGGCATTAAAGTTAAAAATATATTTAACTCTGGATTAACCCTTTCGCGCCGACTGTCACAAACATGTGACAGCATAAAACCGTTTCAACCAGGGTGAAAGGATAAAACTGGTAATCAAAGTATTTCTTTAGCAGTTTAGTTGTGGGCGGAGTTATAATTGTTTGATTTATTTAATTCACCATTACTTTGTTTAAAATAAAACTAGTTATACTTTGAATTAACATTGGTTATATATATGATTAAACTAGCAATAATTAAAGTAAAAGCAAAGTATGTCTGTCAAATTAGAAACGACTACATTTAAGTTACCGTTTTTTATTTAATTACAGCTTGATTCTGATTTTGTACGAATGCTTTTCTGAATCACCCGTCCACAAGGGGTTAAAAGTCCTAAGAAACTGAAAATAATACTTAAAATATTGAAAATTTGACACGCTATTTATATCATGATATTAATTTTCTCATTTCGATTTACTGCTTAAAACCTCATAGAATTTTTGAAATACAGAAAAAATTTATGCCTGGTTAAAATGCGAGCAAATTTAAAAACAATTGAGGGACCAAGTGGATGAACCGAGTAAGTGACATTTTCAAAGTGGTTTTAATCAGGGTCAGAAAGAAAGGGTGGTATCTAAACTTTTCTAATTTAGATTTATTAAAAGACCGGATTAATTATTTTTTATTGTATTTTATAAACCATTGTCTTACAGATATTTTATTTTTCTCAAAAAAAATTCCAAAATGAACCTAATGCTAAATGAATGTTGAAATGAAATGTCTTTCGTACCAGTTTTTGCACTTTTCCGTCTTGCTATATAATAGCTTTCAGCCATGTTTAAAATAGGAAAAAAAACTGTTGCATTATAGATTTTCTTAAAAGCAGGACTCATAATTCTATACCTTATTTTATGAACTACTACCTAATTTTAAATAAAAATTATCCAAGCCTACTCAAAACTAACATGGATTAGTTATGTTAAAATTAATATATTAACAAGTTTTTTATATTAAACATCCTGAAATTTACGTGACTATTTTACGTTGTTTTCTTTGATTAATCGTTTAAGCTCATTTGACCCTTTTTGGAACAAGTCTTTTTTTTTTCAAAATGTTAAGGCTGGTAATAAAATTTTTCATTATTAGCATTAGCAATTGGAGAGGCTGAATATTCCTATCAACAAGAATTTGTTAGTTCCCTTGAAAATGTCACTTACCTGCTTCATCCATAAACTTTTGTATATTGACGTCTGTTAAAGATACCGTTGTTTTTTTTTTATTACGAGTATCGTTACGTTACGTTACAATTATTACGTTACGTTACAATTATTACGTCAATGTTAAAAATCGTTACGTTACGTTATTTAGATAATTTCGATAACAAACATAGAGTTGGTTAGACAAACCGTAAAGTTTACAGGATTCCCACGACCTAGAAAAAATAAATGAGTGGTAGTTAAGATTTTTCAAGGTTGCAGAAAAATGCTTATCTTTATTTTTTATTTGTGACTTACAAAATTATTCCTGAGTTATTTTTTGCACCCATATTTATTTCCTTTAAATCAGATATTTATTGATAGCTTATAACAGTTTTTACCAACTGGCGGCCCACGAAGCCTTTTTTGTGGCTCGCGAAATAAAATATATTAGTTGTCATTTTTTTGCTGACGATTTCTGCAGAAAATCTATATGAGTTTAAAGTACTTTTCTTCTTTAAAAAAAACCTGATTTCTTCGTTTCTGTGAAATTTAACAAACCAACGGTGTAAAGAAATTTATTTCTCAGGTAAAAATCTACTTCTTATTTTAATTTGTAATTTAATACTTTTGTTTTGTACAAGTTGATAAAAATTTGACAGTCATATTTAATATTCTTTCAAACATAAAAGTGTCCTATATAAAATTTTGATAAAGTTTCGACCCGAAATTTGATTGGTGTTTTCAATTGCGGCCCCCGTCTTCATGTAAGTTGGAAATCCTTGGCTTACAACATTTAGATCAGCGGTTCCCAATTTGTTTCGGCAGTGGAACCCTAAATGATCGACCTTCTCTTGTCGGAACCCCGAATAAGTTTCATTAGCAATTAAAATCATTTTTTTTTTAATTATTTTGAAAATATTGATGTGAATGAATAAAATTATTTCATCAGATCATTTTTATCAACATTAGTCCTAAAATTGGGTTTTTTGTCAGACAGTCGAATTCACTGGTCGAGAGTGGCCTTAATAGTCTAGTTCTTAACTTGATTTTAGTACTTGCATAAACTGAAAAATGAATGAGCTGAAATATGGTTTACGTGAAGCCGCAACCATTGGCTTTACAGTCAGGCACGCTTACTGGTCGGCCACCTGGCCGGCTCTTTCGAAAAATTTATTGTTTATAAAAACTATAGAAAATCAAGATTTGATCAAGCTAGAAAAAACGCATTGGATACCTTTGGACATCCCAGCAATGCCTGGTTGATTCGAATTCCGCACCCGGCTCGCACCAACCACAGTACTGACGTCAAAATAGACGGATCATGGGTTAGAGTTTCCTTGTCATCGGGTTAACCGTGGGAAGTTCTTCGTGGTTTTCCTCTCCACGTAACGCAAATACGGGTTAGTTCCATCAAAGAGTTCTCCACGAAAGTAAATTTCTCCCAATACTTAATCCATTAGTTCCCTTGTCTTCTGGATTGGGCTCAAAATTACAAAGTCGTAAAGAGTCGTAAACCCAAAAAGTTTACTCTGTTGTTCACCAATGGTTATAAAATTAAATGTATCTTATACTGCCAGGATAGTGCGGTCGGTAGGGTGTTGAACTCGTGTTCGTGAATGAACAGAAATTTGAATCCAGCCAACCGAAGAATCCCGTGTTTTAAATGGTAACTGGTGCGCTTTAAATCTGTTGGTTTCACTAAGTCCTCCGGGTGCCCATAACAAATCAATACCTTTGGGGATACTGATCCAGAAGTGCAGGATAACAGTGGGAGTTTCTTGGGGTTTTCCTCTCCACGTAACGCAAATACGGGTTAGTTCCATCAAAGAGTCCTCCACGAAGGTAAATTTCTCTCAATACTTTATTCCAGGAGTTCTATTGTCTTCTGGATTGGGTTCAAAATTACAAAGTTACGATGTTCATTAGTAAGTCGTAAGCCCGCAATTAGTTCAGCTGTTCAACGACGGTTACAAAATATAATAAAATGAAAAAATGTAAGCGTGCGAGCAATTTACTGATTGATTCACGGTTGGTACGAGCCTGTTCAGAGAGTGTATTGATTGTAAGGTGTATTTCTAATTTCAATTCAAATCAATAAACTGATAATATTCTCATTACACCAGTTGCACTTGAAACTAATTGATTCGCCATAAATTTTGAATAAAATTCGATTTGCTCATACAAGTCTGGATATCCAAGTTAACAGTTTCAGAAAACTGTCATGATATTGCGTTTGCCTCTGTTGCACGCAAATCCATTCGATTCCTTTTCAAGAATTCGATTCACCATTAAGTTTTAGTGAAATCACGATTTGATCGGACACGATCGCAAGCTCGGAACGCCCCCGTGAAACTGAATGAAGAAATTAATTCCATTGACAATATCGCAAATCTGCCGAAGAATCTATTTAGAGATATGAGCTACAGTGGAGCGTTTTTTTACCCTTCCTTCCTTCCTTCTGCATTCTCGCCACGGGTAGAAGACTCGACTCCATATTGATTTCATCGATCGGCGGCTAGAATCGACCACGAGTCGTATTATGTGTCCACGAATCAAATCTCAGACGACATGTGGACCTCCGATAATTACTTTTTATATTTATCTCCGAACATCTCAACACTACTCGATTGTTGGATAGCCTGGCTCTCATAACTGACGGATAAGGGGGAGGGGGAGAGGAACATTTACTAATCGTCTGCTTGTTCTGTTCTAAGAGGGCTTTGAACCTGTGGCAGTTATGTCATCATCAAAATGTTCTACGTACATTGCGAGGAACTGATGATTTTCGGATCTGAAGAAATATATGCTAATATAATGGTATAATTATGATTAAGTGTTTATTTCTTGTAATTTGTTGAAACAATATCAAGTGTACGAAATCATTTGTAAAAGATTAAAAAGAAATTGATTACGTTATTTTGGGTGAACTATATATCAAAACTAACTAAATTCATTATACTGGGAAACAATTAGTTTTCAGTTGTATAAGATATTTTAACAGATCTTAAATACTTTCGCATAGTTGATCTGAATTCTGCTATCGGTTTCTCTCTTCAAGCTATAGTTTTTATACAATTCAGTTCAAATCAGGATTTTTTAAATGCACACGAAAGACTGCTATGTGTCCTCACTTCCCTGGTAAGTATGTCCTGGTTGGAATTAAGCGATAATACGTTTATCAATCAATTAGTTAAGGTCATATTTCTTTTCTCTCATGTGTTATTTTCAAATAGGCAGACGTGTCTATATAAATGTGTATACGTGTCTATATAAATTTATACTTTTTTTTATAAACTAGCACATTCCGACCAAAAAAAACTAAACTTAAAACGTCATTTTCAAAATATCTGTTGCCTTTTTTTCAATTAATGAAGCAAATTTATTACCACTATACCCAAATTATGAAGATCAAGTTTTTGTATAAATGGAATGAAACATTTATACCCTAGTGTTATCTTTAATTTATGGAAGTGACAATAATAATTGAAAATTGTATTTATATATTGTATCCCGTGTTTTAAATTAATAGTTTTTTTTTTCATTTGGAACCCATTCACGGATTTGTTCAATTCATTCATTTGTTCACTCATTTATTCATTCAATTACTTACACAATTATTAACTCATTTCTACACTTAACACCCCTACTAATTCACTCATTCACTAATTCATTCAATCACTAGTTATTGACATTTTTAATCACAATGCCAAAATAAGTACAAGATACATTTTTTTTAAACTGAATAAAAATTCATCATAATTACGGAAATAATACTTTATATCAATGGCTCTAAATATATGACGCTATATGATGAATCAATACATATGAAGCTATCCTTCAAACTGGATAAAAAAAGAATATTCATCATAATTACGGAAGTATGACTTTATATAAATTATTCTCTATATATGACGCTATATCACGAATCAATATACACTGGTGGACAAAATTAACACAACATCAGAATTGAACACAGCTTCAATGGGCTAATGTTCTCTTCACCGATGAGTCCAGATTCAGTCTACAATCGGTTTCTGGACGGTTATCGATATGGAGGGAACCTGGAACCCGATACCATCCCAGCAACATTATCGAAAGGGACCATTATGCTGGTGGAGGACTCATGGTTTGAGCAGGGATCATTCAAGATACCAGCACACCACTCCATGTGTTTGACAATGGTTCCGTGAATGCCCAGAGGTACAGGCAGGAGGTCCTAGGGCCCTATATGCGTCTTTTCAGGGGCGCTGTTGGCCCTGAGTTCATTTTTATGGACGACAATGCGCAACCACATAGGGCTCTCATGGTTGATGAGTATCTGGAACGCGAGGATATTCAACGAATGGATTGGCCAGCCAAATCCCCTGACCTGAATCCTATTGAACATGCTTGGGATGCTCTTGGAAGAGCTATTGTGATGCGCCAACCTCCCCCCAGAACCATTTTGGAGTTAAAAACTGCTCTGGTGGAAGAATGGGATGGTCTTCCACAAGTCCTCCTTAACTCCCTTATTAACAGAATGCATACTCGTTGCGCATGCTGTCTGTCTGTCAGGGGTGACCATACACCATACTAGAGGCAACACTCTCTGTACAAGTCTCACTTTTATTGTCATCTTTTATCCTTAAGTTCAGACTACATTGGATATATTGGCAATGGGTCTTGCCAGCGAATGGCACTTTCATTTTTGTTTTGCATACTTCATTATCATGGAATAAACTATTTCCACACCAAATTTCAGATATTTATATTCAGTATTTTTTGAGATATTCGGGAAAATGTCTTCCATCACTTAACTTTGTCCACCAGTGTATATGAAGCTATCCTTTAAACTGGATAAAAAACGAATACTCATCATAATTACAGAAATATGACTTTATATAAATGGTTTTCTGTATATGACGCTATATGACGAATCAATACATATGAAGCTATCCTTTAAACTGGATAGACAATGAATACTCATCATAATTACGGAAGTATGACTTTATGTAAATGACTCTCTATATATGACGCTATATCACGAATCAATATATATGAAGCTATCCTTTAAACTGGATAAAAAACGAATACTCATCATAATTACTGAAATATGACTTTATATAAATGGCTCTCTATATATGACGCTGTATGACGAATCAATACATATGAAGCTATCCTTTAAACTGAATGCAAAAAGAAAGACCATTCTAATTTAAAATATTGAATGATGTTCCCCTCATACTTAATAACTTTCAATAAAATCCATGTCTTCTCATCTTAAATTAACATAAGTTTATAGAAAGAAAATATTTTAGTTTTGATATAAACTGTGTCATTTAATAATTATTCTCTAATTCATTAGCTTATTCATTTCTCATATCAGGAATCATTATTAGTTTTTAGATTGATTTTTTTTAAAAGTGAATGGTGTCATATTAAGTAAACAAATATTAAGTAACATCGGCTAAATCTTAAATAACTACTGAAAATTATTAAATGGTGCTGCATTAAAAATTATCACATATGATGAGATTATTTCGTAAAATGAATAATAACGGAATGTCTAGCACATGTAAACATTTAAATGATGCATGTCTAAGATAATGCTCTTATAAAGTTCATATTCTCTCACGCACGGCTAACATAAATTAATAAAATTCTAAAAGCATTTGCTGTACTGACAAGTGAATGTGGTAAATCGTTTTGAAAAGAACCAAAATTCATTCAATTTACATTTAGTTCTTATCAACCCTTACAAGACAGGCTGAAGAGGAAAGAAGTACTACCCCAGACCCATACGCTCTGAGAGTATACGTGCTAATACGCGATGTAATACGAGAGAACAGTATCGAGATCACGTCCGTATGATATAAAGTTACTTAAGTCAGAAAGGTCTGTTACATAATATGGGCAATGAAGAGAAAAATCGCGTGATCATGCATACGTGATCACTGACATGAAAGGGTTAACAAAAACATTTAAGCCAATATATAAATTAAAAAAATATTTTGGATTTGATACAAATTGGCTTTGCTTACAATTCTGGTGGGTTTGACGAGAACCATAAAAGGTGCGTAAACGTGCATATTTTTTCCGGAAACAAAATTATACTCCGAAGTTAAATCAGAAAAATTCGAATCAAATCGAAAAATATCGAATTATTTATACAATTTATAAAAATATTGAAAAATGTGGTGTCTAGCTTAATTAATAGTCTAGAGACTAGATAGAAAATTTTCCTATTCATTGCTAAAGAACGATTTTTTTATTAGCATAAGTATATTCTGATAGCTGCATTGTTATACTGTAGAGCAAAGTTTCAATTGTTCGCGGACCCCTGGAAGTCCACGCACTACAAAGTACCAGGAGTCCGCGAAATAATTCATAATTATATTATAAATTATTGTAATATATATTTATAAAATATTTTTAGAAAAATTTGCTAATTTTAACCTCTTTTAAAAGATTTTTTTTCCTTTTTAATATTCATCACTTTTACATTTTAGTCACCTGTGATATCTCTGTTTTTGACGTAAATTTACTTCCACTATTTTATTAAATTTTTTAAGTCACCTTCTGTTAGTTACTAAATTCGTTATATGTTCTTCGCCAATAAGACTATTTAGTAATAGTGTGAAAAAAATAATACCTAATAATGCTTAACAGTTTTGCAATGTCTTATTTTAAAATGAGTGAGTACCGTTTTATACAAAGCTTATGATAAAAATAAGTATATCTTATTTATTGTTTAATAGTTGTGAAATGGTTGATAAATATAGATACAGATTTAGTTATATTTATAATAAAACTTTGCATTATAAGGTCATATTATATTTCCTCAAGGAGAAAAAAATTCTGATAAAATTATCGTATTGAATGGTTATGAAATTTTTGGTAAAAAAAACATAATTCTGGTTACGAAACGAAAATATACGGTATTTAAATCCTTCATCTGATAATTTTTCCGTTCATTTATGAACGGTAATTTTACCAGAACTTTTACCGGAAATTTTGATTTTCAAAATTCGAGATCTTATTACCACAGATGAGAAAAAATACCAAACTGAAAAGTAAATTGAAAGGAATAAATGGTTATTTATTTCATGCTCTAATGAGTCATTAATTATAACCAATTTCGACTACATTTACCAAATTTTAACACATATTGCAAAACCAGATTTTACTCTTAAATTTTACCTAAATCATGACAAAAGCGCTTTGGTAAAAATTACCACACTTTTTCGTGTCTCATAGCCATAAACACGGTAAATTTTATCCTATATATCAGTCAAAGTAAAAAAAAGAATAGTAATAACAAATAATAATAAGAAGAAAGGATGATAAATAACCGATGCAGATAAATACCTTTAAATTGAGGATAAAGAAATATTTTCTGCCCTTTAACATTAGAAAAAGCTGTCAAATATTCCATTTAATAATTTTCGCTTTCACTGTTGAAAGAAAGGAGTGAGATTGAAGAATGATATCAAACGGATTTAGATAATGGCTTTAATTTTTGAACTATATTTGTCAATCAGCCAATATACTAGCTCAGAAAGATACAAAGTAGGACAAACCTATCTTTATAATGATCTTTATCCATTACTCTCTAGCTTTAATATACAATAGCACAAAATTTACGCACCATTTATCCTCATTTTATGTGGGTTAGGAGTGCTAGGATTTTGTTACAATATAAATATCTATCGTTATATTTTTGACAAAGTAGCTATAGTTAAATAAACCATTAATTTAGGGAAATTATCACCGATATTTGATTTTTGTTCTTAAATTTTTTCCCATTTACGCATTGTCAACCTTATTGGACCAAAATATCGTTTAAATTAGTTGTAATGTTATTACGATGTTAATTTGAACTATATTACCTTACAAATTGTTCTCTTTTTGATTTGAACTTGATTAAACGAAGATTGAAATTCCAAACAAGATATGATTTGATCTGTAGCAACATTATTACGGTGTCAACTTTAACCAGATTATCGTGCAAGTCATTCTTTTTTTATTTGAACTTCATTAAACGATACTAGGTCTTGAAATTCGACTAAAACAAGATAGGAATATCGTTTAAATTTGTTGCAACATGATTTCTGTGTTAATTCAAAACATATTATCGTGCAATTCATTCCTTTTTGACTTCAACGTGGTTAGACGATGCTAGATTTGAAATTTGACATCGTTTGGTTTTGTTACAATTACGATGTTAATTTAAACCATATTGTGGTGCATGTCATTCCTTTTTTAGTTGAGATGATATTAGTGCGAGTATCGACGAAATCATGTTTCGATTTATTAACATTTAAATTTGCTACAACATTATTACTATGTTGATTCAAACCATATTATGGTGCAAATCATCCCCTTTTTTTATTAGAACTTAATTAAACGATTTTGGAGATGAAATTCGACGAAAATATGGTGCGGTTTAACACCTTGTTCAGATTGCATCAAATTTGCACAATACTACTTTTTGAAATATCAATATTAATTATCACCTGATTTACAATAAATTAAAATTCATTTCAATGGGTTAATTTACGAATAAATGGTGTGAGATATTAAGACCAATTATGTCTGCCAGAGTTCGAAACGCAGCAAATTAGCAGTAGCTATATACTTAGACAAGAGCCATACTTTATCCTCAGAAAATTCTGTTCAATGTTAAACCATATTATTTTGCTGATTTGATTTCAATCATCGTAATATATTAAATTAAATTTTGTTTTCGTTCGAGTTAAATCGTGTAAACAATTTCAATCAAATTATTAATTTGCATAATAATGTGGTTCAGTTTAGCACTGCATTAAGGCTTCAGCAATTTTAAACCATTTACGATTTTGAGAAGTTAGAGAGATTAGTGGAAAAGAGTTTTAAATGACATTTTATTGAATTTCGAAATGAACACTAATTCAACAGGGATTCATTTGCAAAATACTGTGATTCAATTTGGCACCACATTAAGGTTTCAAATTTTTAAACTGTGCTATGGTTATTAAAGGAAAACGTGTACTCAAGTTCAACCAAGGATTAATTTGCATTATAATGTGGTTCAGTTTAGTATCACATTAAGGTTTCAGCACTTTTAAACTATTTTACGATTCAACACTGGGGAATTGAAAAGATTAGTGAAAGAGTGTTTTAAATGATATTTTATTGAATTCCGAAACATACACAAATTCAATTGGGATTACTTTGCAAAATATTATGGTTTAGTTTAGCATCACAATAAGGTATCAAAACTTTGAAATGCCTTAAGGTTGTTAAATGGAAAGGTGTACTCAAGTTCAACCAAGGATTAATTTGCATTATAATGTGGTTCAGTTTAGTATCACATTAAGGTTTCAGCAATTTTAAATATTTTATAATTCAACACTGGGGAATTGAAGAGATTAGTGAAAGAGTGTTTTAAATGATATTTTATTGAATTCCGAAACATACACAAATTCAATTGGGATTACTTTGAAAAATATTATGGTTTAGTTTAGCATCACAATATGGTATCAAAGCTTTGAAATGCGTTAAGGTTGTTAAATGGAAAGGTGTACTCAAGTTCAACCAAGGATTAATTTGCATTATAATGTGGTTCAGTTTAGTATCACATTAAGGTTTCAGCAATTTTAAATATTTTATAATTCAACACTGGGGAATTGAAGAGATTAGTGAAAGAGTGTTTTAAATGATATTTTATTGAATTCCGAAACATACACAAATTCAATTGGGATTACTTTGAAAAATATTATGGTTTAGTTTAGCATCACAATAAGGTATCAAAACTTTGAAATGCCTTAAGGTTGTTAAATGGAAAGGTGTACTCAAGTTCAACCAAGGATTAATTTGCATTATAATGTGGTTCAGTTTAGTATCACATTAAGGTTTCAGCAATTTTAAATATTTTATAATTCAACACTGGGGAATTGAAAAGATTAGTGAAAGAGTGTTTTAAATGATATTTTATTGAATTCCGAAACATACACAAATTCAATTGGGATTACTTTGCAAAATATTATGGTTTAGTTTAGCATCACAATAAGGTATCAAAACTTTGAAATGCCTTAAGGTTGTTAAATGGAAAGGTGTACTCAAGTTCAACCAAGGATTAATTTGCATTATAATGTGGTTCAGTTTAGTATCACATTAAGGTTTCAGCAATTTTAAATATTTTATAATTCAACACTGGGGAATTGAAAAGATTAGTGAAAGAGTGTTTTAAATGATATTTTATTGAATTCCGAAACATACACAAATTCAATTGGGATTACTTTGCAAAATATTATGGTTTAGTTTAGCATCACAATAAGGTATCAAAGCTTTGAAATGCCTTAAGGTTGTTAAATGGAAAGGTGTACTCAAGTTCAACCAAGGATTAATTTGCATTATAATGTGGTTCAGTTTAGTATCACATTAAGGTTTCAGCAATTTTAAATATTTTATAATTCAACACTGGGGAATTGAAAAGATTAGTGAAAGAGTGTTTTAAATGATATTTTATTGAATTCCGAAACGTACACAAATTCAATTGGGATTACTTTGAAAAATATTATGGTTTAGTTTAGCATCACAATATGGTATCAAAGCTTTGAAATGCGTTAAGGTTGTTAAATGGAAAGGTGTACTCAAGTTCAACCAAGGATTAATTTGCATTATAATGTGGTTCAGTTTAGTATCACATTAAGGTTTCAGCAATTTTAAATATTTTATAATTCAACACTGGGGAATTGAAAAGATTAGTGAAAGAGTGTTTTAAATGATATTTTATTGAATTCCGAAACGTACACAAGTTCAAAAGTGAGTTATTTCAAAATACTGTTGAACTTGTGAAGTTGAACATAACAAGGTTTCAGCAATTTTAAACTATCTTATCATTATCGGGGTTCAGTTTAACACCGTATTTAGGTTTTGAAAATTATAAACTATCTTACGGTTCAATATGCGGGAAATGAAGATGTTAGTTTTAATTAAGGAATCCAATTTTAAGGAAGGTAAAGACTTTGTTCCCAAAAATGTCGTTAAGGATTGCTAAAATAGTGGGGAAAAACAGCTAAAAATGTTGTTGGAGACAGTTAAATTTTCAACAAAAGGGTCTTTCTTTTGCCTATAAGTTAATATTGTGTTCTGTTTAATGCATTACGACACCAAAATTATTTGGAAAGTGTTTCTGGATATGATTGCATGATAGTACTGAACGAAGTACTCGTTTTTAAAAAGTATTTAAAATTTTAAAACAATTTAGCGAATTTTTTCATTTTATATTTCATTATTTTACTGTTTGTTCTTAACAATTACAAGTTACTATAATTAGTATAAATCAATATTTTGTCCAAATATTTTGCATAAGACAGATTCTGGAAAAGACCAGGGAATTTGGAATTGGTACCCACCACCTATTTGTGGATTTCAAAACTGCTTACGACAGTGTAAACCGGAAGCGACTCATTGAAGCTATGCGAGAATTCAATATCCCGGACAAGCTTGTACGACTCACCACACTTACACTGTGTAAGACCATGCAGAAAGTGAAAATCCAAAATGACTTCTCGGAACCAATGGAGGTAAAAAATGGTGTAAGGCAAGGCGATGCTTTGGCATGCCTACTTTTCAATTTGGCATTGAAAAAAATTATCAGAGATTCAGGAATCAATACCAGAGGACATATCTTTCATAAGTCTGTCCAAATTTTCGCATTTGCCAATGACATTGACATCATAGCGCGAACACAATCTGACTTAAAGCAAGCTTTTCTATCCATGGAAAAAGAGGCAGAAAAAATGCATCTCACTATTAACCAGGAGAAAACCAAGTATATGCAATGCACCAAAATAACTGATTCTACAACTCACTTGCAAATTGGTGAATACAAGTTTGAAAAAGTAAACAGTTTTGTTTATCTTGGTTCTGAAGTCAACGTTAATGGCAATATCGCACCCGAAATACAAAGAAGAATCAATAGTGCAAGTAAATGTTTTTATGGATTAAAAAAATATTTGAAATCAAACCTACTAAAAAGAGATACTAAACTGTTAATTTATAAATGCTTAATCAGACCTATCCTAACATATGCCTCAGAAACTTGGACAACAACACAGAAAGATGAGAATTCCTTGGGAATCTTCGAACGTCGGATCCTAAGATCCATTTTTAGGGGCAAACAAGCTGATGGTACTTGGTACAGACGTTCAAACTGTTACTATAATAGTTTGTAACAGTTATAGACGTTCAGTTATAGACGTTCAAACTCTATCGGGCCCTTAGAGAGCCTGATGTTGTCAAGTATGTAAAAATCCAAAGAATTAAATGGGCTGGTAACATCATTCGAATGAACAGATAGCGTTCGACAAACATAATCTTTTCGGCTCAGCCCATCGGATCAAGGCCCAGAGGTCGACCAAAACTGAGATGGGCCGACTGCTTGGAAAGAGACTTTTCAGTCTTAAAAGTCTCAAACTGGAAGACAACTGCCAGGCGGAGGCAGACCTGGAGGAAGTTGATTGAGAAGGCCAGGGCCCACCCGGGGCTGTCGTGCCATTGAGGAAGGAAGGAAGGATAATTAGTATAAGCAATCATCCATTATGTAGGAAACCCCTTAAAGAACAGAACAAAAGTACTGCACAATATTGCATCATACTTTAATGATTTAAATCCAGAATTGCACTAAACTGTTTTATATGCAATTTTCATGTTTTATTTTATATTTTATTACCGTCATTGAACAGCCGACCCAATTTTTTTGGGTTTACGACAACTGATGTCCATCTCCATAGCCTTGTAACTTTGAACCCAATTCAGAAGACAAGGGAACTCCTAGATCAAGTATTGGGAGAAATTTGCCTTTGTGGAGGACTTTTTGATGGAACTAACCTGCATTTTTGTTACATGAGAGGGAAACCATAACCACCTTCTATGGTTAGCCTGACGGCAAGGGGACTCTTGCCCATGATCCTTGATATTTTACGTCAGCACTGTGGTCGGTGCGAGCCGGGCGCGGAATTCGTATAGACTGGCCATCGCTGGGATACGAACCCGGTTCACCTCATTGGAAGGCGAAAGCTCTCTCCCCTGAAGCTCGTAATTTTCATATTAACGAAAAAAAGTGTATAACCATTGTGTGTTCAAAAAACCTTTACAGTGTGCCAAACTAAAAAGGTCTGGATTATTTTTTATTCCGCAAATATTATTTAATTTTTTACGTATAAAAAGTTGGCACTTCGTGATGATTGAGTAGAAAAAAATGTTGTTCGTAAATAGAATTTCATTAAATAATAAAGCCTGTAAGGTAAATGTGACAATTGCGTGATGCACCACCACATTTAGTATTTCAGAAAAAACAGCTTATCAGCTCTCTTCATTAACATGCATGAACAGTTTATAGTTTCATTTAATTTTGTAAAGCATCAAGAACCAGGGAAGGAAACTAATACAATTATGAATATTTTGGGTGTGCCTTGTTTTTTAAAAAAAATATAAATAAAAAGTTTGTTGGATGAAGAAAGTTCATTTCGATATAGAAAACTGTTTTATTACCGGGTGTCTAAAATATGACCGACAATTTTCTCAATTTAAATAATGACAGAAATGGAAATGTACGCTTTCCGGCATTCAGCTTAGGTAAACAGGGATTTCGTTTTTACCGAATTTCTCAATTTCTTAAAACGTTCGTCCTGAGAATGAACTGCCTACTAAAAAATAATTTTTTACTGAATATCAGATGATTCCACCTCAAATATTTTCGTTAGTAAATTTTCACTGGTGCATCTGCAAATTTCGTTTTCTAAAATGCACCACATTGATTTTGGGAAAAATGATTATTTTGAAAACATAATTCTTTTGAGATAGTAGTGCCTTCTATTGAGAAATTTTATAACTAATTATGAATTTTGGTACGAATTATAACTGGTTTTCTTTACGAAATGCATATACATTTCTATCTCGTTATAGTTTTCTTTAAATTTAGTTTTGTAACAGTTGGTTACTTTTGTGACAATTGCTACTCTTTCTTCTTCTTAGTATTTGCCCAATATTTTTTAATGAACAGTTATCGTAATTTTCAAAGAGTTTTTATTCAGACATATATGGGAACGGAAGTTAGCGTGAATATTGAGCTATTATACAAAAGGGAAATATATCTGTTATTTATCACTCGAAATTGCTCTGTCAATTTTAGACTGTGGTGCCCTTTTATATGTAGTGCATGATAAAACACTTGATAGTTAATTCTCAAATTGTTAATTATCAAATGTTCTTATGCAGGAAAAATGGATTCTTAATTTGCTTTTTAATTACAATTTTAGAATTAATTATTATTTGCATTAAAAATGGTACATGATGGACCATTTTGTTTTTGTAATTTGAACCGAGTACCATTTGTTTACTCTATCACATAGTTTCATCTAAAAGGCGGAAATAACGCTGAAATTCGGTATAGTACAGTGTGTGCATAAAATTCAAAAAAAGAAAAAAAAATTAATAGCATTCAGTTTCTTTACTATTTTTAAATTTTATTTGAAGCGTACTTTAATAAATAGATGCATAATTTTAAGCGTGATTAATTAATGCACGAAGTGA
Source organism: Parasteatoda tepidariorum (assembly GCF_982258835.1). Taxonomy (NCBI): domain Eukaryota; kingdom Metazoa; phylum Arthropoda; class Arachnida; order Araneae; family Theridiidae; genus Parasteatoda; species Parasteatoda tepidariorum. The sequence goes on from NC_141758.1 coordinate 27,183,012, forward strand.
ATTATATACTATTTTAATAAAAATGTTGCTAATATTTTACTAACCGGCATTTGCGTTACATGGAAAAGAAAAACTCGAAAACCTTCCACGGTTTCCCGATAGAATTTTCTAACCCGTGATCTATCTACCTCAGAGAATAATTTATGTCACTACTATTGTCGGTGCTAACCGGGTGCAGAATTCGTATTGACTAACCATCGCTGGGATTCGCAACCGGGTCACTTCATTGGATGGTGAGGAATCTATCTCCTGAGCCACAGCAGTTGGGACAAAAATATTGATATGCATTTAAACTAACTTTATACAAACTCTTTGTTTCAGCAGCAAATGGTCCCGCAGTGGACTGATTGTTAAGACACGTTTCCCAGCAGATCAAAGAAGTAAAGCATCACATGCTGCGGTCAGTTTGCGGGTGGATGACCATTTGGATCAGTCTGCGTAGGGATCGAGGGTGTGCTGTATTGATCCTCGTTAAACTGTTCTACCGTAAGGTGCTCGACTTCACGTGCAGGTCGTCGGGCTTCCGAAGCAGGGGTGCCATTCCCTCTGCAGAGGATCAAAATTTTGATGCATTTCTTCGGATCATCCTCAGGGATATTTCCCAGACCGTCGCCAATAGTCCAATGTGCAGCTCTAGTGCGACGTAAATAAATAACAACAACAACAAATGTTGTGGAATATTTTATATGGCGAAACTCTTGACACTATTTGAAAGGTACGTCTGAACTTTTGCCATAATCCATGAAAATTTCAGATTGATCGAAATGAGGAGATGAAATTAATAATTTCTTTCCATCTTCATAGAAATTTTGAAATCATTCTAAAGGATTGCAATAATTATATTAGTATACCTTTTAAATTATAATGGCATTTAAAAGAGGAAGAAGCTTTTAACTTTTTTAAAAAGCTTTTTTAAGTCATTTTGATCGATTCAAATTTTCTCATGGGCAAAAAAAAGCCATTTCGAAAAGCTTCAAGCAGGAATTTTCAAATTATGCCAACAATTTTGCCATATAAAATCTTCCAGAATATTTGCTGCTAAAAGAAAAATTGTTTACTTAGTGTTATTATTGAAGTATTCCCATAGCCTAGTGAGTAGGGCACTGGCCTCATGTCCAAGAGGTCGTGGGTTCGATCCCCCCCCGCCGAAGATTCCACGTTTAGTAAATGGTGACTATTACACGTTAAATCTGTCGAATCACAAAGTTCTCCATGCTCCTATAACAAATTATACCTCTGAGGGTACTGATCCAGGAGTTTCCTTGTCTACTGGATTGGTTCAAAATTACAAGGCTACGGAGTTGAACATTTGTAGTCGTAAGACTAAAATTTTGTCAACTGTTCTACGACTGTTAGAAAATTATTAAATTAAACCCTGTATGCTGTGTAAAAAATACATTTAAATGTAAGTGGGCGTTTACAATAGATTCAAAGCACAGTACAGCCAGTATTCCATAATAGATTATTTATTTAAATAAATATTATACTTCACGACCTGAATTGTGAATTTATTTTGCTATATGCAATTTTTTGCAATTCTTTTCTAAATAATTTACCGATGCTATTCTCTCTTTTACGCATTTTAAAATTTTCTCGGAGAAAACATAAATCAAAAATAAATTCCTTGTCAAAGGGAGTTGGAGGAAAAGAATATCTTCAAAGCGAGTAAAAAATGTGATAAATTCTGTTCCCAATAAAAAAGGAAGAAATAAAGTAGCACAACATTAGGTGTTCTGAATACAAAAAAGATTGATTTCTCAATTCCAGGGACGAATACTTTTTTGGCGAAACTCCAACAACATGGATAAATTATGGCTGAACTCTATTTGCCTCTGAATGAAGCTTCAACACTTGGAACAGAAGTGATAAGACAAAACCGTTTTTTCTTGACAAGTTGCTACATTTAATGAGCGATTAACGGATTGACTAGGATAAAATTATTAAAATACTATTTTTTGATGAAATTGAGTTCTTGGATTGTTTTTCATGAAACTATTTCTTGGTGAATACGTCGAGGCAATATTTCATCAAATTGGAGTTATGACTGTCTTCTGTTGCCTTAGACTATGAATTTCATCATTAGGCTTAATGCTAATGGAACAGAAGTGATGAGACAAACCCTTTTTTTCTTGACAAGTTGCTAGATTTAATGAACGATTAACGGATTGTCTAGGATAAAATTATTAAAATATTATTTTCTGATGAAATTGAATTCTCGAATTGTTTTTCATGAAGCTATTTCTTGGTAGATGCGCCGAGGCAATATTTCTTACAATTGAAGTTATGACTGTCTTCTGTTGCTTTAGAATACGAATTTCATCATTAGGGTTAATGCAAATGGAGCAGAAGTGATAAGACAAAACCCTTTTTTCTTAACAAGTTGCTACATTTAATGAGCGATTAACGGATTGTCTAGGATAAAATAATTGAAATACTATTTTTTGATGAAATTGAATTCTTGGATTGTTTTTCATGAAACTATTTCTTGGTGAATGCGCCGAGGCAATATTTCGCCAAATTGAAGTTATGACTGTCTTCTGTTGCTTTAGAATACGAATTTCATCATTAGGCTTAATGCTACATATCGATACTCTTAATTGTCCCTTCTACTCCGATTTGAACTCTTTAAAAAAAACATATATTTGTAATAAGTTTAATCAAAAAAATATTAAAAACTATGTGGGGACGAAAATTTCACCGATGAAATGGGCAGTGTTGTTTGCTGCTGATTAAGCCACAGAGAAATATAAAGTTTTCTCTTTATTGTTATAGCATAAGGAAGAGAATGCTTTTTTCTTTTAATGCGCTGCAAACTGGCAACACTTGCCCAAATGATTTTATCGCCACACTACGGCAAAAAGCTGAACTATTTGTTTAATTGATGATTTTATCGTATTCTTTTATTGGTTTTAATTGAATTTATGAAGTTCTTAATAATCGTTTGGTTATGTGTTTCATTTTAGTTGTATAAAATGCTTCGACGTTAATTATTCTTTGATAATGCCGTGTGTTAATGAAGATAAAATTATACTTTGCAAAGTAAATTACTATTTAATTAAAATATTTTAATTTCTCACCTTTTTTGTTTTTATATTTATTTCAATTATGAATGTTATTAGCATTATCACGAATGACTTGCACCGTTAATCCTTTCAAACTAATGGAAAAAATTAGCACGGAAAAGCGTTATTTGTGTATATTTTGTTCCTTTTCTCTGTTTATAGTAGAATTGATTCTGTTGAACTATCTGTAATTTATTCTGTTAAACAAAGTAACGTAGAACTCTGTTTTTAGTGGAAACAAGAGCAATTTAAAATGTGACAGAAATATTTTTTACGTATAATAGAACAAATATCTGAAATAAAAGAAAATTTTTATGTTTCTGCACAAATACGCAATAATAAAATACAAAACACTATATTAAATTCACACTATCCTATCTTTATTCAAATATTTTATTGGAATGAAGCAAGAAAAAAACACTTTTTTAAAACTAATCTCTATCAAAAAAAGTATTTCATTCATTTCTTCCTGCTATGAATCTAACCATTGTTCATGATATAATCGTAAAGAATAAATCGAATGACAGGGACACTTAATTATAACCATAGAGTGTTAATTATTTAAATAAACTGTATCAACTAACCGTTTCCTTTAAGTGTTACTGGAGGGCACAGAGGCCCGTTGAGCTGGAAGAAACCTTATAGAAAACGTCATGATGACGTCAGAATGGATTGTCTTTTATTATAGATCGCGGTTTCAGCTTATAAATTAGCATTTACACTTTTATCTAAAGCATAAAACATACAGCAATATAAAGCATATATAAATCGTAAAGCGATATCTAAAGCAATATATTATATGTGCGGTATTAGAGCAATATACTTCGATAGAAATTATTTTGTTCATTTTAGTCATATATTTTTATACACATTATTCTTCCATACAATAATAATTGTTACCCAGGAGTTGCCAAACATTTAGGGAAGAGAGTTACTTTTCGAAAGAGAATTATGCGTAAGATATTGCATAGATATGTGTAAGATATTGCATAGATATGCTTAAGATATTGCATAGATATGCGTAAAATATTGCATAGATATGCGTAAGATATTGCATAGATATGCGTTAGATATTGCATTTTTTCGTAAGATATTGCATTAAATTGCATAAGAAATGACGATGAAAGTGTTCTATTATTAGCACTAACTTTGCTTACCTGAACCTCTTTTCTCCTGCCCTGCCATTTTGGCCATCTTGCAACAGATTAGTTTAGTTTAGTAGTTACAGATTAGTTGTGAGACTGTCCACAAGAAGGTCTTAATTCGGACATTTGCCTTGATACTGCTGAAGCTGTGTATAGGACCTTTGATTCTATATAATGTCTTATAGATTTATCATTGATTTGTTTTTCATGCTCATAACAAGACAACCAACTTACTTTCTGTGGCAAGACAGCTTTGTCTGACCACATAATCTTTTTAAAATAATTAATTATATTTATATCGGACGTCAACGCACTGTAGCCTCTTTAAGCTAAAGTGGTAGATGACAGAACAAAATATCCACTGAATGTAAATGGATATTCACTACCTCTTTTTTTTGTGACGTCGCTTTTTGCTTGTGGCAATGTTCATGGCGCATATGGCAATGTTCGTAGCCAGGCATTCATAGGTTAATATTTAAAATTTGCATTTAATAGCAACTATATTTCAATAGCCTTCGCCCTATTTGTTCGACGTTACAACACACGTTGTTTCTTTGCCTTGAATTTTTATTTTGTTTATTTTTAATCTGTATACTAAGCTTTGTTTAGATTTTTTATTAAAACTCAACAATTTTCACACCAAGTGAAGAAAGGGTTAACATTGGAATAAACTTTGCGTGGATAAAGCTCAAATAATACCATGTAAACAAACATACTATAGTTCCAGTTCTATAATGAAAAACTTCTTTTAGTGTTCGAACACAGAATAAGCCATTCTTTCTGCGTTTGTCACTGAAGATGGTTCGGTACAAAAGAACCAAACGTATAGCATGTCTGTTACATTATTTGTGCAGGTATACCAATTCCATGTTTTTTAGCTTTATTCTAATTTAATATTGTTGTGATTTGAAATGCAAGAGAAAAAGAGCTAATAATACAGAGTATATCTTTATTTTAAAACTTTTTTAATTTAATTAAAGTTTATTAAACATTTTGATTATGTACTTACAATTTATATTATGAATTTATTTCATCAATTAAATTTAGTACCATAATGAAACAGTTTTTGAAATCAATAACTTTTCAACTAAGAAAATAATATCTTGTTTAACTAAGAAGACAATAATTTTTTTAAACATATATTTTCACATCATTAATCAATATGTAAAATCTTGATAGAATAGTGAATATAACGATATTTCTATTATTCTAGATTCTACGACTTAAAAACAAATAATTAATTCGTGACTAAAGATCATTAAAATAGTTCGTAAAATGAAACTACAACATAATTCGATTTATAAATTCACAAATGTGATCCGTAAAGTAAAAAAAAAATGCAATTGTCTATCAAATAAATGACTTGAAAATAATAATGGTACAACGATAATCAATAATTTATTATTATTCAAATAATGAAAAAATTAAGCCTTGGACTGGGTTTAAGTTTTTTATTCTATTTTCGCCTTTGTATTTACCGATTAGCCCATACTTACTGCATAAATTTTCATATTCATATTCATACTTTTTTTTTATTACATAGCAACCATTTAACCTAAAATTTTTTATTTCTGGAACACGTCTCTTTTTCAAACTATTAAAGACTGAAATCTTTCATTCCTAGTACTAATAATTGAAGAAGCTGAATATCCCTATCCAATATATCATATGTTAATAATATAAAATTAAATATTTTGTGATACATATATTTCCACGCTTGGGACTGATTAATTAGAGCATAAATTCAATCTGAAGAACTAAAACTCTAATTAGAATTTAAAATGTTTTTTAAACACTCATATGTACTCTAAATGTAACTTCAATAAATAACATGTTTTAAATTTACTGCGTGGAGATAATGGTTTTATACATTTTTCGGAACTACTATTCAAATAAATGCCAAGCGAAATAAGATATTAAAAACCGATGCAAAATTCTGATTTTCAAAGATAACTTTTGCATATAATTCATTTCCATTTTCATTCATTTTCGAAAGGAAAAAAAAAACATTTTAAAAACCTTATTTCATCAAAAATAATTGTTTTATGCTAATTGTTGGTCAGAGTTTTTTAAACAACTTGTCTGCTCTACTACTAAGTCAGTTTCAGAAGGAAAAAAAATCAGCTACTGTTACCATATAGGCTTCTTTAGCTTAAATAATGACACTGGGAAACAAATTTTTAAAAATTTACTCAAGTGAACACTAAGCGTCATCACTTCTCTGGTACGTTGGGCGTGGTAGAAATAAGGCGATGTTTCATTTAAATTCATGACAAGTTACGTTAAGGTCATCTGTTGTTTGACTTTAAAGTTATTTTCAAAAGTATTTTATAGGGTCGTGATGGTTTTGGGGATAGAGCGTTTGCCTCCTTATGAGCTGAACCGGGTTCGAATCCCAGAGATGGTTGGTCGATGCCGAATTCCGTATCCGGCTTGCACTGAACGCAGTGCTGACGTAAAATATCATCAATGGTAAACTGATTATGAGATGGAGTCCCTTACCATCAGGCTAATCGTGGTAGGTTTTCGTGATTTCCCCCTCAATTTAACGCAAATGCGGGTTATATCCATCAAAAAGTCCTCCTCTAAAGCAAAAATTTCTTCCAATTTTTTATTCCTTTGTGTTCTGGATTGGGTTCAAAATTACAAGGCTACGGAGTTGAACATTTATAGTTGTAAACCCGAAACATTTGCTCTGTTGTTCAACGGCGGTTATAAAATAAAATGTATCTTATACGGCCAGGATAGTGCGGTCGGTAGGGCGTTGAACTCGTGTTCGTGAACGAACAGAAATTCGAATCCAGCCAACCGAAGAATCCCGCGTTTTAAATGGTAACTGGTGCGCTTTAAATCTGTTGGGGTCACAAAGTCCTCCGAGTTTTCATAACAAGTCAATTCCTTTTGGGATACTGATCCAGGAGTGCAGGATAACTGTGGGAGATTCTTGTGGTTTTCCTCTCTATGTAACGCTAATACGGGTTAGTTGCATCGAAAAGTCCTTCACGAAGGCAAATTTCTCCTAATACTTTATCCAGGAGTTCCCTTGTCTTCTGAATTGGGTTCAAAATTACAAGCCTACGGAGTTGAACATTGGTAGTCAAACTCAAATTTGGGTTGGCTAATCAACAACGGGTATTAAAACATGTATTTTAAAATAAGACAAGTGTATTTTGTAACTTTATAAATAAACTGAACTAAAAATATCTGTAGATTTCGGAGCAAAAATAGTTCAGTGGTTATAGATTTTTAATCCCCACATCGGATTAGCTAAGATCAAGTACTTGCACAAATACAACAAATAATTTGTTCCCCAGTGTAGTGTATTTAAAGCGCGTTTTACATAACAAAAAGTTTTACCTTACATTTTACAAAAAAAACTGTTTATTCCATGGTTAACATTTCGAATTCTAACACAGATGTGTTATCTAAAATGGTTTTCATAATTTTAATAAATCCTTTGTAACTCCCAATATGTATGATTGATTTGAGATTAAATTCTCCTTTTCAACGATCACTATATACTGTAGATACGTACAGTATATACGTACAGTATATATATAGATTAATAGATAAACAAGTCTAGACTTGTGATTACCGATAATGTAATATAAGATATGAATGTTCATATAAGATATGAATGTTTAATCACATTTTGTTTGCATCTTTAAATCAGACTCATATTGCCTTTTGAAAGGTTATTTGTTGAATGCAATACATGTTTAATTTGTTTTATTTTAACATGCTTGATCTAAATTGCAGAATGATCTATTTAAAATTTTGCTCAATTCAAAAACTTTTGAAAACACCATATCAAAAGATCTAGATACCCACAATTTCATTAGATCATTGTTTCAATTTGCGAGCTAGCCCTTATTCTTTAATGACTATTTACTTTAAAAATCTTTGTTCTTTTATTTTACACACCACAAATTTGTATATTTATTCAAAATTTTGGAATGTCAATAGACTGATTCATTTAGCATTTTAATATCATTAGGACAATTGGATAGCTGCAAATAACGTGATCATAGGCAAATATTTGCATTTATCGATTCAGAAGCCACACACGCGTGACGTCGCTTGCAGGTATCCAATTAAATCTGATTTAAATCACATGGTTAGACATAATTACTTCACTTCGTTTCGAGTTGTAAGTACTCAACTTATATTTCTTATTACCAATAGAATTCGAGATTACAAAAAAGTTTCATTATATCGCAGCGTTCCAGAATCTTTAAACGACATAAAACTAAAAATTTAAATCAATTCTTATTGGTGAAAGTTCATTAACTTCAACTTTTATAACTTAATCAGTTTAAAATAAACATGGCAGCTTTTCTGAACTTATGAAGGTCATAAGGCTAGTTTATATAAATAGAGAATTGCGAAAGTTCATTTACTTCAACTTTTGTAACATTATAAGTTTAAAAGTTATTGAAACATGAACCATGAAATTTGCATAAACCGTTATGGAAAAGAAAATTTTATTCCATGCAAATAACATTCCAAGTCGAGCGACAAAGTTCCAGAAAGTTCAGGGGTAAAATCAAACTGAACAACATACGACCTTTTCATCTAAGCCATTAGCGAAAAGGTTGTAATCTTTTTCATTCTGGTAAATCCTTTTGTTTATAAAAAGTTCTTTAAACTACCATTTGAAAACTTCCCCAATGTATTCCCAGTTTGGTAGAACGTCGCACATGATCCCATGGCGAGTTTATTGGCGACAGAGCGCTACACTAATTATCATCCCAAAATCCCTAACCGCCCAACGTCATCAGATGACGTCACAAACGATATATCTTCACCTTTGCCATTAATTGTCGATGCTAATAGAAGACCGAGATCATAGTTCTATTTTTAGAATCTCTTCTTACCTCTTTACCCACGGTCATTTTTTTAAATATAGCTACTAATATAGCAATATATTTTCTTTTAGCACTTTTCTCATTCAAAACTGTAAGTGATATTATATTTCCGAGAACACATTGAAAGTGATAGCGATAGGAAAACTTGAAATGGCGCTATTATTGCAAGGCTATTTTGTTCTATTCTTTATTTATAGTAACAGCAAAGAATAGGTACGTGACGCAAAGGAGGCGATTTTGCTACCGAACAATGATTTCAAATTATTTATAAAATTATTGCATGGTTTTTTTTCTCTTTTGGTTCGATAAGTTCAGTTTACCATTGTCGCTTCGAAAGATTTATAATTTGATAAAATTATTTATAACCGCGAAAACGATTAATTTATTTCCATGCTTAGTCGAACACGTTTTGTTAGTTAGTATAGATTTTTATGTAATAAACCGATTCCTTTAATGAAAGTTTTAAAAAGTGGAATTTAAAATATAATTCAAAATAAAAAATAATATTTTTTAAAACCACGTTTTTGTAGTGGAGAATAATAATTTTAAAAAAAATTGAAAAATGAAAAACGTGGGGTGCATGAAATACATAACAGTAATGCTATATTAGTGTGTGTATTTGTGCTCATGAGAATACGTGTATGTATATCTGTAATTGTAATTGTATCTGAATGTGGATGTGGAATATGTTTGTGTATATGTATGTGGATGTATACGTGGCTGTGCATGTGTATGGGTAAGAAAATGTGTATATGTATGTGTATGTGTACTGTTATGTATTTCATGCACCCCACGTTTTTCGTTTTTCAATTTTTTTTTTAATTATCATTCTCCACTACAAAAACGTGGTTTTTAAAAATATTATTTTTTATTTTGAATTATAATTTCTTTAATTTTTATTTTGTATTTTTAAAAATTATTACTTTTCAATTATTATTCTTCACTACAAAAAACGTGGTTTTTAAAAATATATATTTTTATTTAGATTATTTTTCTTAGTCAAGAGTAGTCAAGACTACTACAAGACCACTACTAAAATAATAGAACTTTCATTTTAAATTAGGGATACAAAAATCCTTACAGAAAAACAATACCTTTACGACTTTCATTAGTTTTATGCTGATGACAACCAAAACAATCTGGAAATGAATGAGGAAAAACTGGATCCTACCACGTGATTTTTCAGCCAATAAAAATACTCCGACAATAAAAATCTTTTCACCTGACATGTAATACTAATTTGAAATAATGGAATCGACAACAAAAGACAATCTCGAAAATAATTTTTTTTTTAAATTTTAATTTTATTTTACTTTGTATGTCTTTTTTCTCTTCATTTTCATGCATTGTCATCCAATTCTGAACTATGTGCCAAATTTGAAGTTTGTAGCTAGTCGGGAAGTTAGTTTTAAATCGATTACAAAATTCCACCCGGACAGACATACACGAAGGCAAGTTTATATAAACGTGGTAAAAAGTATACTTCAGATAAACGATTTTTTGATAATTTTACCGCAGTCGATGTATTTTGCAAAGAAGCATTCAATATGTGAACCCTTGCTTTCCATAATATCGTTGACACATCTCTCCAGAGAATCGCCCAAACACGATTTTTCAAATGAAGTGATATTCCTTAGCGTACAAGACTTTTTAGTTTTCTCTGTAAATAAGAGGACGAAATTAAGCAAAATGTATATGTGTAAAGCTTCTTTTCAAAGGACGTTAATCTTTTTTCAAAATAAAAGAAAAAGATCGTATAAGTGTTTCATTTTGCAGATTTAATTTAGAAAAGCAAGTATATTTCCCTACCTCAATATATATTTAAAGTGGTAGGTTGCAAAACAAAGCTTCTTGATTTTATAGAAGTGCGATCTGTATTTTTAAACAATGACACACTTTATATTGTTGAGCACAAAAAGTTTATATACTTATAACATTATTTAATTAATAAACTGATAAAAATATGAATTTTTTAATAAAGGTACCATTACTCTAAGCAAGTTCTTGGAAACTTTCCCAGAAACCTTGAACATTTTTGCAAAACAAACAATTGCAATTACTTGAAAAACTAAATAATGTACACAAACTCATTAATATAGACAGTGATATTACATTTCCTGGAATGATGGGGAAATAATTGCCGTAGGAAAATTTATAATGACTCTATTATTGCAAAACTATTTTGTTCTATTCTTTGTTTATAGGTACAAAATACTTCACAAGAAACAAAGGAGGTTATTTTGCTATAGAAAGAATTATTTAAAAAAAATTTAAAACTGCAAGTTATTAAAAAGTAAAAGAAAATTGCTAGCAGTCAAAAAATACAATTATCAAAAAAAAAAACTTTCCCTAACTTGACTGAATTAAATACATCGGAGAAAATGATTTGTTAAAATATTTAATCGATACATGATCTCAACTAAATATCTTTTTAAATTAATCGTTCAAATTTTAAATAGACTAGAAGTAATCAAAAATATTTTGGAAAAGGATCTTTTGGCGAATTCATAAAATTCTATTCCAATCTATTAAGTAGAAAGAAGTTTTCTCAATAAATGTCGTAAGGATATAATACTTTAGGTAAGTTACTAAACAGTTCCAATAATGTCCTGATCACTAAATAATATAGGGTGTTTATGAAGTCCCGGACCCATTTTGATGTTTAATAACTCATAAAATAATAAAGATAAATTAAAATTAATAACATAAATGGTTAGATAGACTCAAAAAGTCTCATGACCCTTGTCAATGAACTTCCACGTGTGCCCCCTTCATCGCACTGAGAATATGAAGTCGATAGTCAATTTCACACCAGGTATCGGCAAGCATGTCGGCATTCACAGAGGTTGTAATTCTGGCTTTTAGGTCATCAATGTTCGACACGATCCTCCTGTAAACATTGTTCTTTATAAATCCCCAAAGACAAAAGTCCAGCGGCGTTATATCAGGTGATCTGGGTGGCCAAGGAATTGGACCTCCTCGCCCAATCCATCTTCCTGTCTCATCAGTCGTCGGGCTCATCAGTCGTATTCTTAGACATGTTGGAAAACTTCGTATTTCTACAACTAGAAGAGCTTTAGCCACATGTCTTTTTGCAACAAGATGGTGCACTACCTCATTGGGTTATCATCGTTCGTAGTTCTTTGCATGACCATTTTTCAGGAAGATAGATTGGGCGAGGAGGTCCAATTCCTTGACCATCCAGATCACCTGATATAACGCCGCTGAACTTTTTTCTTTGGGGATTTATAAACGACAATGTTTACAGGAGGATCGTGTCGAACATTGATGACCTAAAAGCCAGAATTACAACCTCTGTGAATGCCGACATGCTTGCCGCTACCTAGCGTGAAATTGACTATCGACTTGATATTCTCCGTGCGACGAAGGGGGCACACGTGGAAGTTCATTGACAAAGGTCATGAAACTTTTTGAGTCTATCTAGCCATTTATGTTATTAATTTTAATCAATCTTTATCATTTTATGAGTTAATAAACATCAAAACGGGTCCGGGACTTTATAAACACCCTGTATATATTAAACGTATTTAAAATAAAATGCTTTTAATATAAATCTTTAACAATTGTGGAACATTTTTTTTCATTTCTTCATTTTATTTGAAGATACTAGATCATTTAGGGTTCCATAGCCATAAAAAATGGGAGCCGTTGTTCTACATTATTAACAAAACGAACAAGATCATATTTCTGCAACGACCAGCATATGAACAGTGGTGGATAGAGCGTTCGCCTTCTAATGAGGTGAATCCGCACCCGGCTTACGCCTACCACAATGCTCACATAAAATATCCTCAGTGGTAGACGGATCATGGGTTAGAGTCCCCTTGCCGGTCAGACTAACCGTGGGTGTCATAAACTCAAAACTGGGTCTTCTTTCCAACGACAGTTATGAAATGAAATAAAAATGATCAGCATAAATCAAAATCAAATTCAGAACTAGTCTAGATACTCGATTACTTAGGGTTCCGTCCGTAGCCGTAAAAAATTGGGAACCACTGATCTACATTATTAAAAAAACGAACGAACTCCTACTTCTACAATGACTAGCATACAAGACGTGGTGACCGATTTGACTTCCAATGAGTTTAACCAGGTTCAAATCCCTTCGATGACTGGTAGATACGAATTCCACACCCGGCTCCCACCAGCCACAGTGCTGTCATAAAATATCCTCAGTGGTAGACGGATCATGGGTCAGAGTCCCCTTGTCGTCAGGTAAAAGGAGGCCTTCGTGGTTTTTCTCTCCATATAACGCAAATGCGGGTTTGTTCCATCAAAACGTCCTCCACAAAGGCAAATTTCTCGCAATATTTGATTCAGGAGTTCCCTTGTCTTCTGGATTTGGTTCGAAATTACAAGGCTATGGAGTTGAACATTAGTTGTCGTAAACCCAGAATTGGGTCGGCTGTTCAACGACGGTTATGAAACAAAATAAAATGACCAGCATGACGTAGAAATTTTAACTAGTTAGTTTCTTACTAATTCAGAATGGCCATAACGGGGAAAATTTTTTAAAAAAATGATGACAAATGTTTTATGAGGTTGGTTTCTCATCTCACTTTTAAAAATCAAATTGAACTGTTTTAACATCGATATTTTCCTTTAATTTAAAAATATAACTCGGTTCAAGAGTTTGTAAAATCAATTTGTTGCTTTAATAATTCTTCAATCACTTTTTTAAATTGTTTCCAGTTGTAGCGGCTAAGCTGCTATTGCATGAAGAAAGCAAATCATTAGCATTTTTTTTTTTTTGAATAATTATGATATCACGAATATGAAAGCATTCATTCTCTTAAGAGTATTAAAAGTTTTTGAGAGTATTGAACCATATCATTGTCAAAAATTGTTTCAACCTTAAGACTTTGCCAAATTGAACCAGCTTATCAGTGTTATAAAAGATAAATACACTCTATAGCAAAAAAATCGATGCACCAAGAAGCAGTTATCCGATTGCTTTGAAATTTCGTATGCATAAATGTTTTGAACAGATATGGCTGGAATGATGCCGACTGGGGACGCATAGTCTTTAGCGACGAATCCTGCTTCCAACTGTGTCCTGACGATCATCGAAGACGTGTTTGGAGACGCACAGAGCAGAGGGGGGTTCCTGCCTTCGCTATTGCATGCCACACCAGCCCTCAACAAGTCATTATGGTCTGGGGTGCCATTTTCTTTGACAGCTGGACCCCTTTGGTCGTCATTAGAGGTACACTTACTGCACAGCGGTACGTCGACGACATCCTAAGACCTGTTTTGCTACCGTTTCTTTTGCAGCCCCCTGGGCTGGTTTTTCAGCAGGACAATGCCAGACCACATACGGCACGTGTTGCTATAAACTGTCTGCAAGCTTGTCAAACTCTTCCTTGGCCTGTCAGATACCAGATCTCTCTCCCATCGAGCATGTCTGGGATATGATGGGAAGGCGATTGCATCTGGCACGGAATGTTGATGACCTCGTTCGACAATTGGATCGAATTTGGCAGGAAATACCGCAAGAGACCATCCGGGAGCTTTATCGGTCTATGCCACGCCGTGTGGCAGCTTGTATCCAAGCTATAGGCGGGTCAACACCTTATTGAACTTGTTACTGTAACTCTGCAATAAATTATTCAGATGTTCTGAAATTTTAATCATTTACTATTATGTACATTGTCTTCCTATCCACCAATTTTCGTTTCAATCGGACAACTCCTTCTTGGTAGCGTCGATCGATTTTTTTGTTACAGAGTGTATTTTATCAGAATAATATTTATAAACCTAACAGTGGTCTCAATAAGAAACTACATGTAGTTTCTTATTTATAGTGCTCTATAAAAAATTCCGGTTCAAATTACGGTATAAAGTACCGGCATTTTGGATGCAATCTCCTTTTTACCGTAAAATATTATATCAAAATTTTTACAGTAATATTTATTTTATTTGAGTGATACAGAGATTTTACTATATTACTGTAAAAATATTTATTTTATTTGAGAGTAAAAATATTTATTCAATTACAGAGTAAAAATATTTATTTAATTTTATTTAATTCGAGTGATTCAAGGATTTATATTATTATTTATTATGTATTTATTAATTTAAGTAGAAAGTAAAATTATTTAATTAATTTTATTTATTTCAATTTATATAATATTTATTTAATTAGAGTGATTAAGGGATTGTACGGTAATTGTTACTGTCAAAATTATAATATATTAGATTTTTTGTTCCGTAACCTGCTCCAGTATAAATGGATTTTACGGTAAAAAGTACGTTTTACCGCAATTTAATCTTAAATTTCATACAGTGAAGCAGATCTTATTATACTACATTTAGAAACATTTCCAAACGCAGAACTATAATATCGTTTAAATTACTGTAACCTTAAATCCTTGTCAAATTGATCTATTATCATAAAATTCATTTCTTCTTGTACAATGAGCAAAACAAAAAAGATATCCTGAATAACTTTCGTTCTAATACTTGGATTTTCACGTACTAAGTGTCAATCTTAACAATCTGGAGGTCACCTTAAATACACTATTTATGTAGTGCTAACTATTGATTAAGCTACGAAATTGGACACAAAAACTTACTTTCTCTCAATAAACATATGTATTTTTTTTACATATTTGGATTCTTAACCTTCAAAATGTAGGGGGTAGCCGCAATCTGGTAAATATGGTATCCAGAGTTTCGTCAGGAGAGCAATCCAAAGTTCAGACCCCTATGTTAATTTCCCCTTTTGTGTTTATAGTCATATTTTTAAAACTAATTGAGCAATTCCAAAAAGAGTTGCACCCATTCATAAAACCCATTTACCCAAAGATAATTTCATGCAAAAATAATTTTTAATAATTATATCTTGTTTTTTGTTATTTAATTTAATTGTGGATGAAAAAACTTTGAGTTCTAAATTTGTTTATACCATATTAACCTACCTACGTATTTTTCTATTGCAAAATCTGAAGTTTCAACAGTTTTTATTAAGTAGAAGCCAAGAAGAATTAAAATTAATTAATTTTAAAAAAATAATTTGGTGATAATGAAGAAATGTTTTAAGGGGGGCGATTAAGATTTAAATATAGATAACTCACGAGAGACTTGACTTACGCGGGCGTAGTGAAAATTTCATTCGTATTTTTTTCGCTAATAGCAGATTGCTAATCCTTCTTTTTAATTATAAAATACTATGTTTCCTTTTTATTCGTCTAAAAATTTATTCGTAATTTAATAAAGAGATCTGAATAAAAATTTTATTTAATGAAAAACACCTTATTCAACGAATGTCAAGTTTTATAAAAGTATGTTTCTGATAGAATGTGATTAGACATCAGATTTTTTAAATTTTATTTTCAGTTTGTTCTCTCAATAGAAAAAATTTCAATTATATAAAAACGTATGCATAGATTTGAAAAAATATATTTTTTTAATCAATAACTATTAGTACGAATACGCAGTCAACATTTTTAAGCATCTTAAAATTTCTCAACATCTTATAAATCGTCTTAATCTTAAAATAAATTTTTTTAATCTCTGTTCACACGTGTTTCACTGAATTACTTTACCAACTATTTAATTAAATGTTAACATTCCTCAAAATCTAATTCTTTACACTACCACGTATATTATTTATATATTAATCATTTGTTTTAGTACTTTAATTTAGGTTTTCCTTTAAAGTAAAATGCCTATTTAAATTATTGTTAAGTTTTTATTAAAAGAAAACTTAGCTAGCTGAAAATTAAATCTTGTTAAGAAATTTAAAATATTCTGCTGATCAAAATTATTCGATGCAAAACGGCTGACTATTTACTAAGTGTGCTATTTTTTGGAAAAATAAAGATAAATTAATTATCTTTTGTCAGATTAATTCACAGAAGATAAAGAGATGTCTTTTTTTTATTATTTCTCATGTATTTGAGTAATGAAAAGTAAATGCGTATGTGTGCACAGCAAGATATACAACAGTTTGCTTTGTTTTTTAAATGAACTAGCAAATATGGAAACGCATTTTTATTTTGACGTTCAAACTTATTCTCTCGCGCTAACTTTAAGAAAGTTGCTCTTTTAAAAAAGGATAATGTTGAAAAAATTTGCTTAAAAAGTTAATATTATTTCTCAACCTTAGCACAATTCAAAAAATATTATTATATCAGGAAAATGCTCGATGTGCGTTATTTGAGTTAAACAGCAAAACTAAAAATAGAAAATTGTAGAAACATTTCAAAAAATGCTCTTTTCCTAACTTTAGAATTTCCTTTATACTAAAATGAGATATATTAAGAAATTTTTGGATCACAATTTATCTTATAGTTGCAATTAATATGTTCAGCAAATAGTTTTAATATATTTTTTTTAGAAATTAGAAATATAAAATGTTATTTTATTTTGACGTAAAAAAAAAAAAAACATTTTAATTTTTCTGTTATGCTAAATTAAAACGTGACAATTATTAAGTTAACCTGAATTCAATTGAAATCTGTTTGGACGTAATATTAATTGCCTGAAACAGTTAGAAACAATTAAACTTATTAAAATTAATAGAAATTAAACTTATTCCGTTAAGATCAGCAGGAAAAATTAGGAAAAGTAGTAAGAAGCACCGTTTACCATCATACTTACTATTCATACATTTAATCATGTAACTTGAGCTATTTAAGCAAAAAAATAAAATAAGGAATAAAAGATAAATTCTATTAAAGTATGTCCTTAAGTATACACTAGAACATATCTAGAATAGATTTTGGATCGAGGAATAAAAAATATATTTTCTAAAAATTTCGAATAGGGCGGAGATGCTAACTCGTTCAAAATATTGTTTTCAATTGTTTTTTTTTTTAAATTTCCAATGAGCTGCACAATCGGTCTTGACGTGACGATGAGCAGACCTAGCGCGTTCTCCAGAGGTGGCATCCACTCTTTCAGGACCACCACAATGGGTGAGATACCGTTGTTCATGTTAATTTGGACGTCTAGTTTCTGCCACACTAGATGGCAGCACCGAGACTCTATTTGGATGATAAAGTGCACAAGGAATTTAATTTTGGCGGAAATGACAAGAGCCAATAAGGCACTCCAGGGATCTTTTACATGCCGCATAATCATACGACATGGCAGCTGAGGATTTTCTGCATCCCGAAAATCCGGTGTCTGGACCGGGGATCGAACCCGCAGACTTGGGCTCAGAAGGTCGACGACAAACCACTTAGCCACTTCATTTCAATTGTAGGCGGAATTGTTTAACATCCTAAAAAGTATTATAGAGCAGCAGTCAAAAAATAAATAAATAAATAAAACAAAATAAAATAAATAAATAAATGAATGAATAAATAAAGAAAAATGTTCGGCTTTGAATTTCTTAGAAAGTTTGATGAATTATATATGTTTTTCTCAATTTAAGAACCATACCATAATCACCATCTTACGTTCTAATTTTAATATCGCATTAAATATTTTAATTTAATATACTGTATTATTAAATAGATAATCCCCAGAAACTAAAGCGGGAAGATAAAAATTTCAATACCTTCTAAAAATATGAAACTGTAAATAAAAATCAACACGTTTTGAGCACTCAAAAATTCACGTCACTAGTCATTAACGTCTAGCGAGCCCTGAGAATTGCAACGTTTGAAGCAAACGTTCAGCGCTCTCGAAGGACTAAAGGAACACAGTAGATAAGTCCCTTTTCAAGAATACGACAAATCTATTCCTACACATTCTTTGCACTTTGGAGATAAATTTAATCTCGATAATGACAAAATTCTAACCACCCCTGCCAAATTACCCGGCCCATTATCTTGATACCCGGGAATCTTATTTTGTTCACATGAATGCTGCTTCTCTTGTTAACCATATTAATTTCACAATGGAGATGAGGAAATGCATTTTGCCCTGATTTGCCTTTCCAGGATATTGCGGTTTTTCAAGTTTTATTTTCCGCATTTACTTATGTTTTCTTGTTTCAACTTCACATTTCTGTTTCATATCACTTTTTTCACATCCTGCGAGTCTTCAGAACGGGCGTTTGGTTTCTTCATATTTCTTGAAGCCAATGAAGTTTTTACCGACAAGTATAATGGATCCGTCTTGATCATTATTTTGATCATAATCTTATGAAGAAAGAAGCAAACATCTGTAAATTATCATTTCAACAGGGTTCACGCGGTCTTTAAAACATTAATGAAATTAATGCACCTATTTTGAAATAATGTAAATAAGTAATACTGTAATATTGAAATAAGTTATTTTTAACTCTAAAATTAAAAGCTCTAAACTTAAGATTTTGTTATCAGATATTTGAAGCTATATATTGAAATTGATTATTTAATACTATGGTGAATATAACTGCAATAAAATACATTTATCTTCTTAGTTTTGCTGCCGTTATTACAGTTTCTTAAGGACCTTACGAATTCTGTTTAAAAGGAGACTATCGTATCAGATATATGTATGTAATGATGGTAAGAATCGTAAAATAAGTTTTAAACAAAAGTAATAAAGCTAAGAAATTATTTAGCATTATTTGGTGATAGTAATTGTTGCACATGTTAAGCGACATTTTATGGTGAATTTACGAAAATTAATTTCGGAATGTATTAAAACACGAGGATGCTATTTGCAAATTATCCTTATCTAAAGAAAGTCAGGTAACTCACATATTTGGTAGAATGAAGCGATTTTTTAAAAATTGAATTATACAATATTCTTAAACATGCATTTTTCAATCTTTTAAAAATGTCACGTAACATTAACTAATTTCTTCAATTATAAAGAAAAAAGGAAATATCGCCGTAAAGAAATATAAAAAAAAATAAAAGAAATATATAGAAAACCTTGTAAATGTGCATTATGATTTCTTCCAGATATTTTACAATTTTAACGGTATATTTTTCGTGATTTGCCCTACAACCCTGTATATAATAAAAATTATGCAAATTTGGTTTTAGTATGTAATCTTCATATGTAAAAAAGATGAAAACAATTTAGATACAAAGAATGCCTTATAAAATGTTCATGTGTTCAAATACTAAAATCTTGGAAAATTATAAATAATTTATAAATCGGTTCAAATTTTATTTTTAAAGGAGATGAAAACGAAAGCAATCTTTGCATTTTTGGCAGTAATCAATTAAAAACAAATCTGTTCCTAGAAACTTAAAGATATTTTTCTATTAACTATTTTTGAAAATCAAGTCTTTCCGACCAGAGTTAACACAAAAATGAAGAATAGCTCCAGTTTTTATTGCATTATTTTTTATTCTCTCAGCTTGGTTGCTTAGCAGTGGAGTATTTTTCTCTTGCCGATTACGCGGCTAGAGTATGGTTACATTAAATTCCTGCTGTGGCGATAATTCTTGGCAGCTTTTTGGGACGACGCCACATATATAAAACTTCCCAGCACCCTAAAGTTTGATCTAATTACTTAAAATTTTGTCTACCCCTATTTTGATGGTCAGGAATCCAAATATGTAAAAAATATGTATGTTTATTCAGAGAAAGTGCGTTTTTGTGTGTGACTTCGCAACTTAATTAATAGTTAGCACTAATTAATTAGCATATTTGAAGTCAATCCCAGAAACAATTCAGATTTCTTTTAGTACCTCAAAATACGATCATTAGAATGAAAGTTATTCAGGGTAATATCTTTTTTTTTCTTTCGCTCACTGTACTTAAGTACATAACATTTTGCACCAAACAATTGTGAATGGAAAATTTAATAAATTAATTACCTTATCAACGTTGGGAAAAATTTGTACCATAAAACGGTTCAAAACATCTATAACAAATCGGTTCAATGTTGAACCGATTTTTATCCGAGTATGTTTAGAATCCTATTGTTTAAAAAGTTGGAAAAAAAACTAGAGTCTATCCCACTGTTTATTTGGATAGTAATGTGAATTTATTAAGGTAAATCATGAAATTGATGTATTTTTTGTTTTCTTTTTCAGAATTATTCATGACAGTGGTTTTACGCAAGAAGATTTTAAACAGTACAAGCCCGTTGTTTATAGTAACACAATACAGAGTATGGTAGCCATTTTGAGGGCGATGCCTAACTTAGGCATCGGATTTGGTAATAATGAGAGGGAGGTAAGAATTGTTTCTTTATCTTAAATTAAAAATATGAATGAATATTCTTAAATTTGTCATTATTCTGAAAATAACCTTCTGGCGACTTTCAACCTGGTGAGAAAATATGTTCTACGAGAAAATAATGTCGTTTCTGCGCATGTCGATATTTGTTTGTCATTTATCAGCATCCAGCTTGCAGATTTCGAAATCATGCTAAACACATTTTAAGGTTAGAATGATTTGTTTTTTCGTCAATTACTAAATCTTAATCTTTTGATGATTTTCAAATTCTATAGAAAATACATTAGGAAAATCAGAAAATAATGTCGTTTCTATGCATTTAAATATTCGCTTGTTATTTATCAGCTCATTGTGAACTTCAAAGTCACGCAAACGACATTCAGAGTGACTTGTTTTCTCCTAAATTATTAAATAATATTTTTTTTCAATTTATGCAGAAACGGCCAACCAAACACCTGAAGAAGTACATATTCAACATGGCATTCTTTTTGAGTTTCAACAAAGTTTGCAGAACAGTTGCTTCCAAAAATACTTGCGATGTTTATCGCGAAATGCATTAGACGTTTATAAGGTCAAAGATGGTTTTCTGTGCTCACATCCAATAATTGTGATTTTTTCCTATTTATAGAGATCCAAAATCTTGGGGGGGAAATTAATTAATTAGGTAGGGATATAATGCTAATCCTACCATATACTCAACCAATATTGAACATGGAACTTTCATTTATTTCGGTTCCGCAGTAGACTGATCTTAAAGACACGGCTCCCAGTAGAACATCGAAGTCAAGAATCACCTGCTGTGGTCGGTAAGCGGTGAGTGACCACTTTCATCTTCCTGCGTAGGAACCGAGAGTGCGTGGTATTGGTCCTCGTTAAACTGTTCTACCATAAAGTGCTTGATTTCACGGACAAGTCGTCGGACTATCAAAGCAGGAAGCCATCTTCTCCGCAGAGGATGAAAATTGCGATGACATGTCTTCGGATCATCCTCAGGGATGCTTCCCGGACTGTCGCCAATAACCCATTGGGCAGCTCTAGTGTGACGTAAATAAAGTACCAACCTCCCTACCATTTATTCCGATTAGCTATAAAACTTTATGAAAGGCAAAAAACATGAAATATGGATGAAGTCTAAAATATTATCCGCAGTTATTTTACTCGGGGAAAATTTATTTTATCGATCAAGCAATGAAAATTTGTAAACTAGATGGCAAAACGTTGTTAATAACGGGTAAGTTTAAATTTCAACACAAAAGGAATATTTTATCTAAAACTAATCCAATATACTGGATACTATATATGTACTTGGTATATGTACTATAAAATCAAAGACTGCACTATTTCGATAGCTTTTATTCATCATTAGTTTTACGAATTAGAGATGATCCTCACTCTAATATTTTTTATACGTTACGGACATTGGCATTTATCCATCTATCTAGTTTTTAACCCAAAACAGAATTGTGAAACTAGTTTAATAATATCTACCTAGTTGGAAGTGTTATATAGCCAAAACTGACTTTTGCTCTAAAAACTCAAATCAAATTAACCAATATACTGGAATTTAGAAGCATATATGCCTTATATAACTAAAAAGTAACTGTAGAAGTGATTTTGATAATGTTTTTCGAACATTATTTGAACAATGAAAAATACGTATTCCGTAATCTAGAAATACAGTCCCAATATTTATGTCAAGAGAGCGGTCCAATGTTTGGACCCCTTAATGTTAATTATACTTTTTGCGTGTTTCACCATATCTCGAGAACTTTGAAATCAAATTGAAAAAATTTTTAGCGCAATTATAAAATTTGTTTATCTAAAAATAATTCTATGCTAAACATAACTTTCTGTAAATAATTATTATTTTTATTAATTTGTTTAAAAATAGTCGAAAAAATTTTGAAATCTTAGCTATGCAAATTTATTCATCATTTCAAAGAATGCATTTTTAAATGGCGATTTAAAAAAATTAAAAAATCGGTTGAATAATTCCTGAGAAATCGAATTTCGAAAAAAGTCATATTTTTTTAATTCGATTTCTAAGGAACTACTCCTCCAATTTCGCACAAACTCTGTATTTTGTCATTTAAAATTGCACTTTTTAAAATAATGTAAAAAATTGTACAATTCAAAATTTTTTCGATAATTATTAAAAAAAATAATAAATTTTTACTAAAAGTTATATTTTGCATGAAATCTTATTTGGATAAATGAATTTTATAATTGCGAGCAAAACTTTTTTTAATTTGCTTTAAATGCTCTCGTGATATGGTGAAATATTCAAAAAGAAAAATTAACATTAAGGAGTTCACACTTTGGACCGCTCTCCTGACTAAAATATTAATATTATTGCTATTTTATAAATATTTGTTTATCATTCTACAAAATCTTTTTATCTTCAAAATTTAAAAAATTTATCTTATACCCTTTTGTAGCAATATCCAACATTGAAGGTACAGACTGAACTAACCTAAACAGCTGAATGAGCAAAATATTTATTCGAAAATATTTAATTACAGAAAATATTAAAAGAAGTATATTTGTTTAAAGGTTTCCTTTATTCTTCACTAAAAATTTCATGTCTTCCAAATTAAAAATATTAACTATATTTTTTGGTGTATTATTATCCATACTTACTTACAGAAGTATTTAAAAAAGAAACTCTTTCTTAAGTTTTTACTTTCAGTAAAAAAATAGAATTAATTAGATACTTTGTCAAATAAATTATCTTTAAAATTATCAGATTTATTACCTTTTTAAACATTCTGTATTTAGCTTTTAAATTGTTTGTTTAGTTTCACAATAAAATTAGAGTTTAATTAACTCAAGGTTATCCACTCAACCAATCTACTCCCTGTTTCTAAATACTTAAAATTTCAAAGTTAAGTTTTCAATTTAGAAATCACTTAATTGTTTGAAGGATAAACTATTTTTATAATCTTGCGCTATTTTTAGAAATAAAAGCAATTTAGTGTAGGTGTGCTAATTAGGAAGATAAAACCACCTACAAAAAAAGTTACTCCTGCTTAAAAAACATGTTCTAATTTTTAAGTAGGCGTCATTTCATTAAAAGTACGGTTATTTAAGACCTTTTTAAAATTAGTTTAGTGAAAATTAAGGAGCAGAATAGTATCAAAAATTTATAAAAAGAGAGATTTTATAACATTGTATAATAAAAAGTGTAAGAAAGGATATTTTTTTAGATAAAATACAAAGACTTTACTTTTAAAAAGTCATTTTTGGCAGTCGGTATTTGAGAAAGACTTTACTGTAGCTGCTATGTAGCAATGATTCTATACTTTTGTTTATATCTAAGGACCATTAGAAGCCTTACCAAATCAATGGCAGTTCTTGGCATACTCTACATGAAGGAAGTTCAGCATAGGTCTATTTTTGATACTTTACACCCTAAATAATTAGAATTATAGGTTTATTTTAATTAAAGAGAATAATTAAAAAGAATCAAATACGATTCTTATTAAATCCTAAAGCTTGATTAAAAGTTACTATGGTTTAAATTTAACGGAAATGTGGTTAAGCATAATACCTTACATTAATTAATTAATAAGATTTATTACAATTAATGAGAGCAAATAATGCAATAAATTGTAAATTGTAAGCGTTTTTCGCAAAAAAGAACATTTTTCCCAGCGAATTCTACTTTTTAACGATAAAATTAGTTTCTAATAAGAAAATGTTCTTGCTTTGAGAAGTGTTGATGGTCATTCGAAAGCTCAAGAAGTTTAAAAGAAATCTATCTTACCATGTTCAGTTGGCATTGTGCCAATTTATCAGGTGACCTGTAAAGCCGGCTGCCACTTCTGACTTAGCTCCAGCTCCCGATGAAATATGTATTGATTAAATGAAAAATTAAACTACTCGTCAACTTATTGTTCAGAAACAATTTTACCCATTAATTTACTATTTTTATGCACCTCTGTGCTCCCGTACACATTTTAATATAGCCACTTGAGTTTTAAAAATAATCAAGCAATTTTATATGAATTTATTACCTATTTCTTACTCACGTGATTTAAAATAATAAAATAGTGATAAAAATTTTTCATATAATATATATATTATTAAAATAGTATTAATATATTACATAATATATAAAATGTTATAAAAGCATGAAATAAGCAGTTGCACTTTTCCTTAGTCACTGTAAAAAATTTCGAATCAAATTGCAAGAACTGGCACCTGATTTGCGCCACTCGCAAAAATCCATTTTTATCTTAAAATATTATATCATAATTTTTACAATAATATTTATTTAATTGGAATGATTCAGTAATTTTATTGTAATTAAAAATTACGGTATCTTAGATTATTTGTTTCGTAACATGTTCCAGTAAAAATGGATTTTACGATAAAAAGTCTTGGTGCCGGTACTTTTCACAGTAATTTGATATTGAATTTGCTACAGTGTAGTATTAAAACTCAATAAGAAATTATCATAAAAATAAATAAGTACTCTTCAAGATAAAAAAAAAAGTTAAGTTTATAGATTAAAAGTTTAGAACATATTTTATACAACTTTATAAGCTTAAATATATGTTATAACTTATTTTAAGGCATAATTTGTTAACTTATTTTGTAATTTATATTACTTTATAGCAAGTTAATCATAATTATGAAAACCATTATTTAGTTATCGTTACATATTTATCATAATTTATTTAACTTTCCAAACTTTTATTCATAATAATACTAAAACAAGAAAAAACAGCCTGAAGATATTAATTTTTATTCACGCTGTTTCTTGCTTTCGTCTACGTAACACAAAGTGCATCCAATCCCTTCTTTTAGATTCATGTTGATGTTTACAATTATTTATTTCCATATTGTTTTGTTATTTACTATTAATAATCAGAATCAAATTAATGTTAATAGTTTTTTAAGGAATTCCTTATGAATTGTTTTTTGTTGTGTTCTTTATTATTAATAATCAAAATCAAATTAATGTTCATAGTTTTTTATGGAATTCCTTATGAATTGTTTTTTGTTGTGTTATTTATTATTAATAATCAAAATCAAATTAATGTTAATAGTTTTTGAAGGAATTCCTTATGAATTGTTTTTTGTTGTGTTCTTTATTATTAATAATCAAAATCAAATTAATGTTAATAGTTTTTGAAGGAATTCCTTATGAATTGTTTTTTGTTGTGTTCTTTATTATTAATAATCAAAATCAAATTAATGTTAATAGTTTTTTGAGGAATTCCTTATGAATTGTTTTTTATTGTGTTCTTTATTATTAATAATCAAAATCAAATTAATGTTAACAGTTTTTTAAGGAATTCCTTATGAATTGTTTTTTGTTGTGTTCTGCATTATTAATAATCAAAATCAAATTAATGTTAATAGTTTTTCAAGGAATTCTTTATGAATTGTTTTTTGTTGTGTTCTTTATTATTAATAATCAAAATCAAATTAATGTTAATAGTTTTTGAAGGAATTCCTTATGAATTGTTTTTTGTTGTGTTCTTTATTATTAATAATTAAAATCAAATTAATGTTAATAGTTTTTGAAGGAATTCCTTATGAATTGTTTTTTGTTGTGTTCTTTATTATTAATGATCAAAATCAAATTAATGTTAATAGTTTTTTAAGGAATTCCTTATGAATTGTTTTTTGTTGTGTTATTTATTATTAATAATCAAAATCAAATTAATGTTAATAGTTTTTTAAGGAATTCCTTATGAATTGTTTTTTGTTAAATCAGCATACGATAGGTAATATGGATCTCATAACTGTAGTTACGTATTGCTTATACGATATCGAATATTAAATAACCTATTAAAGGTTACCAGATTTTCAAACTTGGTGGGATTTTATTTATATTAGATTAATTAAATGTGTATTTTCTGTAAACCTTATTTTTTAATAACGTGTTGTAAAATATGCAATCAGCATTTGTTGTAGGATAAGATGCAGTTACAAATCACTCAAGAACCAATAATGTTTAAGCGTTACAGATTCCTTTCTCTGGAATCAGATTTATTCTGATTTCTAAAGTTCTGGACGAAACATCTTGCAACGTATAGTGCACTTTTTTGAGTGCAGAAAGACTGTCATACTGAAAGAGATCATACTGTCATGTATGAAATACTTTTGTCATACTGTCATCTATGACATACTTTTGTCATACTGTCATGTATGACCTTTTTCTCCATATCATAGAATCCATGCCAAAACCTCGAATCTGCCACTAATGAAATCGAATTTTTGTTTAATTTTTTGCTTCATACAATATTGATACGGGAAAAATTCATTTGACTATTTTTTATACATTGATAGCAAAATAAAATGTTGTTGTTGTTGTTGTTGCTTACCCCCTTGGTCAAGAGCCCTAGACCAAGTCTAGAAGATCATGTCGCATCAACAAGTCATACACAATCTCTCCATCACTCATCAGTTGCCTCACAGAGGCACCAATGCAATCCAAAAGATGAGATGGAGAAGCAATGGCCGAGCAATGACAATAGGCATAAGTCTTTTCTTTCGCTCTGAAGGTCAAATACTTAATATGGCCGGTCCTAAGCCTTGACAAAGCTGTTTGAGCAAATCTAGGACAAGTGCACTGCAGGGATAATCCGGGGGATTTGGCGGCATACCAATCATCTGGTATGCCGCCAATCCATGATTATGAATAATCCATGATTGCTCCATGATTATGAATAATCATGGAGCAAAATAAAATGTAAAATTGATGAACTATGTATGATAATCATATGATATAGTTCATCAAATATTTCAATTCACATATTGTTATTAAAATTAAACAATTTTAACCATACAATATTGTATAGGAAATAATAATTATTCCTTTTTAGGCTGATGGTAAAATGGTATTCGATGTAGTATCGAGAATGGAAGACACAGAGCCATTTTCAGAAGAACTTACTCTGGCAATGAAAAGACTCTGGGCCGACACAGGTGTTCAGGAATGTTTTGGGAGATCCAATGAATACCAGCTCAATGATAGCGCCAAATAGTGAGCAACATGACATACTTCCTATATGATAATATACCTACATCCAAATTATTATAGGAGTTGGATTTGTTTTCTTTAATTTCAAGTTTGCAATGACAATTTCTCGAAAATAATTCTTTTAAAAGCATTCGCATACATGCAGAGATGACAACTGCTCCGGACACGCCAAAATAATTTTACAAAAAAACGGTAAATAACTACAAAGTAAATTTTGCAAATATTTGACTAGTTTTGCTTGCTTTATGAAAGATATAACATGACATAGTGGTGAATTATATAAGCCTACGAATTATTTAGAAATAGCGGTGGATAAAAATCTACTAAATTGAATTTATTAAACGGTAATGTAATGTAATGAAATGTAAAAGGTAATCTAATTGATCTCTGTGAAAGCTTAAAAATGAAACCAGCTCAATTGATATTACCTGTTTTTATAGGTATCAATACTGAATGCAAAATTTCTTCGTTATATGGCCCAAACAATTTCACCAGTCCAAAATAGAACACTCTCTTCCATTCATTACAATGAATTTTATTAATTTATGAAAGTGCAACTAATTCACTGATCAAATTGTCTTTAGGTTTTTAACACGTTGAACGCCATACTAATTTTACATGGCTTGCACGTCTGGTTCAACGATAAATAACTACAAACTAAATTAACAAATATTAGACAGATCTTGCTAGTTTTTGAAAAGGTTTAGCATCACATAGTTAAAATGGTGGTAAATTGTATAAACCTACAAATTGTTCAGAAGTAGTGGCGGGTAAAAATCTACTAAATTGAATTTATTAAACCAAGAATCACAATTGATAAACTACCACTTTAAAATATATATTTGCTGTCCGGAGCAAGTTGGCATCTCTGTACATGTTGTCACAGTGACCTATGACAGTGTTGTTTAATTGGGTTTCATAAAGCCATTTTTTTTTATTTCAGATCAAAGTTTAAATTAATAAAATTTTG
The DNA here is from genome assembly GCF_982258835.1 of Parasteatoda tepidariorum. Lineage (NCBI taxonomy): Eukaryota > Metazoa > Arthropoda > Arachnida > Araneae > Theridiidae > Parasteatoda > Parasteatoda tepidariorum. The sequence goes on from NC_141758.1 coordinate 27,212,153, forward strand.
ACCTGAAATACACAAAGTTAGAATTATGAAACTCAATTAAACAAAACTGCCGCAGGTTTGTAAAAATATGAAACAAGAAAACATTGATATGAATTAAAAAATATTTTAAACAAAAGGCAGCAGTGAAAAAAAGGTATCCCAAAATATGCTAAAATGATCATCGTCTAGCAGTAATATGTAAATGATACATGTTTGAAAAATAATAATTTTTGTTTTGGTCTTATATCGTTGAATTATAGATAACAAAAATAATTTGGCCAGTGCTGTAATTTTTTATGAAAAAATGCTTAGAATAATCCTAGTATAATAACATGCCTAATATAATTCTCATTTGATTATATGTTTAAGGTAGTTCCTATAGGCGCGATAATATTCCTAATTTAATTTTTATTTACATGAATACTACTAATACAATTCCAATTTCTATCATACACTTTCGACTATAATAATATTTTTCAATATCATTTTATGTAAGGATCTGATTTTCCAGTTACAAATACGATTAAGTATGGGAATTCATTATGATTTTTATTTACATGATGACTAAATCTTGCTAGATGTAGTTTTGCTTGTAGTTAAAAAGTTTTTTTTTACTTATGTAACCAATAACTGTAATTTTTAAATTCAATAAAATCATGTTAACATAATGCTTAAATCGCATACTATAAAAACTTTATCAGCTACATTAAAAAATCATATTAAAGTAATTTCATAATATTTTCAGATAGGTGTGCTAAAAAAAATTTTTTTGATAACATTTAGGTATCTAATCGAAAACGCTTGCATACGTATAAAAAGTGTTAAATTATAACCACTTTTAAATTTCATTTTAAGACATCTTGTCAAGAATGAAGTCAAAAAAAGTATTTACATTGAGGATAGCAAATTATTATTTAAGCGAGGGAAAAATACAAATTCCAATTAATCTCTTCTGAGGAGGATGGAATTATTAACATCAAAACCTCTTGATTGTCTGATGAAAAATAGAGATGTTTCTTTTAATTGCGTTTAAACACCAATGCGTTTTTTCCTCTGACAATCATTTTTGTGTTTTCAATCCCGTCTTCATCAGTAGTGATTCAGTAGACTTCGAAAGAGTCTTTATTTGTCCCATAAGTGAATATTAATCAGCGACCCCTAATGATTATTCTTCATTTTAAATAAGGATTCTAAAAATATACATTAAGTGCTATGGTAACGAAACACCTTAGATATATTTTTACTTTTTCAAGAAGAAAAACTTTTTTAATATTATTTATATTACTTTTCAGAAACGTATTAAAGAAAAATCACGTTTATATTCCATGCGTTTTTATATGATCATGCCATCTTACATAAAATCACTCTCTATAATAAGAAGCAAAAATAGTATTCCCTGAGATATTGAATATTAGAAACTAACTTAGGAACACGATTTATTAAAAGCTTATTATAGGCCTTGAGAAACAAGCGTTAGAATTGTCGCTGGTCCCAATTTCACTAAAAATATCACTAAAGTGCCTAAAACTGTTCAAATGTCCGTTGTAAGCAACTCTGAAATTTTGCAAGTGATTAACATATTGCTGACCGGTCACGAGTTAACTCTTTTTTTCGTGGCCAAACGATGGTGACCGGTCACGAGTTAACTCGTGTTTTCGTGGCCAAACGTTGGTGACCGGTCACGAGTTAACTCGTTTTTTCGTGGCCAAACGTTGGTGACCGGGCATGAGTTAACTCGTTTTTTCGTGGCCAAACGTTGGTGACCGGTCACGAGATAACTCGTTTTTTTGTGACCAAACGTTGGTGACCGGTCACGAGTAAACTCGCGTTTTCGTTAGCAGTGTTTTCGTGGTGACTATTTTAAAAAGTGGGCGTAATTTATCTTACTTTTCAAGTTTTACTATTTAATTCTCTACCAATTTATTTTAACTTTACGAAATTAGATATATTTGCAAAACTTGTGGTGTACCATTACACATAGGTAATAGTTAACTTATTATCACACGGCATTAGAAATTAAAACATTTTTTAAGTTTATTTATATTGTTTTTCTTCCACATCCTCTTTCAAAACAATAGCCGGACACATGGGGTAATTTTCAGAAAAGTTGCCGGGCAGCAATGTGTTAAGAAAACATTTCTATCCATTATAAAACAGGGTTCCCACGGTCCTTGGGAATTTTAAAAAGTGGTAACAAAATTAAAACAAATTTTGATATTTTAATTTCTGTGTAGCCACCACTAAAAATTGTTTACTAAAAAATATATATATGAATGAAAATTCCAACACTCAACGATAAAAAGGTATGTTAAAATTAAAAAAATATACTGTAGCATCGATCTAAATTTACTACCACTTTTAAAATTTTTCAAGGACCGCGGGAACCCTGTAAAACTTGTAAGATATCCTATAACACTCTGCTTCATCTTAAATAATTTAGAATCTTAATCGAAAAAAAAGAAAAGGAAATATGAAGATATAATGTTTAACGAAAAAAAAGTTTTTAATATTTGACAAACCAAATCGAGAACAATAAAAGCAAATAATGGAATCAGAATCACTAAGAACGAGTTTAAAAGTTCTCAAAGCATTCTCATTAGACAAATAAACTGTCTTTTGCCCTCATAAGTCCCTTTTTTATCAACTTCTCTAAGAATTATCCACACTTGATAAAGTTTTTTTTTCTCACATAAAAATTAATTTGCGATACTTATCAAATATATTTCTTATTTCTTTCTCTCAACAAATTCTGAAAATTTATATTATATTAATGTTATACATAATGTTGTTGTGAAACGAAAGGAAGTAATTAAAATCTTCTAAAACAACGTGTCAAAGGTGTTGCTTGATTAAACACAAACATCATTTGAGATCAGGTAAGTCTAGAGAATGAGTGCCTATTTTGAGGGCTTGAAACACTTAGACTTTTAGTTATATCTTCGTATTTTTTAAGCCAATGAAGTACATCAAACAAGCAATATCCTACTGTTACAGTTTCTAAAAATTATTTATTTAATATACGAGGTGGTTCTTCTCGGAGCTCGAAATTAAATATATTAAAACAATTTAACTATCTATTTTTTCATGAAACTAAATAATTATTTTCCAGAGTTTAATATCGTTTTCCTATTAGTGTGCACAGTACATTTGTTTACCTTGTCATTGGTATAATGTGTTCTAATAAATTCAAAAAAGGTTTAATTCGATTTTGTAACTGACTGTACTGTACTGTCTTCATATAAAAAAATCAATAATATTAAATAAATAATCCCAAGAAACTGAAGCAGTCAGATATTACTTGATTTAAAACTTAATTCGCTTCACATAATTTCAAATCGGAAATAATAGTCCATATGTTTCAAATGCTCAAAAAGCAAGTGTCCATCTTCAAGTCTTTCCAGACATGAATGAAAAGAAACAAAGGGGATACAAAATAAAAATTTAATGTTGCCAACGGAAAAAATAAAGTTGAGGAAACAAAAATAAACAAACCACAGTTGCCGAGAGAAAGAAAAAGAAAAGTCCCAGAGGCATACGAGGGGCAAAGCGGGGTAAAATGCATTTTCATGTTCTATGGAAAGAGGGTAAGTAACTAGTGTCATTAACAAGGGAATCAGTATTCATATGAATAAAACAAGATTCTCGGGCATCAAGATGAGCTGATGTGACTAGCATAGAAATAATTTTGGCCTCGTCGAATATGAATTTCCTCCCAAGATTACAACAATTATTTAAATTGTCAGAATCTATTATTATTTTGAATTATTAATTTATTTTGAATGTATGAAGTTAAGTAATAAATAAGTAACAGTTTTTATGAATGTTATTTTATGTTATCTTATTTTTACAGTTTTCTGGATGATTTGGATCGCTTATGCAAGAAGGATTACATGCCAACAGAACAAGATATTCTCAGAACGCGAGTAAAAACTACTGGAATAGTAGAAGTTCATTTCTCATTCAAAAATTTAAATTTCAAGTAATTGATTTCTTCCTAGTTCCCCTTTTTTCAATGAATCACTCAGAAAGATGAACTCAATTAATTTGCATTTAATAAAGTTTAAGTTGGACATCAATCTATATACTATCGAAAAGAGGACAAAAATTTTAGCACTGGCTGTAAATGTTCAATTTGTCCCGACGCTTACGATGGCTTTGTTCGTTAAGAACAAAGCCATCGTAAGCGGGAGCCATTAGGGAGTCGCTCGCACTGCTGGTTGGAGAGTTGGGAGTTGTGAGTTCAATCCTGGCTGCTGACAAAACCGGCATGTATACACAAACAAATGCATGTTAAATCTTTTGTGGATGAAAGTAATACTGTTGGTTGTGGTGTGGAAGTTTGGAGAGATTGTGCCACCTCTGGTGCTGTCCACGTCGTCTGACCATGATCAAAATTACAAAGCTAGCAGTCCTGTAGTTGCTTCTTGTGTGGAAGTTTGGAGAAAGGTGTTCCACCTCAGGCACCGTCCCTGTCGTCTGATTGGGGTCGAAATTACATGGCTATCAAAAGATCGAGGTCGGAAAATGGGGCTAGGGGCTTGGTCATGGTTAAGTGAGGATGGTGTTTATTTCTTCCCCTATTTTCTGTACGGCAAACTTCTAGGAGGTAGCCAAGCTCATTCTTCAAAAGTCTCATGTTACTATGTTATACGCAACTGTGAAATGGTTTAGCACGATGACTTGAGTTGCTGGGTAACAGCGTCTTGCACTGTTAGCAGTGTTTTTTAAGCTTTTTTTACCAGGGAAAATTAAAAAAAACCGCAGTTTACTTGAGGCAAAACTAAAATTTTTTATTACACATACCATCTTGCTGCAACGAATTATCTGGTCATTAGAGCAGGCAAGTAACTTAAATACTTTAAAAGTTATTAAACTTTTTTAAAAATTGACAATTGGCAAAATTTTAACACGATGAAAATTATTAAAGCCAATAAATAGTTGACAATTTTGCTCAAATTTTTAAGGCAGATAATACAGCGTTGAAATAAATTTGAAATATTAAAAAATTTAAAAATTATTAATAAATAATTGAAACATTAAAAAAACACTTTTCCTTTTCACAAAACCGTGGCTTTTCTTAATTTTGGCTTTTTGCGCCATTTTAGGAATTAGCATAGAGGGCGCTGGCTAAATATAGACTAAACGTAACTTTACAGTCGTGAATAACTGTTGCAAACTCACAGCAGGGAGTCGTGGTGGCTCAGGGGATAGAGCACTTACCTCCCAACGAGTTAACCTGGGTTTCAATCTCAGCGATCCACAGTTGAAACCGCAGTGCTGATGTAAAATTTTCTCAGTAATAGACGGATCATGGGATAGAGTCCTCTTGCTCTCAGCTAACCTAGGGAAGTTTTCGCTGTTTTCCTCTCCCTGTAACGCAAATGCAGGTTAGTTTCAGGAAAAAAGTTCTCACGATGTCAAATTTATCCCAATACTCGATCCAGGAGTTCCCTTGTCTTCTGGATTGGGTTCGAAATTACAAGGCTACGGAGTTGAAGATAGCTAGCCGTTATCTCAAAACTGGTTGGGCTGTTCAACAACAGTTATAAAACTCACAACAGTACTGAAAATGACATATTATTTTCAAAAAAAGCGTTATTTCATTGTGACGGTTGTTATTTCATTGTGAAGCGTTATTCATTGGCCTTCGAAAAATAGCCCTTCTCAAGGCATGAAATCAAGGCTTTATGGCATGAGATCTGGCCTTTGACCTTTCTCTCCCAACTGATTATCTAACTGACCCTTGACGGGAAAATAGAATGCTTTCCTATTGAACATGCACCCCAAAAGCTGTGGTAAAAAAAATTTCCTCTTTTCCTTTCTATGTAGTATATCCAACTTATATTTGATGTAAATAAACCATTGAGACCATCCTTCTGAATAACTCTGTATTATTATGATTGAAATTATTATTGAATAAATGACTTTATTATTATTTATTATATTTTGAGCTCTTTGTTTTTAACTTTATGAGTTTCTTGAAAGATTATTTTAATAACAAATACACTTTTTGTATTCTTTTTAAATCTCTCTTAATTGTTGTGATTGAATTTATCGTTGAATATTTAATAAGGATTTTATTATTAATTATTATATCTTAACTCTTTTTTTGTTTTTTAATTTTTTTTAAAAAATTTACTTTAGTAACAGATACATTTTTTTGTATACGTTCTATGTCATTTTAAATGTGTTAATAGAAACAATAAGAGTAGACATTGAATAAAATTTCAAAATATTTTGAATTGTAAAATTAAAGTATAATTTATACCATTGAGGAGAACAATCACTCTTTAAAGTTGTATAACAAACGTATTCATTCTTTAGTGCGATAGAAGATGCAAAACATAATTGGAGGGAAAAAAAACATTTGCTTAAGATTTTGTTCCTTTTATATAGAAATTTTCTCTCTCATACCTTTTTGGTTGATTTTACCACTAAATTTCAACATTGTTGAAATTAAACAAAAACGTGTCAGACGCTATTCATTGATTTTTATGACATTCAGAATATTTTTGAAACATAAATATAAGTACTTATGTTTCACAGTGAAGAGAACAAATGATCATTCAAAGAGTGCTATTTAAAGTATTTATGATTCACAATGACGAGAACAAATGATCATTCAAAGAGTGTATTTAAAGTACTTATGATTCACAGTGAGGAGAACAAATGGTCATTCAAAGAGTGCTATTTAAAGTATTTATGTTTCACAGTGACGGGAACAAATGATCATTCAAAGATTGCTATTTAAAGTACTTATGTTTCACAGTGAGGAGAACAAATAATGATTCTAAGAGTGCTGTTTAAAGTATTTATGTTTCACAGTGAGGAGAACAAATGATCATTCAAAGAGGGCTGTTTAATGTATTTCTGTTTCACAGTGACGGGAACAAATAATCATTCTAAGAGTGCTGTTTAAAGTATTTATGTTTCACAGAGACGAGAACAAATGATCATTCAAAGAGTGCCAGTTAAAGTACTTATGTTTCACAGTGAGGAGAACAAATGATCATTCTAAGAGTGCTGTTTAAAGTATTTATGTTTCACAGAGATGAGAACAAATGATCATTCAAAGAGTGCTATTTAAAGTATTTATGTTTCACAGTGACGAGAACAAATGATCATTCAAAGAGTGCTATTTAAAGTATTTATGGTTCAGAGTTACGATAACAAATGATCATTCAAAGAGTGTTATTTAAAGTATTCATGTTTCACAGAGACGAGAGCAAATGATCAGTCAAAGAGTGCTATTTAAAGTATTTATGTTTCACAGAGACGAGAACAAATGATCATTCAAAGAGTGCCATTTAAAGAAAACTGAAAAAGGAGTGAAAGGATTTTCTTCGCAAAACTCTTATGGTTGTTAATAAAAAGTGGGAAAAACATATTATTTTTAGTATTATGACCATTTTAGAACTTATGTCACATCTTTTTATTTCATTTGTAGCAATATTTTTTGTTATGTTTCGTTCGTAGTATAGCTGCCAACCTGTTACCATTCTTTTCAGAACGTTAACCAAAGTGCGAGTTGAAATGATAGGGAAGCAGTGATTAAAGTACAATGTTTTTGAAACATTTAACTATTGCTTATGTACGATATCACATGTCTATTAGGTCTTTAATTTAGAAATCACATCATAGCATGTAATAAACTAAGATACAAATATTAAACATCAAATTTGTTACCACTAGGAATTATTTTTTCTCTGAAATTAAAATGTAATTATATATTGAACATGGTTCATAATTTTTGATTTTCAAAAGTGTAAAATAATCATCGTTTCTGTCTTACCTTCAAGTTACAGTAACATTAAAATTTCTGAGTGCATAATGTTCAGTTAAGTTATCATTAGTTTAAGTTATGATAACTGGAATTGAAAACATCGAAAATGAAGCAAAATTAAATTAAATGGTAAAAAAAAAATTTCATATTATTAAATTAAAGAGCTTATGTTTATGGCTATCAAAATTAAGATTCAATATATTTTGCTGAACTCTACAAAATTCCATCAATTTAAATAGTTTAATATTTTAGTGTTTGCTTTCGTTTAAATAAAAACCAAAGCAGGTACAGTTAGCTGCGTTCTGCTTAAAAAGCTATGATATTTTTCTACTCCAAGTTACAAAGTTTACTACCAAATGGGAAAAAATTCGAAACAATCACTTTTTACAGCAACAGCCTGATTGCAAGAGACGTCCAAGCTAGTGCTTTGGTTGAAAAAGTGTGACATGCAGCAGAAAAAATAGATGGTAAAATTTTTTCAATCAGCGGCGCCATCTGTTGACAATATTTTTATTATCTTTCAAATTGGTAAGAAGTAAAAGAATGAGATAGAACTCAACAACCAGTATATTCCTAGATCTTGCATTTTCTTTTATTGTTTTTCCCATGTTTCCATTTCCCCAAAATCATAAAATAATGCAATATTGACTGTTCTTTTCCAGGTTATTTGATGTAGGCGGCCAGCGATCGGAAAGGAAAAAATGGATCCACTGCTTCGAGGACGTAACTGCCATTATCTTTTGCGTAGCGATGAGCGAATATGATCAAGTATTGCACGAAGACGAGACGACTGTAAGTCTATTCATCACTGTAAAATCCGTACCTCTAATAGTTAACTACTTTCAACTTTTCAACCATACGTTTAAAATCCGTACTTTTTAACTGCAAGATAAAATTAAGAATACGCTGAATCATGCAAATTTTTTGCATTGTGTTTACATTAACAACTTTTCAACATTGCAGCAAGTTTGCATGGTATAAATGATTAAAGGTCTAACTATCTGGGATAGTTACGTATGTATGATTTAATTTAGCTACATTTCTCAGAAATTTTGCACAATATCAGTTAACTTAAGATATCGGTATTATTTTTCAATATTGAACTATTCGGATAGAGTACATTTTACTCCACGGTAAAAACGGTGATGTTATAGCTCTTCAAATTTCATGTCGAACAACTCAAAAATTGCATGTTGGAACACTTTATTTCATATCATATCGAACGTTCAAGTTAATATCAAAGGGTGTAGTTATTTAAAAGGCTTGCATTTAACTCACTTGCATTCGCACCTTTCTTGAAGTGCTTTTGCTTTCAAAAACACCAATTTTGGCATACTTCGGATATTGTTAATACCCAGATGGTTTACAATCGAGTACGAAATAGCTTGAGTTTGTTATTTCTCACGCTGCTTAGACAACAAAAGTTCGCCGTTACAAAATTTATGATTTTATTTAGTTGTATAATAAAGATAGTCATATTCTAATTTTCAAAAATATGTCAATGATATTAAATAATTTATTATTTAATTTTTATCTATTCCTATTCTGTAAAACCTAATACGCATTCATCTTCAAATTTTCTCAGGGCACTTATGTTTGTTTTTGAAATTAATTTTATTTTAAGAATTAGTGTGTGTATGCATCCTAAACCAACTGTTCTTACTTTAAATTATATCGTAGAAATAACTTTACTGACTCTTATGCATATCAAATCTTATTGTTATTATGAATTTCAATATTAACGAACACCGGAAATGGTGGCAACTTCTTTACGACAAAAGTAGTAAAAAGAAACTCTCCTAATCCCAAAAAGTACGTAACCTTATGGCAACCTTGCGTTGGAATTTTCTTTTCATTCACACGAAAATGTTTGTACTAAAAACCTTTTTTTGAATAAAGCAAAAAATATTACAGTTTCAAACCTTTCATCCCAAAAAGCTAAAAATTATTTTTAAAGCTTTTTTAAAAATTATCGTCACTTAAGGTCCATAATGACGTTTCAGCTGACGTCACACCAGCGGCGCCACACTGACGTCACATCAAATTGCATTGTCCATTAAAATTCCAAGAGAAGGTGGATTTCGACTGAGCATACAAGGCTTTGTGAAAAGAAACCATATAATTACCTTGATTTAAGATATTATGTTCACCTTGAGACCAGGGGTGAAAGCGAGACGGAAAAGAGGAAAGGCTGGTAGTAAAACCATTTCAGTTATAGCTAGTTTTGGGGAGGAGTTTACTTAAGGCCTGTTTAGACGATCCAATTTCTTGGACAGAGATTGATTGATATTGATGGAAGCTTGTTTTGCTTTGAACTTTGATCGTGTAAACAGACATCCAAGAACTTGGTCCAACTTCTTGGACGATAGTAGAGCATGTTCTACTTTCCATCCAAGTTTTTTCTCCCTTAACCAATCAGCGTCATAGGTTTTGTGACGTCAACAATCAGGCAGCAAATTATGTCATCTTCTTGTCTGTTTTCATATATTTTAGTCCAAATAAATTGATCTGTTGAGGTTCATTTGTGTTATTATGATTTTATTTGAATTTATTTAGTAATTTTAAACTTATGTAAGTATTACTTTAAAATGTTGAATATGAACAATGCGCATGCGCAAGTTTTTCTTTCAACGAATCAGCGACATTCAAGAACTTGGATAGTGTCAACGAATCATCCAATTTCTTGGACAGAGAAATCCGTCCAATTTCTCGGATTCAAGAAATTGGACCGTGTAAACAGGCCTTTATTCTCTTTTTAAATTGTTCAACAGTATCTACTTTATCTTGGAAAAGAAGCAGTTTTATATATATGCCCGAATTATAAAAGAAATCTTGATAGTTACAGATATTTCATTTTTTTCGAAAAAAATGCTGGAATGAAATGTTTTACGTACCAGGTTTTTCTCTTTTCCGTCTTGCTATATAAGGTCTTTCACCCGTGCTTGAGACTAGCTTTATTAAAGGATTTTTTTCACTCTTGAAAACCTTAAGTTATCCTCGATTTAAGGTTTTTATATAGAAGGTTATTTTCCAAGGTTTTGAATTAGGGTAATGTGCACAGAATAAAGCAAATCGTCGCAGATCTCGTTTTAAAGTTAGAAGATTTACACGTAAACCGCACAACAAATCTTATTAGGTTTACATTAAAAGGGTTTTGCTGAGTTAAAATAAACCTTATTTTGCTATCTGGGAATGTTTTACTAGACCAAACACCAAGGGAGTATGTGTGGTGCTTCACTAAACCAAACACCAAGGAAGTATCTGAGGTGTTTCACTACGTAACTTTTGGTATAATATATTCATAATCGGTTCAATTTTAGCATAAATTTAAATATTTTGGATCATAATTTTATATTCGGTATGAATTTTAATATTTTGAATCATAATTTTTATTTTGGTATAAGTTTCTGTAATACTGCCTACCAAAATTAATTGCAACTTCTTTACACCAAAAGCAGTGAAAAGTAACACTCCTGATGTCTTGTTCGGAGAAACACCAAGGAAGGGATGTTTCACTACACTAATTTTGGTGTAAAATAGTTGATACCATTTTTGATACTAATGTACGCTAAAAAAACATTATAATATTAGATATGCTAAAAACAGATGCCTGATTCGAGTCAGTTACATTCTGGGGAACTTTGAATGAATCAAAGAGTCTTAAGTATCAATTTCATCGTTCAATGCTGAGTTAATCTGAAAATGTACAATGCACCAAAAAAAAGAACCACCTAGAATAACTTTTGATCTAATAATCGGATTTTCCCGTTCTAGAGCTGAATCTTAATGGTTCTACAGGGTGACCTCAGATACGCTATTTAATAAGTGAAGATGATATTTTGAATAACGAAATCAGAACCCAAAACGTACTTTTTATAATAAATGCGTATTTTTTTCAACGGATTCTGATTTTTGACCTCAAAACTAGCCGCAATCTAGAAAAAATGGTCCGCATAGCTTGTTCAGTTGAGCGACCCAAAGAGTTTGGACTCCTTAATGATAATTTTACTTTTTTTGTATTTCTTCATATCTTGAGAACAATTGAAGCGAATTGAAAAATATCTTAGCACGCAATTATAAAATTCGTTTGTCCAAAGATAGTTCCATGCCAAAAAGAACTCTTAAATAATCATTATTTTTTTATTTATTAGTAGTCAAAAAAGTTTTAATTGTAAAGTATACAATTTTTCACATCATTTTAAAGTACGTAACTTTACACGCAAAAAACAAAATTTTAGCGAATACGGATGAATAGTTCCTGACAAATGGAATTTTTTAAATATACGATTCTTCTAAAATTCAATATACCAGTATTTCTTCAACTTATCCTAACATAGGTCCAACTACAACCTTGATAAAAACCCTTAACTTTACGGAATTTTTTTCTAAAAGTGTTCATCATATTTCTATTTCAAAACAGACGTATTTTCCAAAGTTGTTTCACATTTTCAGTATTTTTTTTCCCCTTACACTACCACACGTGACCAGACGTTCTCAAAAAATTAACACAAGCTGAAACTATGTGAAACTGGGTACTTGCAACTCGAGAAGAAGTAAAGCGATAAAGCCTAACCATGTGATTTAAATCAGATTTAATTGGTTACCTGTAAATGACGTCGCGCGTGTTTGTCGATCCTGATTGGCTTCTGAATCGACACATGCCATGATTTACCTACAATGACATCACTTACAGGAACCCAATGAAATATAAAGGTTGTATGAGATAAATTAGTTTATAAACCTTTTTACCTATTTCACTCATGAATGAAATCAAAGTGTTTAATTAAATTTGACTGTCTTTATAACGCACAATGTTGTTATTTTAATTTAATTTGTTGTGTTTTAGAACCGGATGCAGGAAAGTCTGAAGCTCTTTGACTCTATTTGTAATAACAAGTGGTTCACAGATACTTCGATTATCCTCTTCCTCAACAAGAAAGATCTGTTCGAAGAAAAAATTCGAAAGTCTCCTCTCACCATCTGTTTCCCCGAATACACCGGTATGAAATCAGAATAGATAGTGTAACATAATAATTCGCATATCACAATAATGACGATATATATATATATATATATATATATATATATATATATATATATATATATATATATATATATATATATATATATATATATATATATATATATATATATATATATATATATATATATATATATATATATATATATATATATATATATATATATATATATATATATATATATATATATATATATATATATATATATATATATATATATATATATATATATATATATTGTTTCAGATTATTTGTAATTAGTTTTCTGTACTCTGGTGAGACAAAGCTTGGGTTGTGTCTGCCAAATATTACGTATATTGAGCGCTTAAATTTATTACAATATTTATTATTATAATTAAATTTATTTATTACAATTAACTATGATTGATATTGATAATTATGCCTCTGATTTTCACAAAGTTCTTGTTTTTTGTTCTTTAAATACTAATATATTGCCTATTTTTTGTATTATTTTTTACTTAAAAACAGTGATTGTGAAACATCTTTATGGTTGAAAAAATTGGAAAGTGTTTCTTGGATGTGTATTCATTATGAATTGTGGATTACTTTATTTTGCTTGAATTTTAATAACTTATTGTGAACGTTATTTTCAGTTCTTTCCATTCATAGCTACTTCACATTTAACTGACTAAAAAATTAATATTGTTTTTAAAAGAATTATATTTTGAAACATTCATCATAAATCATGTCTGAGTTAATTAAGTTGAATATGCAGGGTGACCCAACGCAGTGGTTATAAATTTGGAGAGATGATAGAACACATAATGTAGAATGCGTAGCAACTCCATGACCTAATCAACATTCATACGCCTCTATAGGCGTTTCTCCATTATGATCTTTACGCTCACGCACATTTGAAGCGTTACATTATCAAAATTTAATTATAAATTCATGTTTTCTTATAATGACAGTTAAAAACTGCATTCAAGCAGGCCCAGGAATGGTTGTTTTATTGTAATATACTGATTGTTGCTGCCAAATTAGTCAACTCTGCAAGTCAATAGGCATATCAATAAATTATGATAAAACTGTGAAGGTCTGGGCTTGTTTGAATGCTGTTTTCGAAAATAATTATTAAAAAACATAAAATTATCAATAAATTAAAAAAAAGGATAAAGTTTTGATTCGCGTGCACTCGAACAGCAGGTCTAGAAGGAAAAAATGCCTCAGCGGTGTGTTAAGACATTTCCAAAAATGGTTCCTGTGCTTTTTTCAAACATGGGTCGCTATGCCTCCCCACCAAAATTAAAACCGCCGTGCTGAATCATCTTATATACACTCGTGTCCATAAATTAAAGATAGTTCAGATCACATGGAAATTGAACTATAAAATAAAATTTTCATCCGTATAAATATCACACATCACACATAAAATAAAATGAAGGTGGGGATTGGATAACCTGGGTAGGGCGTTAAGCCCATGTCCAAAAGGCCGTGGGTTGTTCGATCCCCGCAGACCAATTACGTTAAATCTGTCGGGTTTCAAAGCCCTCCATGTTCCAATAACAAATTATACCTCAGCGGGTAACAGAATCAGAGAATGATTTATCTCTGGCTCATGACAAAATTACGATCTGTGAATAAATGGAAGTATGAATGGATCTGTCCTATGAATGGGTTATGAGATGTGTGCGGTTGAAGTCGTATTCTCGACCACTAGAATTTCCCAAATAGACATTTTTAGGCTTTGGCAACAATTCTAAATGATTAAAATGTCAGTATACCTTAGAGTACAGTCCCCCAGAGTTACAACGAAAAATAATAACCTGTGTTTGGCAGTAAATGCCAAAGGAATTAGAAGGTGCATCGCATCCGACTTGTTTTGCCAGCTATCTTCAGTCACGTGTACCACAGTTTTAAGACGAACCATGCACAGACTTTTGGGAAATATTGGTTTCTATGCTCGCAGGCTTGTCAGATGTGTTACGCTTGCGGCAACTCAATTTATTCCCCTCACGGTAACTCAATGTATATCGCTCACGGTAACTCACTGTATCCCGCGATTAGCTTGTAGTAGAGAACATGCAATGGAGAACATCATCACAGTGGGCTTGTGTGATGTTTGCCAGGTTTATAGCTTGCAGTCTGGAGATCGCCGAGCTCCCGTTACCACCAGACAATATCTTTAAACGACACAGTTACGGTGGTGCAGGATTGCTTGTTCGGAGTAAAATTATACCGAACTCCAAAATACACCTACATATTTAAATCAGAACTGTGATAGACCAAATTTATCGGGACCTCATTCTAGAACAATATGCGCGTTTGTTTTGGGGTGCCATGAGCACAGAGCTTGTATTTATGAACGATGACATCACCAAGAAAGCATTGTAAAAAATTGTTTTAATATAGGGATAACTCCTGTATGGAATAACCAGTATATTCACCTGACTTGAATCCAATAGATCATGCTTAACTAATCATCCAATGGAACATGCTTAACTAATGAGTTGCAGCCAATAAGTCACCTCCTACTTGGTTAATGGAGCTTTGAAGACCATTAGAGTAATTTTCCCTGGAAACAACTTAATAATTGGACACTCAGCATGCCTAGGAGTTGTATGAACTGTATTTCATTGCATGAAGGATAAGCAATGCATTAATCATCATACCAACTTAGTAATATTAAATCTTTGTAAAAAAGATGTTGTTTAAAATTGCACCAGAGAACCAAAATCGTAGTTTTTATGAATAGTATCATGCATACACCATCGTTTTTGTTCTTTATCCTTTGTTTAATTCCTGAAACAGCGTTTAATTTATGGACATGAGTCTATTAATATGTCCTAATTGCATATAAAGAGTTTTGGAATTGTGCTATCAGTTTCAAAGATAATGTGTAAGAAAAGCAAAGAAAATATTACGGTGTTCAACCTTTCTGTTGAAGTTTCAACCTTTCAAGAGTACAGAGCGGCCATAAATCCAGATTCTAACTATCTCCATATTTTTAGAAGTAAAAACTCGAATTCTTTAATTAAAAGATTATGTTATTCAGAGAATATATTTTTCCCCTGTACTTACTAACTTAATTTATAATTGATTGACATATCTGCATTGCTTACCTTCTAACTATAGAAGAGAGAGGGTTAAGTTGAATATTTAACAAATTTCTCAAAAAAAACCATATTTAATATGATTTTTTCAACCCTTCAAGTATTTTTTTAACATCAATTTGGACTTTTGCCTCTTTTTTTCGTTTTCCGAGATAAATGCGTGATGGCAAAACTGGCTTTTATCTGAAATTACAATGTTGCTGACAAGGGAAACTAGGGAAGTGTGACTCGCCAATTTTGAAATAAACTAGTGGGATGTATGCTTTATGAGGAATAATTTTAGGGGGCAACATTCGTTTCGCCCCATAGAGGGTCCTATGAGAGATGAAAAATAATTCAATCTATAGAAAAATCGGTATTTTATTACTTCAATGCTGACTATTAGTTATTGTAATTGTCTCATACTCCAATTAATTTAGTGGTACTTTCACGTACTATATAATGCATATTTATTGTCAATATTGATTTCGAAAATTTTATATATCTGTAATTTTTCAGAAAAACCTGTTAGGTTAATTTTAAAAAAAATTTGATATAAAATTTTTTAAATTTTTTTTTCAAAAAACTTTTCAAATTAATTGGAGTATGTAATTGAAAATCAATTAATCAATAATAATTAATTAACAATTAACTAAAATTAATTATAAATTAATTAATTTTCTGATTAATTTATTAATTAGCAAATTAATTACAAATTAATTGGATTACGAGACAATTACAATAACTAATAGTCTGCATTGAAGTAATAAAATACCGATTTTTTTATGTATTGAATTATTTTTTATCTCTCACAGGACCTTCTACGGGCCGAAACGAATGTTAATTAATTTATTAATTAGCAAATTAATTAATTATCCAATTAATTACCAATTAATTGGATTATGAGACAATTACAATAACTAATAGTCAGCATTGAAGTAATAAAATACCGATTTTTGTATATATTGAATTATTTTTTATCTCTCATAGGACCTTCTATGGGCCGAAACGAATGTTGCCCCCTAAAATTATTCCTCATAAGGCATACATCCCACTAGTTTATTTCAAAATTGGCGAGTCACTTTCTTCCCTAGTTTCCCTTGTGAGCTTTTTCGTGACAATTTTTAAAAAAAGTTTTTTTTTAATTCCCACTTGTCTCAATACATGGGCCTAGAATTGACAATCTACAGGACTAGTGTGGACAAACTTGATAACTTATTAAGTAGTCATTTATTATTTAATTTGCTTATCAAAAAAATTTGTTTATCCAAAAAATTTGAAGCGTCTACTTTAATTGTATATGGAGATGCAGTCCTAGTAGTTCTACCGTTTAATAGGCCAGTGTGGAAATGTCACAACCACATGTATACACTAGCCCCACAAATGGTAGTTAATTGAAACTATACAAAGCAAAAGTTAACCTCAAAACGAGTAAAAACAGTATCATTTATTACTTATTGTCATCTTTTGCTAAAATTTCGGAAATAAAATGTATTAATCGAGGAATAAAGAAAAAAATTTGAAAATTACTTTTGCACCTTGAAAACCTTTTTTTTTATAAATTTTTACCAGAGTATTCCCACCGTGATTATGCAACTGCACATGGAAGTTTACTGTTAATCTACGATATTTCATAGAGGAAATTTGATCAATGAATTAAAAAGTTATTCTCGATGTCCACTCTAGCCAAATGCCTACACTTTCCCATTTCTCATCCATAAAAATTCAACTTAAAAGGTCAGAGCATTTAGTCCCAACTGCTAGTTATCACAAAGTTCATTTTCCGATTACCACAAGCTGATTGGTTAGGTACGAGTTACATTTACTTTACTTGTTTAGAATATATTCTGAGTTCAATAAATTTTAGTGCCAAAACTGGTTTTCTTCATGCACTTGGTTTTGTATTCAACAAGTATCAATTTTATATTATATTATTCTTCATTTTGATTATAGATTATGAATATTACTCTTTAGTTTAAATTTCTATGCAATAATTGAATTAAAAATTATATATGCCATTGGTAAAAATGTATAAATATCAAGCTACCAAAATGGAAAGCGACAGTAATTTAGCAAATTTTTATTTTATAACCGTTGAAGAACTGACCCAATTTTGAATTTAAGACTACCAATATTCAGCTCCGTAGCCTTGTAATTTTGAACCCAATCCAAAAGACAAGACAACTCCTAAATAAAGAGTAGGGAGAAATTTGACTTCGTGGAGGACTTATTTATGAAACTATCACGCAATTGCATTATATGGTGTGGAAAACCGCAAAAGACCCCACGGTTAGCCTGATGGCAAGGGAACTCTAACTCATGATTCGTCTACCACTGAGGATATTTTTGTCAGAACAGTGGTCAATTCGTATCAATTAGTCATCGCTGGGATTCGAACCCAGGTCAGGTGAGCGCTCTATCCCCTGAGCCACCATAGCTCCAAGTTGTAGCATATGATCATTATGACTAGTGAATGTAGTTTTTAAATGCAATTCATCCTAAAAGAGGGTTACATTTAAAAATAAAAAAGAATGCCTTTAAAATTGTCTGTATTCACATTCACCCATTAGTTTGTAAGAAATTATGCAAAGTTTAAACTTTGTTTAAACAAACAAAGTATGCGTACAACCGAATTATAATCTATTTTTCCCTGCATATAAATATGGCACGTCATTAAACAAATAATTTTTTTTAAAAATTAACCCATTCCCTTAACGAAGAAGAGAGCAAAATTAAAAGTGTCGAAATTTGTTTGATTGCTAGAGAAAATTTAGGGGCGTTGAAAAGTAATTTTCAGAAACAACTCGTTATTAAACTGGATTTGATGATTTTGAATTAGTAATCTTAAATAATCTTTCAATTCATCAAAGACAATTGTGTTTTCCCGTTTACCAAGATAAATGCGTGATGGTAAACACAATAACTGCAAACAAAACCGTTACGTAAAGTATATAGTAAAATAAGGGCAGAAGCACTCATTAAAAATCAGGTTACAGTAATGAAATGACGGGAAAACAAAACTTTTAGAAATCTCGAATCCTATGCAAACTATGAATTGAATTTGAACTGTAAATATGTTCCATAAGAAAATTGATAGCTTATTTCGATATTATTTTGATCATACTGTTTTGGTGATTTTATTGTGATTAATATTTATTCCACTTAAACTATTGCAGTAATTATGGACTTAACAAATACAAAGTGAGTCTAATTAATTCATTAGGTTTCAAAGGACAGTTTTTTACACGTATACGAAGAACATAGTTGGATGATACGTAGAAAGATACATATACTCTCCAACTTTCTGGTGAATTTTGCAAATGCTTAAAGTGTGAGTCCTTGATCACTCTTATCAACCCCTACTTTTTGAGGGTCAAGAGTTTATTTCTGTCACTTCTCCGAATAAAAAAAATTGTTTGTTCTGGGAAATTACAAATTTATATCTGATTTTGTGTAACTTGATATACACCATGAATGGTTGAAATCAAGAGAATGTCGACTTTCACCTGTGAATGTCAACAATTACATAATCGCTTTGGTGAATGCCCGAAATATTTGTTATATCCGACTTGATATTAAATTATTCGTTGATATTATTATATTTATTCGATATTTTAATATCTGCTGGGGATAGATTAGGAGAAACGTCAGCATTCGGAGTACCGGTTAAATGCATACTGGACAGTAACACTTGACCTTTAAGAAACATTGATGTAGGGCATACTGGGCAAATGTAGACAGGGCAGTGGCCCTTAACTAGACCTAATACATATTTCGGACCTTTACCAAAGCGACTATGTGATTGTCAACATTCACGGGTGGAAGTCAACAACCACCAATTTCGGTCCTTCACAGTAACATATCGACTGCACTAATTAATTACCATATTTAAAGTACATCTTCGGATCATTAAAATTAAGCAAGTGAAAATCCGTTCATTGAATCAAAAGCTATTAAAACATATGCACGCTATACTTGTAAATAAGCAGTGCTTTGAATCCTTTAGGTTGATCATGCAAATAAGCTGTCCTTTGAATTTTTTAGGCTGATCATGTAAATAAGCTGTCCTTTGAATCCTTTAGGCTGATCATGTAAATAAGTATTTATAAACATGCATCCTGTTAACATTGTGTTTCATTCCTGCTTAGGTGCTCAGGATTACGGTGAAGCAGCCGCCTACATACAGGCTCAATTTGAGGCAAAGAACAAATCCACCACCAAGGAAATCTACTGCCATATGACCTGCGCCACAGACACTACCAATATTCAATTTGTCTTCGACGCGGTCACCGATGTCATCATCGCCAACAACCTCAGAGGATGCGGTCTCTACTGAACACTTCCTTTGTTTTGCTCAGTCCCTTTACTATTGCTTGTCTTACACTCCAGTCCTCCTCCTCTTTTATATTGTACGCCCCCCTGTCCGATTCCAAATACAGGACCTTTTGTTTTTAGTTCCACTCCGGGAAAATGGCCGCGACTTCCGCAGTACTACTGCCAGAAGTAAATTCTAAACACAAATGATTTCCCTCGGCTTTTTCTTCGCCAACGATCTTTAAGTTCCTTAACTAAACAGGAACTGTTCCGCTTCCTTTCGGGAAAAAAATTGCCTTTTGGTGTATTCTGTTGTTGCACAGGTGTGTATTTTTCGCCTCAGAATTTCTCACCCCGTGCATTTGAGAGTTTTATACACGTAATCTCGACCATTATTGTCTGAAGCACAATTTTCCGTTTGAAAATTAACCAAAAAATAAGTTCTCGTTTGTTTATTATGGAAATGAAATAGTGATGCTTTGTGATTCCACTCTTAAAGCCAATAAATTTGGGGATATACCAAATTTGTGGTACTTGTTTTACAACTGTAAATCACTCCCCAAGAACATTTAAACGCAGTTGCAGCATCTTATGCTATCACAAATTGTTGTAGCGTACTGAGGCTTTTGTTTTGGAAATGAAAGACTAAATCCTTTCCTTGCTTTATTTTCGCGAATTTAATACTAAGTCATAATTGCATTTATATATGAATGTTTCCCCAAAACCTAACAGATAAGGTAATAGAGCATGGAATGGCGCTTGGTAGCGAGCACAAAAAGATTCTATAAGAGGGCAACAGGTTTTGAGATAGAAAAGTTTATACAAAAAGTCTCTGTCACATGTTTTGAGCCCCAAACTTGTGATGTGATTTTTTGTGGGAAGTTTGAAAGGTTAAAGAACGATATCTAACTATTTGTACGTTTAATCCAAATAGATTTGATCGTTGCGCATTCTTGGAATGACGGTACATGTCGCATAGATGCGATTGCGTCATTACGAATACCCTGTCGAATATTATTTGTTTAAATCTGTTTTTCATTTTGTGGACGTTGTGTATTATATATAAATATATGTATTTATCTGGAAAATTTAGATTCTAGGAGCCGCGAATAACTCTCGGCACCAAAGTGTATGGTGGGGAAGAAAGCAGTGTTATTCTTCCTCGAAAAAAAATATTCCGTTGTGGATTGGAAGTCTCCAATTAGGCGGATTTTGCAAACGACCGAACTGTTCCACAAAGGCTTTGCAAATCCGCCATTTTCTGCCTAACTAAAAATGAAATAAGTCTTTTAATACTTACAGAAAATCTTCATGACAAGAAACATTCGAACTCCTACCCACTATGCTCTCATATTACAGATTTATGGACACAGTGAAAAATATATATATATCTACCATTTAAGTGCAAAGAAGAAAGAAAAATCCAAACAAAAGTTTAAAAAAAAATAATAAAACGATCGCAATGATGTTGTTGTATTCACGTATAATCTATGTGTTTGTCTTTTGAATGCTATGACAAATTTCTGTTAATGTATTAACTAAAGATGTCACTTCTATGGATATCTTAGGTTCCTTTATTTATTTAATTTAAATTTTGTGTTATCTTAAAAAGTTTTTAATGGAATTGGATTCAATAAAATCCAATGTGGAATAAAAGTTCTAATATCTGCCCAATATTTAGTCACAGTTCTAGAAGAATATCTTAATATATGCAATATTTCAACCAACCAAGTGCATTTTTTTTCTCAATTCCGTTTCTTAGTTAAACGCTATCTATTTTGATAATTACTATACAACATCTGAAACTATGCAAGCTGAAAGCGAATGTGAAACGTTTTAATTGGCAATCATATCAGGATTACTTGAAATCATTACGGTTGATAACTAAACTAAGTTCTATGCAAAAACTATAATTAATTTAAATATCAATCGTTTGCTAGGTTGGAAACATAAAATAATGCATTCATAGGACCATTACTTGTGTAGATCAGAAACATGAATGCACCAATAGTGGGAGAAAAAAAAAACAAGTGTTCAACCTTGATGGAACTGTCAACTTTAACAGCTTTAACTTCACGGCTTTATTTTTCTGGTATGCAGTATCTGCAATTTTTAAAATAATTATATGATTAAAAGTAAGCGTACAAGTTCGTGCAGTTTTTCTGCATGGAAAACGCTGTAGTGGCATTACTGATCCGTACAAGTAACTGGCTTGAATTTTCGGCCAAAATATTAGATCTTTTACTAATTAATTGATATTAATAACCCAAATTAGCAATCTTTTGAATCCATTTCAAAGTAATCTTAACACATATGACTAGATATAAGAACAAAAATCTCCGTTATAAAAACGGTAATTTTTAGAAAACATTAATAAAATTCTAATTTCTTTTTCAATCTTTGTGTTTTTAAGTATTGGATTTACCATTAAAAAAGATCTCAGAAATGCTATACATGATTTTTTTGCTAGGATATTAATGACCAAATTATAATTATTGATTTTAATGCTTTTCAGTCCAGAAAATCTTGTAAAGATCAGTAAGTGATTTAGGAGTAAAAAAAAATTAACTAAACTGAGTTAAGATTCACTTGTAAGCAAGATAAACCGCTTATGTGAATCATTTACAAATTAATCTGAAATCAATAAAAAAAGAAACTGAAACACAAAATGGCGTGTAAGGCGTACCAAACGATCTCCTGTAAATAAGGCACTGGATGTCATTTAAATCGATGATATAGTCCTCCGGGAGTTGAAATATCGTAGGAAAGGCCATTGCTAATGTGTAAATATCGACAAAATAGATTGATTAAGTTTCCTTTTTATATCATTCAACCATCGCTCGTCTTTTGTGTACTTTTAATTTTTCTAAAATTTTCACAGCTGAATCCGATGCTCAATGTTCTTTAGTGAGTAGGACTACTACCAACAGCAAGAAAATTCAAATGCCAACCGCAGCACTGCAGTTATGATTATTTGGTTTGAGTGAAGAATGACGACAAACATTAACTGAAAGTTTGATGTTTATTCAAGGAACTACGAGTATTTTCGTTTTTTTTTTAATTCTTTTAGGCTTCGTTCGGGAAGTTTCTTTTTTCATCAACGGTTGTTAGAACTCCAAGTCTGGGTGCTTCTTCAATTCCTATAAGCTTTTTAATCCAGAGTTGCAGCCTGGAACTTCATGAACATAGTCAAAACCACGTACATTACGATGAACTTCGTGTTGACTTTGACATAAAAATGACACGAAGTAAAATATCTAAGCGCTGTTATGTCATGTGTCATTAATTTATTTCCTCTTTTGTGTTTTCTTTTGTTTTACGTCTGGCGTTCAAAAGCTTTCCAATGATTTAATTTATTGCTGGATTTCATTTTAATGTACATGCAAGCATATAGTTTTGTGCAATAACAGCTGGATTATCGATGTCGATGTGCATAGAGATACAAACAGCTGTACTTATAAGGCAAAGCGGGAGACAGGAAATTGTTTGATCTGCTTTGCCTTATTTTATCTGTAATGTCTATTAAAAGAATTTCTAATCACAAAGTAAGGAGTCATTTATTTATTTTGACCTAACTAATATTTATCACTTCGTAGAATTGAAAGCCTCAACACCTCAGGTAAACTGCTCAATTACCAGAGATGCCAACTGCTCCGGACACGTCAAAATAAAAGTAAATTTTGCAAATATTTGACTATTTCTGCTTGCATAGAAGAGGGATAGCATAACAAAGTTACATTGAAGTGGTGAATTATATAAACCTACGAATTATTTAGAAATAGTGGTAGATAAAAATCTCCCAAATAGGATTTATTTAGCAAAGAATTACAATCGATAAACTACCACTTTAAAATATATATTTGCTGTCCGGAGCAGGTTGGCATCTCTGATTAGTTAAGAGTAAATAAGCTTGTCAGTAAGTCAATTTTTTTCTTAAAATTCCCCTTAAACAAATTTTCTTGTATTAATCTTTATATTTATTAACATCTAGTGATTGACAAGAAAGTAAATTTTCTATTCAAAGAGAGTAGTTAGTACCACTTTAATTTCTCTTGCCTTCCTATATTGAAATTTGCTTATACGCTTATTAGTTCACCTTTTAAGTAGTCTGAGCAACAACTATAGCGAGGTGCAAAGTCTTTCACTTCTATTATGTATCGGTATTGAACACTGTCATTGCTAAACAAAGCTTTTCAAGCGGGTGTTGTAAGCGCTCAGAAATTTATTCGAAATAATCATTTTCTGTAACAGAACTGAAACAACATTGTGTAAATAGTACTGGATGTACACATTTCATAGATCAAATGCTCAATTTAAAAAAGGTAGAAAATATGCTTCCGTTTTGAGATTTCTTAAGGAACAGTGATTGCTTCTAGCTTTTTATAGAAACTCGAATAAACTTTTATATTCAATCGACATTACTCTTTTGAAAAACAACTGCAGTAAATGCCACTAGCTGTTGCAGACTTTAAAAATATTTTTGAAACATGTCACCTTTCAAAGTAAATCTACAATATTTGTTCCAAATTTTATTCATATCAATTTCCCTGTTATTTAAAAAAAAATCGGTGAGTTTAACTGATTTGACACTCTTTACATAAATCATAAAAGTACAAAAATATACACTATTAGAAATTCTTATAAGACTATTCGAAATTTTGGATCATATTAAATAAAAAAGTATCAGATTTTTGTCACAGATCAAATGATGCCAAGTTGAAATATGATATCGTGAAATTTTACCCCTCTTAAACTTGGATGCCAGAAATTATGCTTCAACTTGCATGAAAATTCGCTTCAATTTAACGCCTTATGAAGTTTGTGGCAAAATTACGCGATGCAGATGATTTAAGATTGCTTAATAGTCTAGTTATCAAAAATCAGCCATTTTAATTTTATTATTTGGCTATCAATACTGTACAAAGTATGTTTACATAATTTAACAGGCCAACCATTCGATCGATTTTCTTAAAAATATGAACTGAATTCTATGTACATGATTAAGATTTATCTCATATATGGTGGAATAATTTTCGCAAATATTTAGTGTCGTTCCGTTAAATATTTATACGCTTAATGCTTTTAGCAATTTTCATTTGATGTACTTAATGCTGTCACAATTTTAATTGATTAATCAATAATACCTGACATTTTAGTGCTTATTATGCTATCATCTTATTACAAATGTGTTTTAAATAAAATATATTATACTGTGTGCAAAAGAAAACGAATCACCCTGAGTAATTTTTGATCTAAAGATTAGATTTTTACGTACTAGGATCTATTGGTTCACATGGGTGACCTCAAATATGCTAATTAGTTAGTGTAGGCAATATTTTAAGTTACGAAATTAGGGTTAAAAACGTACTGTCTCTTAATAAACTTACCTCTTTTTTAACGAATTAGGTTTCTTTATCCTCAAAATACTGTTTCCCTCCTTAAACGTCCGCCTTTAAAAAGCAGAAACCAGCAAGGAAAGACCCTATATTTATGGTACCGAACACCTTCTTCATAGATTTTACATTGCAGGGAACCATTGAATGGCAATTTCCGAGCAACGACCACTCATTGTCAGCAGGAATTTTGTATCAGTATCTATCTTAGTCAACTTTATCTACTTTTTCATCTCTTGTCTGCAATAGTTTTAACTGATCATTATAGACTCGTAGTCTGTTTCGTATTACGTTTCGTAGTCTGATTTCATAACTTAAAATAACATCTGCACTAACTAATTAGCATATTTGAAGTCACCATTCGAATCATTAAGATAGAATCCTAGCGCGTAAAATTCCGATCAAAAGTTTTTCAGGGTGATTCATTTTTTTCCGTACTGTGCAATAAAAACTAAAGAAATAATTTTTATGGTGTTAAAAATTAAAAAAAGAATCGGATGAAAATTCAAGAAGTAGTAGAAGTTATGTAAGCATAAAGTATAAGAAAACAAAGCATTATATCAGTGTAAAAACAACAGGTTTTTAATACAGGTTTCTTCGCCCGAATTAGCTATAAATAAATATTCTGGGGAAATTATAAATTTCATAAAGCGATTTAGCATCAAAATATTGCGTAAACAAAATACTCAGTCTTCCTTTCAAAAACAGATTAAATAACTGCACAGGGTTTTCCATAATGACCACCCTTAGCATGTATATTTTAAATCCATGTCACAATTGAAGTAAAAAAATTATTCCTATAAAGGATTGAAAATAATTATTGAAGCGAGAAATGAAATCGAAGACACCAGTACTGAGAAAAGCCGGACTGAAAACAATAAAAGCAGTTAGGCTTCAGGAAGATCCATGGACAGTTATTTGAAACATCTTCTAGCATGCTCCATCAATGAAATAGGTTCTAATATTATCAGTTTCACTTTCCTCAGTAAAGAATTACTAGAGTTTGATAGCGTTTTTTTTCCACTTAACTATTACTTTGCGTCCTCTAATAATTAGGGAAAAATGCTGCACTTTAGACCATGCAAATATTAGCTTAAGTTAATGGATAATTTCTGCATTCTGTATATGAAGTTGATAATCGCAACAACAGGCACTACAGGTTGTAGTGGCTATTTCACGTTTTCTAGACATGCTCTAAAAACGATTTTTTTTTCCTAGCTACTGAATAATTTTTTCTGTCACTTAGATAAAAAAATTAAACCCCATAGAACGTACTATTGAAAACAGTCAGGAAATAAATAAGCAGAAAAATATCATTTACTTTTGGATAATATACCAATTCTTTAGGAACAATAATTTTCTTGTGTTAACCTTAATAAAGTCCAAAAAGTGTACGTTTTTCATACCTTGGGCCAGTCTCAGTATTGTAGATTAGTCCTGTCCAAAAGGTATGTAACAGCCCGATTGACGTCTTACTCATAAGATGTAAAAATTTTGATGCTCTTAGTAAATATATGAATTTTTAAAGTAACCAATAAAGATTATTTACTTTTCCGCTTATTATTAACTTTATTTAATGCAGCTTACACAGGCTACTCAAAAACTAAGTTATAATAGCATAAACATCGAAATTCAATAAACTAAGTTAACAGAAATATATATTATTCAACAATTGACAACAAGGTCAGTGCCGTTCTGTAAATTAGACCAATTTTACTTACTTTCAAAAAAATCAAATGTTAATGGCAGAATTCGTACACAAAAAAAATTATTAATAGTCAAACGTATAGTGTAGTTCCCACAAAATGCTTTAATAAAAACTTTAACTAAGTCCAAAAGGAAAACACTCTTTAAATTAAATTTTTTGGGAAGAATTCTAAAAACATATATTAAGGTCCTTGACAATGGAACATCCTGCATATAAATAATAAAATATAATGACAAAATAAATAACTAGTCCCATTTATTTCAGTGACTTAACATAATACTTATTATCACAATTAATGAAATTTTGTATAATGACTTAGAATAAAACCGAAAAATATTTTTTTTTTCAATTTTCAAAAGAACACTAGACATTATAGCTTTCAGGTCGCTGAGAGATCTTGTGATACCCTAAAAAGCAGAGAGCACTCATTCCATACGACACGCAAGCCAGAAGACCAAGGACCTATAATAAAGCAAGAATTTAGTACACTGTTATAGTTTTCAATCTAAAATTATGGTAAAATAGCAGGTAGCAATTGGTCCATCCAATTAACCGTAAAGTTTACGGAAAGAACATTTTTACCTCTACGGTTTTGAAACTGTTTACAACTAGAATGGTTAAAAAACCATGAATCGGTCGGACTTTGAATCTGTTGTAAATAAATAAAATAATAGGCTTTTTTTGTGTTAAGCAGCTTTATATAATAGCGATCTATGCGTGGAGGAGAGTATCGTATTTCAATAACTCAGGGTCAGAAATTGGGGAGTGCAGGACATTCCCCTGGAGAAACTATTCATGTGGTGAAGGGAATAAAGAAAATACTGTGATGTGAACGCTGGGATTCGAACCACGATCTGTCGGTCATGATGCTCATAAAATAACCCTCTCGGCTATAATTTGTATCCAGCTGCTAGGAACTAAATAGCTTCATTAAATAGGTTTTAATTAGTGCGATAAAATTCGGTTTGTTCCGTATTTGGTGAAAGCTTAATAAATGGTATTTCTCACACTTGACAGTTTGAATACCATCTTAGTTATTTGACAGTTTTGTTTGCGTATGATAAAATATTAATTAAATAAATGAATATAATGAGCAATTTCTAATAGTGTAGTACCCTGTTTCAGAAATATTATTACTATAAAAAATCTAAGTATTTTATGTGTAAAAAAATGATTGAAAAAAATCATATAAGAAGTACCGGTACTTCAAACAAAAGGATAACTTGTAGTGTATCTAATTTTGCGAGAAAAAAATTTTAAAATATACTCATATATTTGAAATTGAAATTTCCTTTGAAACACAAAGTGTAAATCAGTTGTTGGCGACAATGCTAAACGTGCAGTACCTGTCTCTTATAAATGAAATAAAATATTATGTAAGCATAGCAAATAATAAAAGAGCAAGATTTAATATAAATATCGATTTTTCAATTTCGTAAAATAATATATTCGATTTACAATAGGGAATATTTCCCTATCGTATCTGTTTTCAACGATGTATAACTTTATATAACTTAATTGACAAAAAAGGAAATATATTAAAAAATAAAACACAAACACTAAATTGCTTACGAATCCATAGCTTCAATTAAATATTTGCTATTTTAAGTAAGTTTTTTAAGAATTCAGCTAGAAAAATCTTTAGAAAATTTCATTTTCTTTGTGGTCGTTAGCATTGTTCGTTTATGTTTGTAAACATGGTGATTTCTAATTTTTAACAATTCGAAATAAAGCCCTTAGAATAGAATTAAAATTGTGCGTGCATTTAAAAAAATTTCTACATTTGTCACAAATAAAGCATAAAATCCCATTAACCAAGAAGAAATTAAATATTGTTCATACATTAATGGAAGAAAACGTTAAAGATATTTTGAAAACATTCAAACTTGAACATGTTAGAATTTGGACTGCAAATAGAGAGAGAGAACATCATATTTATTATTCAGAGTACTAGAATTTAGCAAGGCGGTTTTTAATAGAGAGGATAGTCTGCAGACAAATTCTTAATGCTCATGCATATTCTAAAGTTGAATTTCTTTTCAATTTTAGCAAAATGGCAAATCAAATGTCAAGTTCTTCAACTATATAGAGTGAGTAAAATATAAAACATTACACCTTAAACAATTTTTGACTAAATTATCAGAGTTTTAACTACATTCATATTTTTATAATTTTTATTATTTGAGTAGATTACCATTGTCAAATGACTAAAATAATTACGCAATCAGGCACAAAAACGTACTTTCTCTCAATACATTTATACATCTTTATCGAAGAAAGTGGATTCTCGATCCCCCCCCCCTAAGATATGGGAATCCACTAACTGAAAAATATAGTTTTGCGAGTTTTCCTATAGGTCTTTAATTTAATAGCGTATATTAACATATCTTTGCCCAATAACCTAAAGAATGATACACGATTTGAAAAATTATTTTAAAAAGAGCAAAAGAAGAAAGAAATTTATCATTTACTCTGTTCTGGTAAGAAAACGAGTGGACTTGTTATCCCCATATTTCAGAATTAGTAACTAAACATGTCAACAGATGTCACTACCAATATCTAAATGATATTTTCTGAGAAATTATGAAACAAATGTTTGTTTTCCGTTGCCATTCCAACTGAAACATTTGCACTGACATCTGTTAATTTTTTCTTCAGACTGCATCACACTGTTGTTTCAAATGTTAGTTATTTTAAAAACTTCGTCTCATAATTTTTTTTCAGTTAGCAGCGCCCTTTATTGATAAACTTTGCAACTAATTTCGGTACTTGGCAAAAATCAATTTTCTGGTGATTCTGGAGAAGAGCGAAAAAGCTGAATAATTATATATCATCTTAATTGAGTGATTTTTCTTAATTGATATTTTAACTTTTCGGTCGTTTTATGGCACACCTAACAATATTTAATTTAATAATTGTTGGAAGAGTTGAGCATTATCAAATATATAATTTCGACATCCTCTTCATCTCTATCTTGATCTCAAACAAATTATATAATTTTTAAACAAAAAATAATCTAAAACTTAACTAAAATAGGTTAAATCATCCCGGAAAAGTAAAAATTCAAATTCAATTCAAGAATTTCTAAAATGCATCAAATTTTCTTTAAAAAATTTGATGCATTTTAGAAATTATTCAACTCATTAGATTCTTATTATTATCGAGCTCCTTTCTTTAAAATTGTTAGATTTGTTGTTGGCAAATGCCAAGCTTTGACTATCATACCATTAGCTTTCATACCATTAGCTTTCATACCATTAGCTTTCATACCATTTGCTTTATCATACCATTAGCTTACTTTTGAGACAGATCATTAAAATTTCTGAGTGCTTTGCACTTTTTAAAGTGTTAACCATGGAAAATTTACCAGAGTCACGTAAATAACACAAGGAAGAATCTATAAAATTAAATCGAATTAAGTAGGCAAACAAGCAATCATGCCCTGTCAAAAGTCTAAACCTTGCAACGGCTACAGATCTTGGAAGATCTGGGACAAGATCATCCGCATGAAGGAGTACACTCCATTGTGTTAGATTTTTATTATTTATTTGCCTAGTTTAAGGTTAAAAGATTTTGAGATTTTGGAAGATCGAGTAAAAAAAATACTTTTACAGTGTTTGTTTTTTATTTTATTCATTGATTCAAAGTATTCAATTGATGCATAAAACGAAACTCACCGCTGCAGCATTTATCGTTCCATAACCACGTTCATTCTCATATCTTGTACTGTTTCTGCTATAGACATTAGACAATAAATTGAGACTCGATACTAAGAAAAGGAACGAGTAAGCAACATAGTAAGTCAGCTCCTAAAGTAGGGGAAACAGTAACTGGTATAAAAACATAATGAAACATCACTTAAAGTACAGTTCAATTTTCAAAAACATTTTAGAAAATATTGATTTCGAAATGCGATTTCTTTATAAATTTTATAACAACAAACTATAACTGTAAGGTCTATTAACTTTTAAAACTTTTTCTGACAGTTTTTGTTTTACTCGGCCAAGTTAATTTCATTTATTTCATCTCATTATGAATCATAAATAGTTTTTTCTTTGCTCAGTATCTCGCGCACTCAAATTAGCAAATCTGAAATCATTTTCCAGATAGTTAACAATTCCTTTTTACTCAGATTTTTACCAAGCTTAGTTATTTGAACATGATTTTTATCAATGAGAATTTTCAGGTATAGAGCATACCAATATAAATTAACTAAGTTTAAATGATTTTCCAGAGAATCATTAACAGTTTATTCTTACAAAGCACAATCAGTTAACTTTAGATTTCCATCACATGGCTTATTAACAGTTCTTCATTACTTTATTCGGCCCTGGTTATTAAGTTATAAATTATTCCCTATTAATTAACAGCCTATTCTTAGCCATCCAATTTAAAAACTTCCACCTCACAATTTTTTAATGTTAATACAAAATATGATTATTAACTATGTTAACCCTTCAGGACTGATGGCAAAAGGAAAAAGTGCTTTTCCAGGCCCCCACTCTCCGAGATTAGATATACTAATGAAGAATATAGTACATATTGTACTATAATACTATACGTAACGAATACGAGAGTGCTGAACTGAGATCACGACCATGCGTTCTAAGGCCGTTAGAGTCAAAATGGCTCACTTCACCGAGAAACGAGAATCTCGCAATCATGGTCCTGAAGGGGTTAAACAAGAAAATAATAAAATAAAGTATCCCAATCAGGATAATACAAAGTCTGATTACAGGAGCTAAAGCAAGTAAATGAGTATATCTAGATCAAGATTTAATCTCTTCAACTTACGTAAATAGTTTTATACAACGCATTCGCTGATTTTTCTGAGAAGAAGCAACACATGACAAAAATAATGGATTGTATGAAGGCAGAGCAGCCAATTACAAATGCAAAGGTGTCGCTTGATTTGCAATAGAATCCAGGAAAAGAGGTTCCATCAGTAGTAGTATGTCGACATACATTAGTCAAAAGAGAGCACACTAGCAGGCTTAGAACCTAAAATTAATTATAGATGGATAGATATAAAAGGAATAATATTATCGTTAATTATAACATTATAAGAAAGAATCATATTATGGACAATTATCATAACTATCATTCATCACTACTATCACTATCACAACAACCGAACAATTATCACTACTTGTAATTTTAAGGAAATGCTATTTAGTTTTATGTCACTATTAAAACAGCACTTTTTTTCTTCTATAGTGCTGATTCACTAGAAGAAAATCCACTGACAGTTCAGAAAAATTTTAAGACAAGTTTAATTATAAAAATCATATTATTTTAGTTAACTGCAATAATTTCCGTATCTTTAAAACAACTTCAAAAATTTGGCGAGAACCGAGCATTGGACCTCTGGAAACTAAAAAATGTAAAGAAGAGATCAAACTCGAAGTGTGTTTTATATGGGAATATTTCTTGCATGGGAATATCTCCCAATTTTCTAAATAGCTGTTATTTCACCGACACTGCACTTTTTCTTTTGACTAACATAAAACCTTATTCCACGTCAAAGACATAGATATTAAAGTTATATCATTTTGTTCCTTAATTTATAGTTATTAAAAAATATTAAAGTATAGACTTTTACTTATAGGAAGCACACCTTTAAAGGATATTATTTTAACAACCACAAGCAAGATCTAATAGAAACTCTGCTTTTACAAATCGAGTATTAAGTGCTCTAAAGCTGTCTAATTTTTCTATTTTTATCATTCTTGTTCTAACTTTTTAAAGTGTCAGCAATGCTGTAATTGGGGTGGAACGTGGGAAACACCATTCCCCGGAATATTTGGTTTGCTGCAGTAAAAAAAAATATTTTTTTTTCCTTTTCATTTATTCTTTCTTTCCCCTTTATTATTTTTTTACGAAGTGAAACAAAAATTTCTGCTGAAAAGAAAATTTCCCTCTGACAGAAGTGTCAATTGTACTAATCATATTCAAAAGCGCGAGTGAGCTTTCAAATCTGATTGGCGCAATTTCTTAACTCGTCTGTAAACAGACGCAATGAGAATATAAGAATAGACCTATTAAAAAAATGTCATTTTGGAAATATTCATAATGCTTAAAACTTTGACGTAGCTGAAAAGCTAAGTAATAAACGTAAATACTTAAATTGAATTTACCAATGTTTAAGGAGAACAAAGTCTTTATACAAAGTTGTTTTAAGTTGATTTCATGTAGTTCGAAAATTTTTGAATATTAAATTAGATTATATTTCTTTATAACTCTATTTTACATATTTCATAATTTGGTAAGCAAGAAAACCAATCTAAGAGCAAATAATTATGGCCAAACAATAAAAAGGAGGGGCTCATAGAGATCACTTACTTTTTATTTAAATAAAGATAATTTTTAAGTAATTTACACAACTTATTACAGATGTGAACTTCTCTTGCTATTAAGCTCTAACAAAGCAAATCTGTGTCTTTTTTTGTGTGTATATGCGTAGATAAATATTTTCTACCTTCAAATTATCAAGACAAATAAGTAATGCATTGTACTTCTTAAGTCCTAATGACAAATTATGTACTCACTAATATTTTATAAAAATTTATATAGTTTATTATATTATACAATTATTTTATCAATAGCTTTAATGACTAACACACCAAAGATAAAAATATTGCAAATTGGTAGCAAATCCCCTCTTCGAAAATAAATAACTATTTTTTTTAATTAAAACTGCTCAATTAATTTAAACTGGTTGTTTTTAGCCACAAAAAATCGGTCAACTATGACATATACCCTATAGGAATTTGAGTTTCCCCAAATATTTTTTCCAACTACTGCACTGAGTATCGGAATTACTTCTTTTTTATGTAACAAATTATCTTTTTCTGAATCAAACGAGCGAGAGCGTCAATGTCAATTATATTGATGGTGATAAATCAGTCCTATTCAAGAATTCTTATTTCAATTAAAGATAAAATAAAACAAAAATCATTAAAAAAAATTTAAAAAATCTCTCTTACTTATTTATTTTTTACTAATATTTATTTACATGAATCTCAAGCATTTCAACACAAAGCCATAGGCTGTAGTCCAGTTTCCCAATGCTTCTAAACATTACAAAGAAAAACAGCTTGCGTTGCGCATGCAGAAATACGTTTATTGTCCATAATTTGTCATATAGAGTACAAATAGAATAGTTAGACCAATTTTATGAAGATGAGCATATTCAGACGACCGTATTTATCAATATTCGATAAAAGGCAACTGCTACGTGACAAAAAAAAATCTGAAACACCGGTGAGACAATCCGGGACTCTCTCCACTAGCTTCATTTGATATTTAAGTTGTTATAGTTGTAGTTAATTTACGTCGCACTACAGCTGCATAATGGATTATTGGAGACGGTCTGGGAAACATTCCTGAGGATGATCCGAAGGCATGCCATCACAATTTTTGATCCTCTTTAAAGGGGACAAACCTCCTTAGGGATATTTAAGAGACAAACCTACTTGAACTGTTTTATTAATAAATACTGTGAAAAAAATGAATAACCTGGTTTTTGCTTGATCAGAATTAGAACAATACTTCTATTTATTACTACTAGGGAGCACCGTGACAATTCAATCCTGACACAACAGTAACTTCACAATTCTAACTGCAATTTAAATATCAGGTTTATATCCAAGTATGAGGCCGCGATAGCCTGGTTGGCAGGGACTGAACTCACGCTCCTCAGAACGTAAGTTCGAATCCAGCCGGCCGAAGACTACTCGTGTAGTAAATGGTAACTGGTGCAAGTTAAATCTGGCGGGTTGTAAAGACCTCCATGTCCCCATAACAAATTATACCTCTGGGGGTACTGAATTGGAGATTGATCGTTGTCTAATTCATCGTTGTCAAAATTATGATCTATGAATGTATGAATTGATGCATGAATGGGTCCGCCCTGTAAATAGGTGTGACGTATGGGTCTGACAGAAGTTGAATTCTCGGCTGTAGATGGCGCCACTGGAAAACAAAAACACCCATTGCCTTAATGGCCTACGACGACAACAACAACATATCCAAGAATGTGTTTACAAAAGCAGTGCAAATAAAGTTGCTTAGCTGTTTATACACCTAGTTCATAAACCTAAGATTTAATACCATTTGTTTTTAAAATCACTATGTCTAATAATTGATGAACTAATAATTAGTTTCCTATCGAATATCTTTTCTGAGCACGATTGCACTGAAAAGGCCGAGTCATATGATATCCTTGACCAAGTCATATGACAGGCTGA
This sequence comes from Parasteatoda tepidariorum, assembly GCF_982258835.1. Classification (NCBI taxonomy): domain Eukaryota; kingdom Metazoa; phylum Arthropoda; class Arachnida; order Araneae; family Theridiidae; genus Parasteatoda; species Parasteatoda tepidariorum. The sequence continues at coordinate 27,247,674 of NC_141758.1, forward strand.
ACTTTTAATGTTTCAGTTATATGTGGGTCATTTTCAGGAAAACAGTCATTTTAAATTAAGTTAATGAAATCTAATAAAACTACAGGGAATTTAAATTCTTAATATTATTGCAATTTTTAATTATATTAAGATAAGAAAAATGATTTTAATTTATTAATGTGAAACAGTTAAGATTTTTTAAACATGAAAGAAACTAGACTTCGTACGCACGAAATGCGTGAATTTGTTGTTTAATATAGTATAAATTAGTGTCGCGATTCCTTAAAGAGAGAAATGATTTATGAACTTACCACCTGGCATATATTTAGTATTCCTCTCACACTTTTTAAGTAGCCGACATTAATATCAAAATTGTCAGCATACCAGTGCTTAAACTTCTCTCCAAAAGGTTGACGTTCTGTTGGAGGACCTGCTTCTGTTTGGGATGCCACGGTAATAGAATCTGCATGCTGAAGATCTTCAGATTCCTTTCCCGTGGATTCATCGGTAAGTGATTCATCAGAAGTTTTTTTCTCAGCCATAAGAAATGATGCTGCACCTTTATTCTGAAGAATATCGAAATTATTTTAACTTCTAGATTAAGAAATAGGTTTCAAACATTAAGATTCAAGGAGGATTTATACCGTAACTAAACACCAGACAATTTTTAAATGTAGACTTTGTAATTAGGATGCAAAATGATGGCTAGGATCATGAAAGAGAAAGCCGTTTAAAATAGTCGCATTTAATAAACACCCGTTTTTGAAATTAAGGAGGCATTAACCAAGAAAGGAATGCGAAAAACATTTGAAACTTTTTATAAGAGTCCAAACATATTTTTTGATTTTTATAAAAAGGTTAAATATGCAAGTCAGTGTCTGCGTTTTTGAACTGCTTATATACTGCTATTCGTAAAGCTTGAAAATCGTTAACGCACCTAATTAATTTCAAGATTAATGTGATCCGTAAAAGTGTTAAATCAAGGATTTTCCGAATTTTACCTAGGTTATGTGCACATAAAGTCTTCTGTATTGTTGAAGCTCATAAGTTCGTTTCTTTCATTTCCCATCACGATTCTTTGACATTGACATTGTGGAGGATTGTTTTAACTTAATTTAAAAAGTAGATCAGGTATACTTAATGATACGTATAAATGAAGCTAACCTACGTGAATGAAGCACAAATAATTTCACCAAAATGGTGGTTCTATAGTTTCCCTTCTGGAGGCAAGAACTTTCCTCCATACATTTTGCACTTCGTCATTGAGGAAGAAACAATTTTCGACACTGCGACACATTTTGAGTTGCAACACTGAATAATTTCTAAAAGACCCAACACTGGTCTACTTTTGTGTCGTTATTTGTGATTTATTTATGTTGGTTGGCTTCATTAACTTGATTCTTCAGATATCGACTTATAAATAATTTATTTTTCGATTTTTAAAGAATCAAGTTAAATGAAGCTAATCAGCATCTATGTTAATTTAAGTAAATTTTCGGGTTGAAATAGCCTGGCTGGTAGGGTGTTATGCCCATATCCAAAAAGGTCATGATTTCGATCCCCACCTATCGAAGATTACCTGTGTAGTAAATGGTGACTGATGCACGTTAAGGTCTGGTTTCTTAGGACAAACGCCTTATCTGAGCGTCAGCGGGACGTCAACGTCCCGCTGACGCAAAATACTGGTTTGTTAGCTCAAGACCTGGTTTCTTAGAACTAGCGCCTTATCTGGGCGTCAGCGGAAAGTTGACGTAGAGCTGACGCCAAAAAAATACTTTTTTGTTAGCTCAGCGTGAGCATTCGGTCCAACGCAGACATTATCTCTCATTGCGCATGCGTTAATAACGTAAAAAAATATTTATTTTGAATTTGTATTGATTTTGTTATTGTCGACCAGTGTTTTAGAGAACAAATAATGACTTTGTCCAACAAAAAACACATTACAGCTGAGTTAAATGAATTGTGCTATGTTTAATGAAGAAGCTACGTTTAATGTCAAAATCAAAATCTTGACTGATTTCAATGTTCTGTTGGATGTTGTCCGCCATTGCTTCTGTGGTTAACGTCACGTTGTAATCCAACTGCAGTTGAGTTTGACGGCAATTGTAGTTCAAGATGAGCGTTCGATGACGTATACTATCAAACTTACAAATGGACCAATCAGAGGTTAGCGCTGATTTCCAGCTGACGGCATCTTGTCCTAAGAAACCAGGCCTTTAAACTTCAATCATGTGGCTGGGATTGCCTACTTGATAGGGTATTAAACTCATGTCCAAGAGGTCATGAGTTTGTTCCCCGCCGGCTGAAGAATCTTTCAGTAGAAAATGGTGCCTGGTACACGAGAAATTTGTTGGGTCACAAAGTCCTCCAAGTTCCCATAACAAATCAATACCTCTGGGGTACTGAAATGGAGATTGGTGGTTCTCTGGTTCAGGTCAAAATCACGATTTGTGGATGAATAAATGGCTGGAGGAATGGGTCCACCCTTTAAAAATGAGCTATGACGCATATGTGAGGCTGAAGTCGTATTCTTGGCCATAGATGGAGCCACTGTAAGACAAGAAACGCACCCTCCACCTTAAATTCGCTTGGTTTCACTAAGCAGGCTTGCTGGTATTGGCAAGTGACATCGGAAACAACAACAAAGAAGTGTTTAGTTTAGACGGACGAGTGCTTAGTTGGAAATGTGTAAATTAACGAATGTCTAGAACGAAATGTGAGATTATCTAAGTATTATAATTTGCAAGATCATAATGGTAATATAAGTTCAGCAATTTAACAGTTTTTCCTAGTTAATCTGAATACTATCAAGATAATGTACTGAGTAATTGATTTATCTTTAGCGAAACACTTGCGTTCAGTTAAAATACCTAATGTATACCTTCCCAATCACAATAAATTTTACACATTAGTACCTACACGAAAACCATGTTTTCTTTCCACATAAGCACTCTTCCTAGCAATTTAAAAACGTGGTTCATCATCATAGTGCGATATTTCATATACAGTTAATCTGAAACCACTTTTTTGGAAGACACAATACACTATTACTTCTTTTGTATTTAATTCGTTACAATGCAAAACATATGTACTAATTGTATTTTTGGTAAAAATTAAGTTTCAAATATCATTGTATAAGTTGCTTTTTAATCTTCATTCAGTTTTCTTAAGAATAATAATTTAATTTTCTTAATGAAAATATATGTCAACATGCTTTGTAACACAATATGACATCTTATTTTCCCTTTTACACACGTTTCGTTTAAGAAAAAGCCAGCTTAATCTACCCCTAGAGTATTCATTTGTTAAAAAACTCTTTTTAACATGTATTTATCTCAATATGGAACCAGAATACAACTGGAAAAAAATCATAATTTCCGTAATTGACTAATATTTTTCAAAATCTCTTTATTCTTTTAGCCTAAAAGTAAAGTTCGCCAAAACTTCGCAGTACTGTCGCATTTTAATTTTTTAAAATTTTGTTCAAAATAAATCAATTATTATTGCCTTCAAAATCTAAAAACAGAGCTCCTGTTAATATACGCTTTAGTATAGAGTTGTACTAAAAACATTCTCGAAAACAAAGTATTTAATAATATTTATACAGTACTCTGGCAGTAGTGTTTCATTCGTATGTTATTATTTTTATATATTTCTGTAACAATGATGATTTTAAAAAATGACGTTTTATTCAAAGTGCCTTATTTGAAGTATCATACTTAAACAAAAATCTAAATAATCTCATAGTACACACTCAATTGTTACTAAGATTTAAAAAAATAAAATTATTTTCACGCATGCGTCAGAAAATATGGAACAAATTATCTGGCAGTATTGTAACAGGTAAAAACTTTGCTAAATTTTGTTTAATAATTATGGTGTGTAGCTAAAGCTAATATTTATGCAGATTAAATAAGCCTTTTTCTACTATTAAGATAAGACTTTTTATTCGTTTTGAAGCAAGAAAGTATGGAAATATTGTATTTTTTCCAAATAGAACTTACCAGCTACTATGGTACTCAAATCAAATATGATGCAGAAAAAATAACATATTAATCAATTACAACATCAATAGGGAAAAAAAACTGCCGTAAATTTAAATTTTTAATATGTCGAGAATAACTACTTACCAAGAGATTCATTCAGAAACTCAAGAATTGTCAAATACATATATAAATTCGACATTTAACATCAAAACACTTTTCTAAAAAACTTATATTCTTTAATAAATTTTAATCACTTATGCTAGCCTAGCGTTATTGAATTAAATAAATCGCTGTTTATCAAAACAATGTGAGCTACAAGTTAGAATCATTTTCGTGACATCAGCGAATATTCTGTGACGTCACGAATTAAAAAAATATTAGGAATACTGACCAACGCGATTTTTTGATTAAACGATTTCGCTCCAAATTAGCCGTAAGAAAAATGCAACTATCTCCAAATAAAGTTTAAGCACTTTTTAGCGGAAATGCAATTGTTTCTCATCTTTTGATATTCTTTTGATATTTTTAGTGGTACTTAACGATTTTAACATAGTCTGAAATTTAATTCTAGATCACGTGGTACAACAATGGGATACGTAGAGGTGATGTAGTGTAGGTATATCGACCCAGATTGGTTGTTGAAGCATGGCATTTGTTTATGTTAGCAACAGTTCTTTTCATTCTATTTCGAGTAAGCCAAGCCACTCGAGCATCCATTTTCTTAAGTAACACATTCTATATTCTTTCGCAAAGATTACTTCAGATAAGTTTCAATTATTTCCCTATATATATCTTACTTAACACAAAGACAGGCATAAAATCATGTAGAACATAAACAATCTAATTATGCATCGAAGTAGCCAGGTACACAAAACAAAAATATATCACTGTTTCAATAAAATACATAAACAAATAATGAACCAAAGTTAAGAAAAGACGTAGACAAGAAAGAAGTATATTTCAACAAATTTGATGAGCGATAGGGCACTGTATTTAATTCACTTCACGTTAATTAATATTCTAACTTATGTGGAGAAATTTAGCTACACTTTAAAAATTCATTTTGTTTATAAACAGTCAGCTGGTGCAGACGTCATTGGTTAAATGTGTGGGACTCCGTAATCTCCTTCTTCTTGAAGTGCAAGTACCCAATAAGGTACTATATTTTAAGACAAGAAAAACTTGGCGGAGTTGTAGAAACTACGGTACAAAATATTTTGCCAACGAACTATTTTTTTTCCTCCATCGCTATAAATTAAAATAGAAAATAATTTTTTCGAAATATATACTTGGCAAAGTAAAATGTTACTACTTGATTTGTACGGCGACCACAATTAAAACGATGCCAAGAATAACGCCAAGCTAGAATTATTCGCTTTTAGTTTGAGGCTTCCATGTCTCCGTGATTGCTTTCAATCATAAATCATAGGGCTTGTCTTTCCCATAGGATTTTCACCATATGAATTCCGCAAGATAAGACTCTAGAAGATGACGAACCGTGCTTCTTTTTTTCTAAGGTGAAAAGATGCTTTTTTTTTGTTGACGACTTTTCACATTGCATTTCCACAAGCTTTCATTCACATAGAGTTTAATTTCGTGACCATTTGCACACATTCGATATCGGGATAGTTACTCCTTTTCCTGGAAAAACGGAACGGCATCTTCTTCATTCCTCGGTAAATTAAAAATCATCAACATTTTTTTTCAATGTTTAAATGTAAAAAAAAATTAGTTACTATGTTATGTGATTTGATTGCAAAGCCTAAATGGAACTAAAAGTGAAAGTGGTTACTCTTAGTTTGGCTACTTTGGCGGGTTTTATTTCATGATTTGGCGATTTAATGCGTTTGCCGTCGAAATCAAATAGTATCAGTAAAATATATTATTGAGAATTTTTTAATAAGAGTAACTTAAAACAACTTTTTGTTTTAATTTTAATTTAACTAATAAATTACAAAATATTCATCGGATTTAATAATGACTCGCAAGAGATATGTCTAATTCTTTAAACACAATACTAGAAAAAAGCCGGAAATTATGATTTGAGCTAGAAATAATTAGACGATAAAAGCACATTCCTCAATTCTGGGCTTATTTTCTAACAAGAAAAACAAAGGTCTTAAGAATAAGTTATTAAGATTAGATAAAAGTACAACTTTTATTATACTAAAATACGACTTTTTTAAAATTCGATTTCTCAAGAACTATTTAATAAAAAATAATAAATATTTATTAAAATTTATCTTTTGCATGGAGCAATCATTGGGCAAACGAATTTTATAATTGTGGGCAAAAAATTGTCAATTCGCCTTAAAAGTTATCGAGATATGGGGAAATACGAAAAAAGTAAAATTAACATTAAGGGGTCCAAACTTTCGATCGTTCTCCTGGTGAAACTATGGGGACCATATTTCACAGATTGCGGCTACCTCTCATATCTTGCGGGTCAGAAATCTGAATTCGTCGAAAAAAAGTTATGTTTAGGAATCATTAAGATTGAATTCTAGAACGTAAAGATCCGATCAAAAAGTTATTTAGGGTAATGCATTTTTATTTTATTTCTTTGGGTGCACTATGCATTTACAGATTATACACTGGGAAACAATTTTTTTTTGTTTTTTCTACCAGGAGATTTTTAACAAATCTTATATACCTTCGTATCACTGATTTCAAATCGGTTTCTCACTCCAAGTTAAACTTTTTTAATGACTTCTTAATTCATTTTTCGTCGCAATGTTAAAATTTAAAAATGTTATATATAGCAAGAGTCAAACAAATGGTGCGACAAACTTCTGGGGGACTCACATCAGGAATAAAATTTCATAGTTTATTCGCTTGGCTCTAAACAGGTCATGGAAGGGAAGCGCCCTTAGCCGCATTTGACGACATTTCCTAGCATGGGATCCTATGCATTTATAAGCCTGATGAATGTTCCCTCTGAAGTGACCCTAGAAATTTGCCCTAACATTTATGCTACCCCCTGCTATGTATGACTTTTCCAGACTTGTATTTTTCAACAAAAAATAGACTAAAATGTCAGCTTAAAAATAATCTATGTAGCTTCAAAAGCTAAACTAGTTTCAGATTATAAATCCCCATACCCGAATTAACCCTTTAGTGGGCCATTTATTTCTGGTAAAGGTAAATTAATTTCTGGGATTGAAATTCATATAAGAATAGTAATTGATATAAGGAAAGAAAACTAATTTAGCTTATAAAAATTAATTTAAATTTTAATGCTATTTTTTTTGGTGGTAAGTATATTTACCACGACCTATTAGGAACTTATTGATTTTTATTTTTATTTATTTATAAAATAAATTTCAGAAATGGTGCAAACTTCAGAAGGAATTATGCATTTTATAACTTTTATACTTTTTCTTATATTAAAAAATGGTTGCCAATTTTATTCAAGCGCACTTCAAGAAAGCTGAAGTTATTAACAAATGGAAACCTAAATTAAGAGTGGAAGAAAAGTTAACATGGACTTTAAAAATTGATGGTAAGTATTCTTACCACGGCTTTAGAAAGGGTTAAGCAAGATCTAGTATTTGTATAAATGCAGAAATACCAATTTTCTCCGCTTTGTAATAAAATATTTTCTAATGGTACCGAAACTTATCTTTCGTTTAGTTTTTTTTCTTACTTTAAGTAATTTTTTCAGTAATACATATCGAGAAAAATTATCATATGAAATAACACTTCTTTATTGCTGTAATCTCGCGGTGACATTGTTAAAAGTAAACGTGATATACCTTTTTCTACAAGTTTTATTATTTAACTCTCTACCAATTTATTTTAAATTTTGCAGAAAGCGGAGCAGTTGGCATACCCCAACATTATTATTTATGTTTCTTCAAAAAGTATTACGGCTATCATAATATTATAATGCATATTTTGTTTATTTCAATACTATTATGGCACCCTATATATAAATAGCAGCTTATTTTCAGAAAGCTGCAATAAATAAAAATGACAAATACATAATAAGTGAACTTTTCCCTAATTGAAAATAATTCAAGGTTTTTTACGAACCTTTCATGATATTAACTATGTTGGCCCATGATCACATCGCAGACATTAATTAGACAATCAATATTTTAAAAACAGAAATAATGGTTGGTTGACTAAACAAAACGTAATGAGAGCAATAAGAAAATGATGTTTTGTAAAGAACAAATGAAGTTCCATGCGTCAGAATTCGTAAAATCGAAGCAAAGTGATACGGGATATCTTGAGCTTTCAGTTCGAAAAAAAATTGCAACGAGATACGGCGACCCGTGTATGTTACATCATCGTTACGTTTACGCCCTACGTACGGCAGACGTAAGCAAAAAGTTTGCCTCGTTTCTTGTACACACATTTTGAAAATTGCGCATTCATAAAAAAATAATAACACTTTAAATGAAATAAATAAAAAATATTAAAATAAGTAATTAATAAAATAGTAAAATAAATAATTAACCCTTTATGAGCCAACATCCTCGAATCATTTTCTCGCAATTAATGAAAAGAATTGGAAATCAAAGATAAATCGGAAGTCGTCACGGAGAAATCTTCAGAGGAAGGCATTGGCTCACATTGGGCTGTGTGCCCAACTATGATGATGATGAGCCAACGTCCCTATGAACTTCTTTGAAAAATTATAGAGACTGTATGGTGGCCCGATGGCTGAGTGGTATCACTCATGCCATTGGTCCTTGGTTTGATCCTAGGTTGACTCAGGTTGACTCAGCTTTTTATCCCTTCAGTGGGTTAAAATGAGTAGCAAGCATGCGTGGGGACTAAACAATGGGGGTTCCGCGTTCGGCTGACCTCCCAACCGGAGCGTCTACTCTTTAACCTCAGTGTCCAAGGTCAAGAAAACTGAAATGGGCACAGTAGGCCTTGGCCCTCTATGGCCTGTCGCGCCATTGAGTTTAATTTGTATGGTAACTCAATCGTAAAATTTATCTTGGAAACACAAGACATTTGCGTTTACTATAATATTAATCACATAAACATCAATGTCTTAATCTGAAATAAGATCAATACGGCATTTTAAAATTTAAGTGGTAACCAACACAGAAAGCATCAGATTATTTTAACTATAAAAGCATCATCACTCTTTGCAGAAAAATGCTTTTTTTGCATCTTTACCAAACGCTGCCTTTTTGCAACAACAGAATGGAAAGCATTATGATTGAAGAATATATTGAATGCAGCTGCTTTTATTTATAATTTAATACATTTGTCAAATAAACTCTTTGGCAAAACAATATTAAATATGATTTTTTTAAAGAAAAGGACAAATGCTTCCCAGTGCAACGTAACACAAAATAGCAAAATAGAGCTCAGAGCTGAAAAATTTACAAATTATCTCGAGCTGTAGTTTGATATTCGGATCCAGTTTAGCACAATCTATTATGTTTTTTTTCTGATTTTTAAAAAAAAAAACGATTGTCTGTTTTAAATTGAAGGAAGAAATTGTGTATTTGTTTTGAAAAAAAATTTATGGAATGTCATGTTTTTTGTTGTGACAGTGCACCAAATAATGTCATAAATACAGTGGTAATGAAAACTTTAACCCTTTCGCGCCGACTGTCACAAATACGTGACAGCAAAAAACCGTATCAATCAGGGTAAGAAGATAAAACTGGTAATCAAAGTATTTCTTTAGCAGTTTATTTGTGGGGGAAGATATAATTTTTTGATTTATTTAATTCACCATTACTTTGTTCAAAATAAAACTATTTAGTTATACTTTGAATTAACATTGATTATATATATGATTAAACTAACAATAATTAAAATAAAAGCAAAGTAAGTCTGTCAAATTAGTAACGACTACATTTAAGTTACCGTTTTTTATTTAATTGCAACTTGATTCTGATTTTGTACGAATGCTTTTCTGAATCACCCGTCCCCAAGGAGTTAATCTATATGGTAAAATTATTTGGTACATTGACAAGTAAAAGTCATTAATTACTGTAGATAAAATACTTTTGCCATAATGTCAAAAATTTTAAATACTTAGAAGCTCAACGCCTGGCTGAAGGCTAGACGGAAAAGAGGAAAAGCTGGTTGTAAAATCATTTCAATTTTAACTTATTTTCGGGATGTGTAAATCTATTTTCTTCTAAACTCTTCAACATTATCTACTTTTTCTCAGGAAGCATTTTCTCTTATAAGCATTTTTATATATATACTATTGTACAAAAAATTCCGGTAGATACTGAAATGTAATGCTTCTCGAAAAATTTTTTGGAATGAAATGCTTTTCGTACCATTTTTTGCTCTTTTCCGTCTTGGTATATACAGAGAGTCCAACTTGCTCCACTTTGTAAAAAAGTATTATCTAGTGGTAACGAAATTTAAGTTATACTTAATTTAGTATTTTTCATTGTGAGTTATTTTTTCACCACTACGTATCAAAAATTCGAAGTATCTGATGAAATTCTATTTCATTACAATTATCAAAATGACACTTCTAAAAAGTAGGTGTAATTATTCTCATTCTACAAGTTTTACTATTTAATTCGCTACCAAAGCGTTTACAGAAAGCGGAGCACTTGGCATTTCTCTATATGTAGGCTCTTAGCCTAGGCTCAACCCCGTGCTAGATTCGCTTGCCATTCCCTGTAATCGCTTCTCATTCAATATTGTTTATTCTTCCCTTAAACGTCAATATTTTATACAAACAGAGATGCCAACATGCTCCGAACAGCGGATAAATAAATATTTTCGAGTGATAATTTTATTATGTATGATTCTTGGTTTAGTTAATTTAATTTAAAAGGTTTTTACTCACCACTACTTCTAAATAATTCAAAGGTTTATGAAATACGTCATTCTATAACTGTTACACGCGTTGAACCTCCGAAAAGGTTAAAAAAAATTAACCGAGATTCTACAAATTTTAATTTGTAATTCTCTTCCGTTTTTTAAAAAATTTTGTCAAATACGGAGCAGTTGACGTCTCTGCGAAAACAAAAACTATTTTATTCTCAAAATAAATAATTATTGTAGCTTTATGTTAAAACATTTTGTCAAAGTGGTAATTGTATCGAAATAGGATTTGAAATTACCTGGATATGAAAATTAATCATCTGAACTTGAAAAAACACATTGTGTGACTCACTAAAAAAAAAAAAAATGAGAAATTATTTTACTCGTTGTCAAAACGTATAACGATTCAAATAGAGAACGGTTCGTATCGCTTTTTATTAGTTTTCTTTTTCTTTTTAAAAATTTCACTATAAATAATTAGATTTATATCTGGCAGCATATAGTCATTTTTTTTGCTGCTATTTTTGTTTGACATCTACAAGAGCGCGCGAGCTCTTAAAATAAAACAATAAAGATCTCGTAAGGAAAAAACAAATTTTTATAACAATGGATAAACAGAAAATATTTAAAGCTAAACAGCTAAAAACAATCACGAAAAAGCACAGAAATCTGCAATAACTTTCTATCAAATTGAGACTGCTAAACAAAAATTTTCGTTAAGATCACAAATAGATATGGCTTTTCAACACATCAAATTTTAACTCCGTAGTTGCATTTCAACAGGCTACAGATCAACCAGACACTATTTTTTCTTACAAGTGAAACAGTTGATAATTTTCAAACTAGTAGTTGAATCTTAATTTTTTTTATTTCGTTTTATTTCGTAATTTCTAGTTTTAAAGTCTTATAAATTTTGTGCAGCAACATAAAGCAAACAAAAAGATAAGAAATTCGAAAAAAGGCACTTAAAATTGCAGCAACTTTCGAAGAAATTAGAATTTCGAAAATAACTCTGTGTTAAGTTCATAAACAAATCTGACCCTTTCACCATACCAAAATTCAATAATAAAGTTTCATTCCTGCTGGCGGTAGAGTGGCCCGTATGATGTTTTTTCTACAAGTTTAATAGTTACTATTTCTCGATCTAATTATCAAATGGTAAAGTTTTTTACTCCATGTATATATTTTAATAGGTAATTTTATGTTTCTAAATTTTTTAGCTTTTACGCAGAAGAACAAAATGTAACGTTAAGTTGACGTTGTACACGAATCGCTAAATTGAACAGCGACAGCCCTCACGATTTTTTATTATAGAGAAATTTTCACAAGAGTAATATTTAGAAAAAAGTGACTTAGATTAATAAAATAAATGAGAACTGTAAATCTTTAGGGAGGGTGATGTAAGCGAAGCAAGCAATATTTTTTAACTGAACATAATCAGATTTTGAGGGGGGGATTTTATTGCGGCGAGAAACAAAGAGGATTGCTATACAGTCATGAAGGTTCGTTAGTGGCATGGAACAGGGGCTCTGATGCTAACTTATATTGATGCTAATATTGATGCCAGAGCCGTGATGGTTCAGAGGATAAAGCGTTCACCTGCCAATGAGGTGAGCCGGGTTCGAATCCCGGCGATACGAATTCAGCATCCGGTTTACACCGACCATAGTGCTGACGTAAAATATCCTCAATGGGAGACGGATCATGGATTAGAATGTTTACAGACGAGCCCAAAAATTGCCCTATCAGATTTGAAAGCTCACTTGTGCTTTCGAATATAATTAATACAATCGGCACTTTTGCGAGAGTGAAATTTTTTTTACCAGAAATGAGCAGAAAGTTTCGTTTTACTTCGTAAAAGAAATAATAAAGAGAGAAAGAAAGAACGGATGAAAAGGGGAAAAAATGAGTTTGAAATTTTTTTCGAATATTTTTTTTTTTTTCACTACAGCAAACCAAGTATTTTGGGGAATGGTGTTCCCCGCCAACTGCAGCACCTTAGTTATTGCATTTCTGGTGTAAAAACCATAATTCTGGTAATAAAAACGTGATACATTGTTGCCCTGTTACGGTTGGGTATAGAATAAAAAAGAATGAAAAGCTGCTAACAAGCAAGTGATAACAATTTAAAAAAGGAAAAAACTAAAAATTAATGGCCGGATGAAAAATATAGTGGTACATTTTTGAAGTGGTGTTGCAAATTTTACAACCCAGAAGGAATATTAATTTTTTAAAAAGTTCCAGAAGATAACAAATATATTTTACAAAAGACATACCTCCTCTCCATAGAAGCTATCCAGACCTAGGATGAAAACAAAAAACCATGGCTAGTGAAAATGAAGTAGTCCAGTTCTTTTTTTTTTTACTAAAACATTGGTGTTTATTGGATCTTTATTAGGCAGACATCTAAAAATTACCACAGCGATGCACAACATCTTATGGCACAACGTCTAGCAAATATGGTAACTAGTGGTAGCTGGAGCTGCAGATCGAACTATTTTCAAAAAAGGAACAGCTGCCGATATTTTCGGGACTTTCCTTTGACAGATTAAAACAGCATTGCAATAAAGCTAGAACTGGCTGTGAAGGAGCCCATCAATGGCGGTGTCTGGGTAGCGGATCATATTAAAAGCAGGAGATATCCCAAGCATAAAGCTAGAAATAACTGTGAAGGAGTCCATCAATGGCGGTGTCTGGGCAGCGGATCATATTAAAAGCAGGAGATTCATCAGGAAATTACTTAGTAGACATTAATCAGAGAAAAAGAAAAGCACAGCAGATTGACTTGCCAACATGGCGGTAGACGGGACGCCATCCCAAAAGATGTTCTCTTCCTCAAAAAAGAGGAAGGGGGGAAAAAAACGTCCTGCCAGGGAGCAGCGTGACGTTGGGGTGATGAAAGATTTTGAATGCCCCGGTCATCTTTCGCGCGCTCTTTTTATAAGAGCAAAAACTTAAAAGTTGAAGTTGTAGTACATGTTGTGCAAGTTAAAGTTAAATTATCTAAAAATTACGAGTTGAGACGAAAAAATTGATTATACGTTAAAAGTTACGGTTGAGAAACACAACATACACGCGGAGATGAAAGATGCCGACAACCAGTGCGAATTCTCAGAAACGAAAAGGGTGGAATGTTCTAGAAGAAAAGGGGGTTTGCAAGGAGCTGGTAAGGAATTTTAGGGGGAGAATGTCCAAATTGCACCTAAAGCTTAAGGGGCTAAAGAAAGATGATGAAATAAAAAAATGTATTATAAAATTATAAATTAAGTCGAAAGAATTAGTATTTTGATTTAAAAAAAAACAGGATATTTAGAAAATTAGGCTGTGACCTAATGTCACAATTGTATATTTAAATCATTCATTTACCGTTCATATGGAAATGGCTTACAAGAAATTCCAGTTTCCAAAATTATAGTTCTTATTACCAAATATTTAATAAAAAATTCAAAACTGAAAAGTAAAAACTGAACTAATGATTTTATGCCATAATCTAAGAAATCATGATAAAATTATCAAATTTTGCCACTTTTACTAAATTTTATCACTATATTTTATGGTTAATTTAACCAAAATCATTGGCAAAATGCTTCGGTAAAAAATCAGGTAAAAAATCGGTAAAAATATTTGTTGTTCCCGTAGAGCCGAAAATTTAACCATATTCCTGTAAATACACAAGTGGGCGACCTTTGTGCTAAAATACAAACTAAGGGCAACCTTCATCAGTGCAACAGAAAGAAATGAGAGAAAATAGGGTAAATATAATGCCCTTTGAGCATCCGAAACAGCTGTCTGTATTTTACAAATATTTTTGTGCTCTTTAACGTTGTTTGCCTTAGTTCATATTCCTGTAGTTTTGAACATATTTATTTTTCGAAGTGTATGTAAAAGAATGTTATCGACTCGCAGGATTCGAAAGAAACACGGATATTTATATTGAGTCAAATGCATTTGCAATTGCTGACAAAGGTTCATCGTGAACAGGGCTCCCACTGTCTGGAAAAATTTTCAAAGTGTTAGCAAAAGTGACATATATCTAGATGTTTTAAGCAATCAATAAATATTTAATTTACTACAGATATACGTGGGTACAAAAAATAACTGAAGAAAAATTTCACGATTCACAAATGAAAGATACATTTAAACATTTTTCAATAGTCTTGAAAAATATTAGTTACCACTCATTAATTTTTTCCAAGTCGTGAGAACCCTGGTGAAGTAATTAATAATAAGGCAAATATTTAAGTAGAAACTATAAAGCGTTAAAAGCAGGAAATATCTGTAAAACTTTACTCTTTGAGTACAAGTTTCTTTTCTGTTGTATTCAGCATAGTTTATTTTAATCATTACAACTACCTGAAACTATTTAGGGAGTTATGAATCGCATTTCATAATAAAGTAAACAAATTCTATGTATGCCATAAAAAAATTAAGTAATATTATTATTAGAATTACCTATTTTCACCTCTCATGACGTAACTTCCATATCCGTAGTAAATTACTTCCCGGTTGAAAATAATACCTAAAACGAGAATCTTCTGCTGTATTTCTACATTAGATTCGTTTCGTAATCCTTTAGATAGTAAATTAATCATGATTACGAAATAATTCTCGAAATAGACTTTAAATAAAACTACCAAAGAACATTACATCATTCTGTAGTAATTACTTTAGTTTTAAGAAATGGAATTGTAAAATGAGTTGATCGCAAATTTAGTGTATATCAAATATAAGACTTAAAAGAAAAATATTTTTAAATATTTATTTTTTTTTATTTGTAAAAAACTGCATAAACAAAATAGTATATTAACAGTCGTAGAGAAGGGGGAATATTGTTTCTCTTGTCTAAGACTGTTAAAATTTTGATTGGTGACTGTTAAAAATGACAAGATAGTCTAAAAAAAGCCTCTTTTTTTAAGAGTTTATTAATAGCGTAATAATTAATAACACAGAAAAAGTCCGTTATAACTGCAATTCACAATAGTTTACGGAATTGTCATTATATTGAACTTATCTTTATAAACAAAAATACATATTTAATGTAAAAATTGCAATTAAGAAAAGAATAAATGATAAAATAGTCTAATTTATTTCTTCTCTATTTATTTTGAACAAATATTTTGTTTTAAAATACACATCTGCTGTAAACTGCTTTGTCTACAGTTGTAGACGGGACTAGAAACTTTTTGCAAGATGCAAGAAAAGAAATAAAGTGCAATAGCTTTTGACGTCATTTATAATGCAGAAAGTTGATTTAAATAATACACTGTCAAGAAGATAAATAAAAAAGCATGGTAGTTTAGTGAATAACAAGAGATGTACTTTTTTTATTTTTCAATAAAAATGAGTCCTAAAAATAGCAGAAGAATATTTCTTTTGCCTAGAGGCAAATAAATTAACCAATAGTCCCTCTAATATATTTGCCTTATAAAAATTAAGAGTTAGTATTGGAAGAAGAAAATAAGGTAGAATGATATTAGCTTTGTATTATTTTGCATTGACACCAGAAAACAATTAGGAAAAGTTTACTATTTTTCCCTTTCTGTTATAATATTGCTCGTTTGAACAAGAGGGGGAAAAAATTTTACCACAAAAAAAAAGATTGCGCCGCAATAATTTTTAATTCGTTATAAAAAAAAATTTCTTTAATGTAAGTATTTCGACTGTACACAAAGAAACAAAATTCTGGTAAAATTATCGTACTGTATGGTCGTGAGATTTGTGGTAAAAAAATCATAATTTTGATTAAGGAAACCAAAATATACGGTATTAAAATCCTTCGTTAGGTAATTTTACCGTTCATACGGTAACGGTTTACCGGAAATTCTGGTTATCAAAATTACAGTTCTTATTATCACAACTTTAGTAAAGATATTCAAAACTGAAAAGTATTATTTTGTCGAATAAATGGTTTTTATGCAGTGTTCCAAGATATTATGATAAAATTACCAGATCTTACCTCTTCCCCAAATTTTATCACAAATTATAAAACCATATTTTATGGTTAATTTTCGCCAAATCATAAGCAAAGACCTTCTATAAAAATTCTCAAGCTTTCTGGGGTTTCCATAGAGCCAAAAACACATCAAATTTTACTATATTCTGGTAGTTTTGACTATATGTTTTTTTCACAATATAGCTTGCAAACTTATCGTAACATGCGGTACTCGTTACTTCGAGCATCACACATATTATTGTTCATATTATTCTAAATATTTTGGATTATAAAAGAAATATTATATGGTATACCATTCATTTGTGAATTTTTCCTTTCATATGGTGACGGTTTACTGGAAATTCTGGTTTTCAAAATTATAGTTCTTATTGTCATAAATTTAGTAAAAAATACAGAACTGAAAAGTATATATTTAACCGAATAAATGTTTTATGCCATGCTCGTAATTATCGTGATAAAATTACCATATTTTACCTTATTTTCCCAAATTTGATCACATATTATAAAATCATATTTTATAGTTGATTTTCTCGAAATCATAACCAATGACCCTCGGTAAAAATTCTCGAGCTTTTTTGAGTTTCCATATAACCAGAAACACATTGAATTTCACAATAATCTAGAAGTTTTGACTACATGTTTTTTTCATAGTATAGCTCGAAAACTTTTCTTAACATGCCGTACTGATTATTTCGAGCTTCACACTTGTTATTGTTTATATCATTCTAAATACTTTGAATTATAAATGAAATATGAGGTGCGTTTAAAAGAAGTTTGGAAACAAAATACCTTTATTCTCCCTCAGGACATTAGTAGGTCATAAATGTACTCTTGACATCATTGATAAAGCTGAGAGTACTATAAGTTTCTTCTAATGCGGATGTCATGCGTCTTCAACGAGTGCAAAATAAAATAGGAACAGGCTATGTTTATATACAACGAAGATATCCATGATAATTCTCACCGATGCGATATCCATCGGCTATCTCGAATCAGCGTCGGTCGTAGCAACTTAATATTGTTTATCGTCACATTTAAGAATCAATCATGTTTATCATTGGTTCAAGTTTGAAGCAAAACTTCATGTTTATCCACTTTAACATATGAATTCGGAACAGGGTTTTCCCATATACCCGACAGCTCGTAACAGACTAAATCTGCACCAGTTACTTGGGTTTTCAGCAACAAGCCGTCTTTCCATGGATCTCTTTCAACGCATGCGCACAGCTACATTTTTAATTTGCATTTCTCCTGAGATATTTCACTAAACTTTTTAGAATCACCTACAATCTACATTGTAGTTTGGATATTCAGTATTAGTAAACGCTTTTGTGAATGTAACACTGTGGTTTTTAGGGGAAATTTTGTAGACTTCTCCGTTGCCTAGCAACTGAAAAGAGTTTGATTCTCAAGGGTTGCTAAGCAAAGGACTTGTTTGAGAAAATATTTCCCTTCGCACTGAGGACATTAGTTAACAGCGCACTCGATATCTTCAGATGTTTCTTTTTTTAATTTGCAGGATTCAATAGCATTAAAATTAATAACTTTTTAACATTCATTACCAAATACTTACATGGTATTTGGTTAATTTATTTGACAGTCTTTAAATTACTAAATGATTGTTTAAAATTAATACCTTAATCACTATTACTACACAATAGTTTTGATTTTCGGAACAATACATTATTACAGGAAAGCCAAGAAAATTTTTGATGAACAACATGGCAGTCTGCTTCAATGTAAAAAAAATTGGTGTAAAAAAATTGCTACAGATAGTATTAAGGTCCAGATACTATATTTTTGTACGTCTAATAAGACGCACTAATAATACGTTTAGTTTAGGTACGTCTATAAGAAGAAAATAAGATTCATTAATTGCTAATACTTTTGCTGATAAGTACTTAAATCTTACAAATAAATACTATTATTCTAAATATCCATCTACAATTTTTCTTTGATACCAAAAGCACATAAGCAAATTTCCATTATCGGTTTTACTGCAACTTAGAGAAATTACAGTCTATTGGTCGTTTTACAGATTTCCACACTTAATTTTGCTATATAGGCAAAATACTGCACTCACTTGGCTATATGGGCAAGTAGAAATAAATTTGTTGGCATATTTTTTAAACTTTGAATAAAATTGGACGACATAACAAAAACGGTCGAATAAACACCTTGTCGGGTAACTATAGCACCCCCCCCCCCCCTTTTTTACTCTGCGCGCATGCGCATTGTCCGATCCTCAGTCAGTTGCACGAGGGATACGAAAGTAAGCAGACGTAAACAAACGCTCTGATTATATTACGATGATATAGTTTTGATGTACCTATTTTATCTTCATTCATTCTTAATAAATAATTTTTATTTTATCTGATAATCGCCATCATTTCTTCCTATTCATAATTCGAAAAGAACCCTACAGTTTTGGTGTCAGAAGCGGAGTATTATCATGGCGTTTCTTGCAAAAGCCCGGAAAGCTGAATTGATAGAACTATGTGAAGAAATTGGTGCGGATGCAGACTTATCTATGAAAGTTGTGGAAATTAAAAACGCAATTTTAAGTAGTACAACGTATAAAGAAGATGAAGTTAAGATTATATTGGATAGAATTCTGGAAGATAAAATCAAGATAGAAGAAGAACGAATTAGACGAGAAGAGAGAGAAGAAAAAATTAGAGAAGAGGAAAGAAACGAAAGAATGATTCGTGAAGCTCATCAGTACGAACTAGAAATTAAAAAATTAGAACTGTCTAAAGAAAATCTCAATCATGAAAACGAAACGGAAAACAGACTTGAAGTAAGTCATAAAATTCAACTAACTCAAATAACGCCTAAATTTGATGAAAAACACGACGAAATGGGATTATATTTAATAAATTTTGAAAGAAGAGCAGAGATGGCTCAAGTACCTAAAAAGGATTGGGTAGCATACCTTTTAGCTGTTTTACCGGCAGAACTATCAAACATGCTAGCAAGAGAAGAACCTAAGGATGCTAATAATTACGAATTTGTTAAAAGTCTAATCCTAAAACGATATAAGTTAAATAGTGAAAAGCTTAAACAGTGCTTTTACAGACATCACAAGTCAAATGATAAATCTTGGAGGAATTTTGCTCAAGAACTCGTTAGTTATTTTACCGAATGGATCACAGAATTAAAAATAGAGACATTCCAACAACTCAAAGATTTAATTGTGACGGAACAACTGAAATTTAGAGTGCCTGCTGAAACAAGAGATCATTATTTAGAAGATTGGCTTAAGTTTACAACGCCATACGAACTAGCTGAAAAACTAGATGATTACGAAAGTATTAAAGAAAGTTTCAAAAGAACGAACATTTCTCAGGCCGAAATCGAAAATAGAAAAGAAAAAACATCCTTTTGGAAAAAGAAGACGAATTCCGAAGGAAATAAATATAATACGCCGCCGATCAAGGCCAAACAGCAGTGGAATATGAAAAAGATAAACAAAATATCGTCTGCCGTTCCCTCTCTATGCTTGTTTTGTAAAAATGAACATGAATATGAAAATTGTTACTTGACGCCAGTTGAAAAGAAACAAAAATTAAAAGAGCTCAACAGATGTTTCGTTTGTTATGAATTAAATTGTCGTAGGAATTGTAATCTATTCTGTAATATTTGCAACTCTCCCTTTCATGGAACACTTCTACATGTTAATTTTAGACAAAAGAAAGAAAAGGATGCTCCAAATGACATTTTAACAGCTCGTGTCAAATTTCTAAATAGTGAAGAAAACGATAAAGGAAATAATTATGTTGACGCACTGCCTATGGTAAAATTAAAAATAGACTCATGCATTTTGAATGCGGTAGCTGATACGGGATCGCAAATATCAGTAGTTAAGGCCTGTTTGGTCCCTGAAAAATACAAGACACCGCATGGAAGTGTAGTTTTAACATGTGCTTTCGGACAAACTTTAAAAGCTCCATTAATAAACTTGCCAGTAACTAAATGTGAAGACGATATGAAATTTGGAGGGCCAATTTACATTACTTGTGCCATGGTACCTAATTTGTCAAGCGATTTATTATTATCCGTAAGTGCTCTAAATGAATTAAATTGTAATATTGAGACTGTAAATTTAATAGAAGGCGGAACCAAAAATAAGAAACTGGAATGTAATACGCTAAATGGTAAATTGTCGTGCGACAAAACGATAGACGATGATATCAATCTTAGTATGTTATACGATAATCAAGATGACAATTGGGAAATCCAGAAAATGATTAAAGATACGGTTGAAGAAACTATAAAATGTTGTGCAAGCATGACTACGGAAGCTGAAGTAAACGAGATGGCTAATCAGAACGAAATATCTGACTCTGAAAAATTTCGTGATGAGCAGAGAAAGGACAGCAGTTTGAATTCTTGTTGGCAAGATGCTAAAAAGGGAATTAATAGATTCCGAGTAATTGATAATTACTTATATCATCGAGATACAATTTTAGGTGAACATGTAGATCAACTTGTTGTTCCAATATCACGAAGGAAGCAACTTTTGGAACTAGCACATTCAAGCTTATGGGGAGGACACCTACGTAAAAAGAAGACCGCTGAACGGTTGAAATACTCCTTTTATTGGCCTCGCATGAAGAAGGACATCGATGAATTTTGTAGCACATGTGTTGCCTGCCAATTACAAGCCAAAAAGCGACCGTTCGACGAAGTACCAATTACGCCAGTTACACGCCCCGATGAACCTTTTCAAGCTATAAATGTGGATTTAATAGGCCCCATGGAACCTAACAGTCGAGGTCACAAATACGTCTTATGTGCTGTGGATCAATGCACTAGGTGGCCAGAAGCCCTTCCACTGAAGACATTAACAGCGAAATCGACATGTGATGCATTACTTCAGATATTTTCACGTACGGGGATACCCAAACTAGTTGCCACCGATCAGGGTAGTAATTTCACCTCTGCTCTGACGAAGGAGTTCTTAAGTAGACTTGGTTCAGCACCCAGATTTTCAACTCCTGGTCATCCAAGTTCAAATGGCCTGGTGGAACGCTTTAACGCTGTTTTGAAAGGTATGATTCACCATACTATGAGAGAACATGCAAAAGATTGGGACAAGCATATTCCATTCCTGCTTTGGGCTTACCGGGAGGTTCCGAACACTACGACCGGCGTCAGTCCTTTCCAAATGCTTTACGGACGACGTCCGACCGGACCATTGTCCATATTGAAGTCAACGTGGACCGATGAAACATTGATCCCAATTGGTCAATTGAAATCTGTCACTGATTATCTGAATGACTTGAAAATGAAGTTAGAAAATGCAGCCGAACTTGCTGGCTTGACTGCTGCTGGGAAGCAAGCAGCGTATGCTTGTTATCGAAATCGGAGAACTCGACATAAGGAGTTTAACGAAGGAGACCTCGTTGTTGTTTTAATTCCAGATAGTGATAACAAAGTTTATGCCAGATGGAAAGGTCCTGCAACTATAATTAAAAGAAAATCTACATATAGCTACTTAGTGCAACTTCCCGACGACAACATCAAACATGTTCACGCTAATAAAATAAGAGAATTCAAAGCATCAACAAATAACGTAGGAGTTATTTACGACGCTGATATAGACTTTGGTGACATAGAAAACGTCCCGAGGATTGCTCTAGTAAATCCCGATCCAGCCATTGAAGTAGACCTAAAGCATCTAGATCCAGATAAGAGAACGGACATACTGAAAATTCTTCGAAAACATTCCAACCTTAAGTCTGGTGTTCCACGAATCGCAAATGCTGGAGAACACAACATTAAATTAAAGCTAGGAAGTATTCCGAAGAAACAGAAACCTTTTAGGATTCCAGAAGCTTTGAAGGAAGAAGTTGATCGTCAAATAGAGGAGCTATTACAACTTGGACTGATAGTACCATCCGAAAGTGAGTATGCGCATCCAGTAGTATGTGTCTCGAAGAAAGACGGATCGGTTCGTTTGTGTGTTGATTACCGATATTTGAATGCACAGACTGAAATAGATTCATTCCCAATGAAAAATTCTACTGATTTGATTTATCAAGTGTCTAAAGCCAAATACATCACTTTAATAGACCTACTGGAAGGTTATTGGCAATTGAAGCTTAACCCTGCTTGCCAAGACCTGACATCATTTGTAACTCACCGAGGACAGTATGCTTTTGTTGTTCTACCTTTTGGACTACGTAACGCAGCTGCTACTTTCCAAAGAACTATGAACAAGGTACTCTCAAAACACAGAGGCTATGCCGAATCTTACATAGACGACATAACGATTTACTCAGATGACTGGGATACTCATCTCAGACACCTGAATGCAGTTATGACTACTTTAGAAGAAGCAAATTTTACCGTTAATTTCAAAAGGTGCGATTTTGCGAGGAGAAAGATTAAGTTTCTTGGACATGTGGTAGGCTCTGGCACACATGAGCCTGACCCTGAAAAAGTACTGGCTATACAGAATTTAGAATCACCCAAAACGAAAAGAGATGTTAGAAGTATCCTAGGCCTGTTATCTTACTATAGGGCATACGTGCCAAATTTTTCCGATATCGCTCGTCCTTTGACCACTCTAACTAAACGCAGAGCTCCAAACGATGTAATGTGGTTGAGTGAACACGAAGTTGCTTTTGCGGAGCTAAAGAAATCAATATGCGAAGCCCCTAAGTGCTATTCACCGAATTTCAACCTACCATTTATCATATATGCTGATGCTTCTTCGTATGCTGTAGGAGCTTGTTTAGCTCAAAAAGACGTTCAAAACATCGAATACCCGATTGCCTTCGTTAGCAAGAAATTAACAGATGTGCAAGAAAAATATGCCGTTATTGAGAAAGAAGCTTACGCAGTGATATTTGCATTGAAAAAGTTTGAGACTTATATTTTTGGATCAGAAATTGTTATCGTTAGTGATCACAACCCGTTGAAGTTCCTTACGAATTGTGCTTCTCAAAGTCCCCGACTTCAGAGATGGTCTCTGGCTTTACAACGTTTCCATGCCTCGATTACGTATCGTAAAGGAAAGGAACATATAAATGCAGACTCGTTGTCACGACTAAGTGCAAAACACTGGATAAATGACAGAAACAATTCTATAACTATATAAGAATATTGTTTACACACGTATCCTTTCTTTATTTTTTTTAATGTTTATTTTGATATCTATTAATATAACTTGAGGTGAAAATTTATTTTCTTTAACCTGAGTTGTGGTTTAGTGTTAAGTAAAACTGTTCTATGATATTTTTGAAAATGCTTAAATCATTGATATAGGATTAATGTTTGTGAAGTGATAATTCATACGTAACTAATTCATTTATGAATGCAGTAGATTTTGTTTAAAACTATTATTAGTTTTATTTTTTTTTGGAATTAAAATTTAATTGTTAAACGAAAAGTAAACAATGTTTGTTTTACGCAGTTATTGATTGAGTTTTGTTATATTTTTGTCATACAAGATAATTTTGTGTTAATTTTTATGTGCATTAATGTTTGTGTTGGAAAATTTATAAGTATGTGTTAGTAAGTTCTGTAATATAATAATTGTGATATGTTTGTTAATAATAATTTGATTTGTCTTCAAGAAGACTCAATCAAATCTTAAGGAAGGGAGGTGTCGGGTAACTATAGCACCCCCCCCCCTTTTTACTCTGCGCGCATGCGCATTGTCCGATCCTCAGTCAGTTGCACGAGGGATACGAAAGTAAGCAGACGTAAACAAACGCTCTGATTATATTACGATGATATAGTTTTGATGTACCTATTTTATCTTCATTCATTCTTAATAAATAATTTTTATTTTATCTGATAATCGCCATCATTTCTTCCTATTCATAATTCGAAAAGAACCCTACACACCTCAAACATGATCAAAAGGAAAAATAAATAAATATTATGATCAAAAAATGTAATTTTTCTATTTATACTTATATGTCTTACATCCCTATTTAATGCTTATAATTTTATTATAAATATATTATTATACTTATTAATGTGTATAACATTCCTATCCCATTTAACACTTGCTATGAGCAAGTCAGGCATTGTTTTTTTCTTTTTTACGCTACTCTAATTAAAATCAATGTTGAGTTTGATAGACCACTTATAATATTTTAGCAAAATATTATAATTTTCATACATGACCCTCATAATTTCTAAACTAACAGTACTATTAATTTAATTTCAATTTTATTGGATTTAATGTAAAAATAACATATAAAATCTGCCTTACTAATGTCAATAACGATTTCAGTTGCCGCTAAACGGATATAAATAAAACTTGTATTTTGTATGGATAATTATGTAAAAAAGTACTCCGGAATCAAGGCGAGCTTTGATATTTAAAATCATGCTCATGAATTAACAATGATAAAAATTTTGCTTTTATCACTGACTGCTCAATTATTATACATTTATCGACCATGCAATTCCAGTATGCTAGTAAATATATTTTTAATCCACATAAAGGATTAAAACAAAGATGAAAGGAAAAAATTCATGTCAATTGTTTTTTTTATGGTAAAATTTTTTAGACTGACTTGAAATTCGGATTTAACGAACGACCCGGTTTAACGATAATTTTCCTCTTATCCGAATGACCTCCTTATCAAATTCGGATACTGTAGTACAACATTATTAACCATTTGATGGAGGATTTCCTTAAACATATTTTTCATACTTTTTTCGTTAACTTGCATTAATAATTTAAATGAGTTAAAATAAGTAAAAAAAATATAATTAGCACTTTAATAACTTATGGTTATGAAATAAAGCAAAAACACCGGTGTCTTTTCTGTATTAAAGGTAACACCTTCAAATCACTCATTTCTATACTGTAATTTTTCTAATTTGCACTTATTTAGATTCAAGAGGAATTCGTCATTGAAATTTATTTATTTTACAAAACTAGTTATTGATAAATTTTCTTAATATGAATGCAAAAAAGTTTTGAAACTACTTTTTTTGGATTTTGTTATTTTAGTACAAATACAACTCTGATATTCTTACAGATTTTTTAAGTAACTGTTTTTATAATTAAAAAATACTAAAATATGATTTTGCTTTTGTAATTAGAACGTTGAAAAAAAAAATATATATATATAACAGATACCGGTGTCCCATAATACAGATACCGGTGTTCTAATGTAAACCATTTGCGTTAAATAGTTAATATGAATATAATTTTTACAGACAACAAACAATTATCAACATATTTTTTATTATTTTAAAAGAACAGATTTTTAACAGAATTTTTTTAGGTAAGTAGAATATTTTTTAAAATATATCAAATAAAACAACAAATTCCTTTAATCTTTTTAATAGTTTATTAAACTTATTGCACACATTTCAACAAAGTTAACAAAATAAATTTTATCAACATTGAGTTAACATTTAACAAACTTTTATTGCACACATTTATTTTTTCCCAAATAGGATAATTAACAACATAATTATTATAAACTAAGTACCATCTTATAAGACAAAAAAGTGACTAGATTTAGTCGTTTATAGCATTTCATCACAACACCCAGATGGGATTTCTTTAACATTTCTTGACACAGATTACACTTATGTAATGTCTTCATTCTTATGTAAAACAAAATATCATCAATTTAAACCAATATTTTTTGGAAAAGAAAGTAGCGGAGCTCTGACTTATACTAACTATCTCGAAATTCTTACTACCAGTGCGTAGCCAAAGCTTTCAACAAAAAATAAGCGCCTTTTAAGTACTATATACATTAACAAAATGCAAAATTATTTTCTTTTACATGATCTTGATAAAATAGCTAGTTACTGACAAAGAACTCTTTTCTTGCTTATATTAGCCATTATAAAATGATCAAGAGATTTTTTGGTTTGATATCAGAGGCTGGAAGATGAAGCCTGAAATTAAGAATATCTGGCAAAATACAGCAAAGTAGCACATGAGAGTGCAATAATCTCACCGCACCCAGCTCAGTAGACGCGCATGCGAACTCGCAAGTATTTCATCAAACATGCAAAGTAATTGGCGCTTTCATACGTTATGGACTGATGGTACGCCGAACTAGATTGTGGTTGAATGAATTGGGAAAACGTTGAATAGAACAATGTAAAAAGCACTCTTTTGCATAATACGTGGCGAAAATCGACATGGTAGAGAAAAAGGTTTGTTGTTGCAGAGGTTTTGGTAGCAGGTTTAGTAGAAGGTTTTCATCACAACAAAGTCTACGGAAAAAATTCCGTGCCTACCAAAAGTGCTCGTAAATAGAGGGGGTCGCTACATAGAGGTGTTCTTTCCTGGAGGTTTTACTGTATTTTAAGAACGTCTAACATTATTTAGTTAAAGGCTTTGAGAAAGAGAGAGACTTATTGAAATTACAAATAAACTATTATGAACACATTTTTAGTAAGAGACTAGTTTAATGAAATTAAGTTCAAATTTTCACAACTAAATTCCAAAAAATATTTGATGAACTACTGTAGTTTATTAATGTTTCCCTTAATTTAAAAACTTTCTTCTGATTCTTACAACTGTTAAGAAAAGCTATTTTAAAATTATATAACTGTTTTTATTATCTAAATTGCTTTTCATAATTATAATCATAATATTTTTATTGCTTGTATTAATAATAGTTAATACTTGATTAGCCTTCAGAATGGGCTAATATGTTTTTAGCAAATATCTTCATCAAAATGGAAATTTTAGTGTTTGCCTAACTTTTTAGACGAAGTACAACTTGGCATCATTTAAAATTGAAATTAATATCCCTTACATAAAATATGACATCCTTAAATTTTAAAAATTAACAGTTTTCGAAATTTCTAATTAATCGTTTACGAACATAGCATTCAGACCATTTAAGTTTTCCAGATTCGTTTAAGACTTGATGATATCTTCACTGTGTGCATGCTAATAATATACAAAAGTTCAATTTATGAACTTAGTTTGAATAGTATAGTGTAATACATGCTTCAGTTTATAGATAGTTCTTTTTATCCCATCTGTATCTGGGCTATGAAAGAAAAATAGGTGCTGATACCATAGAGTACACTGTTGATTAGACCTAAGACCTGAAAAAAATATAATGAAAATTATGAGAAATCATCCCTTATTAAATTTATTTTTTAGAAAATAATAATTTCGAATTTAATTATGGCCAAAGCATTTGTCTAAGTCCAAAAGACTGATTTAGAAAAATTTAGATATTGTTCCGTTTCGACTTTCAAAGAGGAGTGTTGTTGTTGTTGTTGTTAATTTACGTCACACTAGAGCTGCACAATGGGCTATTGGCGACGGTCTGGGAAACATCCCGGAGGATGATCCGAAGACATGCCATCACAATTTTTATCCTCTGCGGAGGGATGGCACCCCCGCTTCGGTAGCCCGACGACCTGCGTGCGAAGTCGAGCACTTTACGGTAGCACAGTTTAACGAGGACCAATACCGCACACCCTCGGTCCCTACGCAGAATGATCCAAGTGGCCACCCACCCGCACACTGACCGTAGCCAGTGATGCTTGACTTCGGTGATCTGCTGGGAACCGTGTCTTAACGATCAGTCCACTGCGGGACCAAAGAGGAGTGTAAATAAACCGCCAAATTGATGCCATTAATGGTATACCCATTAATGCCAAGCAATATGAACTCAAAATATATATGATATACGAAAACCAATGCACATATGTAAAACTCCAAAATAAACAAGTGACAGTAAAATGCACAAAAAAGGGGGGAAATCATTAATAACTTTTGATCCAATGATCGGATTTTCATGCACTAAAACTCAATCTCAGTGGTTCGATACCTTAACCTTGAATATGATAATTAAAAGTCGATATTTTATATTACGAAATCATGTTCAAAAACGTACATTCCGTAAAAAAAAGTGTTTCGTTTCTCGACGAATTTCAATTCTTGATCCTCGGGAAGATATAGTCCCAATAGTTTAGGCAGGTATGTCGAAAGAGTGGTACTTATACTTTTAAAAGTTAATTTCAATTTTCGCGTATTTCACTATATCTTGAGAAGTTTTGTAAGAAAAAAAACACAAATATTTTTACTACTGTCGTAAAATTAATTTTTCCAAAGATGATTCCATTTAAATAACAATTCTTAATAATTTTATAGTCGATTTTTTTTTAAATTGTGAGGTATGCAAACTTTTGCATCATTTTTAAAAGTGCTATTTTTAATGAAAAATATAAAACTGGAACAAAATCGGCCGAATAGTTCTTTGGTTCTCCAATTTTTAAAAAGTTGTGTATTTAAACTTTGATTTCCTGAGAATAAATTCAGTAAACTTTCGAAAATCCTTTTTAATATTTTCAACAGCTTTTTCAGATTTGTTGGGACGCTGGTCTGCTAATTTATACAACTCTCTTTGAGTCGGAATAATTAAACAAAATCATTTCTAGCAAAAAACGGTCGATAATCACTCTGAATTCTGTTAAAATGGTCCTTCCTACAAGGGAAACAATGGTAGAAAATTGTACAAAAACATGGGTTAAATGGAAATGTTACGCACCGAAGCTGCAATTTTAGCTTCGTAAGCAGGATCCTTAAAATCTCCTTTCTCGATAACTATCCCGATAAGAAGTGTAAGACTAGAAGACAAATACATGAAACAGGCTAGAAGATGATAAGCAAATTCCTAAAAGAAATAAAACAATACAAATCAGAAATCATGGTAGTGATAGGGTATACTCATCACCCTCAACATCAGAAAGCCTCCACACGGGTTTTTATAAGTTATCTGTGCAGACTATTTAAAAAGTGAACCAGTTGTGCGCATGGAGCCAAATTCTGTTTTAAAAGTAATTAAGAGAAATTTATCATGCATATTCGTGAATTGAATCTGTAGTGGTTGTGACTAGTGAATAAGACAAACCAATCATATTCATAAATTAAACGAATTTTTTGACATATATTTGCTACCACTTACTTATTTTTACTAAATTTTGTATTAAGTGACTCTTTCGATGGCTGGTTTACCTTTGTGGAGGTCTGATCGGACTACCTATACGAAACAGTGTGGGGGCTCTCAGTTATGGAGGCGTTGGTATACTTCACTCGCATTTTTAAAACAGATAGTAGAGAGCATACTATAAGTTCTGTATTGACTAATGTTTAATCGAATTTTCGCTTAATCCATGATTGAAGAGGAAGTTATAATCCTTCATAGAAATCTGGCTTCCACGTGCGTAAGTATTTTAAAAATATAAAGTAAGTTCAAATCAAACCGAGAGAAAACTATGAAATTTAAAATGATGAAAATATTTTTTTCAATGTGTCAAAATTCAAAAACAAATTAGGGCAGGATTACGCAATGTAGTCAGCAACTCCCATTGTTTTTTTTATTTCTTTTTCTTTGTTTTTTTCGTAAAATTTTCAAAATTTTAAAGTTCATATTTCTCTTTCAATTCCTGAGTAATTCAACTCAATTTTTCGAGCAAAATTTAGTTTAATCGCTCTTCATCGAACTCGGCTAGGCGGCCAAAACCAGTAACATTTTTAGATCCAAATTTTCATATTTAAATTTGGTATACCAATCTTTGGTATACCAATCTATACCAGAGTGATTCTTTCAGCTATGGCACTCTCTGCATACACAGCACAAATATCACAAACAACTTTTAGATCGTAGAATCTTGATTAAAAGTAAAAAGTAGAAGTTATCGAAAATGCACCTCTTTCTTAATTTGACAGTCTATTTTAATTATCTGAAAATTATCCTAAATTAACTCAAACAAAAAAAACGTAAATTCGATGGAACAAAATACACTCTTTTGAAGGATATAAAACATTATACAAGACGATTTAATGACGTGCAAAATGTTTAAAAATTAGAAAAAAAAATAAAACAAAAAAAGCGGGAACTTAACTACCTGACCAATCATGTTTTGTAATATGATTTATTATATTAATTATATGCAACTGCATTTTTGAATCACAATAAGAAGATTTCGATTCAGTTTTATTCAATCACATTCGTTTAAAATATATTCGTTTCAATTTTGTAAAATATTATATTAGAACCTGCTTTAAGAAGCCTGTTTGAAGATTTAAACTCACAACATGATTTCGACTCAGTTTTTCATGCGTTCATTAACTTATTTTCCTGTCATATTTAATATTTTTCAAGATTTAATTTTTTTTAATTTTCATGTGTTTTCATGAATTTATATTCAAGTGTAAATTCATTTATTTTCCATAAGTTACTTTACATTTATTTTTGTTGATTTGTTTATCTTCATTTGTGATACTTATTTTTATTTTGTGATACTTACTAATTTTCGGATATTGCTTTCTGATTACATAGTGTTTTTCACAAATTTTTTATTTCTTCCTGCAAAAAATATACCCTTAAGAGTTGTTGGACTATATGTACAGGAAACATAACGTATCCTATTTCTTTTAGATCGAGCTCAAAGTTGATTTAGTTCTTCTTCCTATGTAATAAAGTGAAAACACGCTAGCGTTTCGAAAATTATTCAGGTGTATTGTAAAAGTGCTGCTTTAAACGTACTAGTGTTATTACTAGTAACTAGTGCTGCTTTAAAAGTACAGTAGTACTTTTACTCTATAGAAAATATCGAAAAAAAGTTATAATAAATCAACATTGTTTTCGTCAACGCAGCGAGTGTTCATTGTTTAGAGTAGAAAGCAATAAAATTCCTGTTAGAAAATTTTGGAAATATTAGCAAATTATTTATTATTTTATTATTTTTATAACATTACTTATTATTATAACTTTTACCCTTCGAAAAAAATATGAAAACTATTTATCAACTGGCATTTCGTTGACATACTGTACATCAACAACAACAAAAAAGAAAGTCCGCAAAAAAACCTGGTACAGTGTGTAATTACGTAAACACTGTAGCCGCGGATAAAACCTAAAGGATTGTTGCTTTATTTAATGTCTTATCACTAATTCACTCACTCCGGAAAAAGTTGGATGAATAGCTAAAAAAAATTCTTTTCGATATTTCGTATTTATCGGGATAATTAGCCTAATTGTCAATAATACTAAATAACACGTTTTTACCTAGATACAAGTCTCAAATTTGAGCCATCTGTTTTTTATAAGATAAATTAAAAAAACTAATAAGTTTCAATTCGATATTTTGTAATTATCTGGGTAATCACTCCGATTGAAAGTCTGGAAATAAAAGTTTGCCGAAAAATAGAAGTCTCAAATTTCGATCAAGTGTTCTATATCAGATAAAAGGAAAGGAAAGAAAAAAAAAGTTTCTTCGTGATTAATGTAAGTATTTGAGTAATCATCCTAATTAACTGCATAGTTAAATAACAATTTCCAACCAAATTAGAAGTCTGAATCTTCAATCAATATTATGAACTTGAATGAATCAAAATTAGAAACCTCAAACCATATTCTGAATTTGAATGAATACAAATTCGAATTCTCAAACTTGAATCCTTGATATGAACTTGAACGAATCCAAATTAGAATTCTCAAATTTGATCTGTAACAAATTACAAGGATATGTTTAAAAAATTTATTTCAGTATTTGACAATTATCGTAGCAATTAAGTCAATTGAGAGTAAGGCTAACCACGGTTAGCCTTACTCTCTTACACGGTTATTCATTGAACTTGAATGAATCAAAATTAGAAACCTCAAACCATATTATGAATTTGAATGAATACAAATTCGAATTCTCAAACTTGAATCCTTGATATGAACTTGAACGAATCCAAATTAGAATTCTCAAACTTGATCTTTAACAAATTACAAGGATATGTTTAAAAAAATTTTTTTTAGTATTTGACAATTATCGTAGCAAATTAGGTCAATTGAGAGTAAAGCTAACCACGGTTAGTTTGAAACCATTGTGTGGAAAACTACGTAAGCATTTGGCAACTATCGTAGCAATTACGCCAATAGATAATAATGCTAAACAACTCATTCCCTCTCAAATTACCACCAAGAGTTTGGTGTGCTGTGTAACCGATTCCTGCTAATAAACCGCGAAGAGGTTAATTCGTGCAGGTGGAAAACAAACAAAACAGGTGGAAAACCTCGAAGCGGTGCGTTTGTTAGTCGGACAAACCGACCGCCCTTTTACCCAATCGCACTATAATACTAATGCCGTGGAATCAAAGCAATGCTGCCAAAAGCAGAACAGAAAGTCATGAAGTTATGTAGGCTTAAATTCATGCAAGTGAAGGACAATGTGGTGACAAGGAGAATGTGGGAACAGTGAAGCGATGAGTTCATATAAGCGAACCAGTAGGCTAGTGTTTATCTACAGGAAATATTGGCGAT
The DNA here is from genome assembly GCF_982258835.1 of Parasteatoda tepidariorum. Lineage (NCBI taxonomy): Eukaryota > Metazoa > Arthropoda > Arachnida > Araneae > Theridiidae > Parasteatoda > Parasteatoda tepidariorum. The sequence continues at coordinate 27,280,637 of NC_141758.1, forward strand.
TAATGAAATAATCATGAAATCAGTAATAAGTAAAACATTGAAGAGTTTGAAACAATATAATGATAAGACTCATTTAATATTCTTGTGGAAAGTATTTTAGAAGAAAAACACTTCGATCTCCAAATAGGAAATACAATGTTTCTATTCAAAGTTTTGTAAAAATTCCAAAACATTTAGGTGTAAGAATGTCAATTTTAGAAGAAATGTATTAATACTGCCTTCATTATGCATAAATACTTACAAAGGTAGTTTTTGGTAAAAATGATGCCGTGAAATAAGATACAGTGCTGCAGATGAGGATGACGAGGGAGGTGAAAAAGAACCCGTATGTAACAAGAAGGAAAAACGCATCACTTTTACTACATAGAACTCCCAGTGATTTTCCTGTGAGAGGATGAAAAAATTGACAGTAATGAGCTATCAGAGAGAGACATATCAGACCCAGAACCTGAAACAGAAAGAAACATAAACAGTTAGTCATTATAAGTTATATTTTGTAATGCAACTTAAAATATATAGAGAAAAAAACACTTTTAAATTTCAAATTTATGAAACAATTTTTTTAATTTGCTATTTAAAATATTTCTGCTTTTAGTTTAAAGTTTACTCAACATTTGAGGTTTGTGAGCAATGTTTTTTCCATCAATAATGGACAAAAACAAAAATTTTGAAACAAATAGAATTTTTTTAAATGGTTTAACAGTACAAAATTGCACACGTATTTAAAAATCTGAAGTTTCATACGTCTGTTTACATAAAGCTCTATTTTATATTAAAAAACTGCGTTTGTATAAAATTTTCAATATCCTATGCAAATAATCCTAGTAATTATTAATATAATAGTATCGCTATACTTATTGTTGTATAGCTTTAACACGTTGAGCGCAGCGTCAGCCATCAGTGTGGCTGACACTGGACTTTCCATCTAGGCCGCGACAACCACCGGTGGCTGACACTGAAATTATATTTAGGCTGCGTCAACTACCGGTGGCTGACAATGAAATTACATTTAGGCTGCGTCAACTACCGGTGGCTGACGCTGAAATTACATTTAGGCTGCACCGCTTGCTGACACTAACCTTTCACATAGACTGCGAAAAACAGGTGGCTGACAGCGTATAACATGACATAGAACTATAAAATTTACACTCTTTTATGGAATTGCAGAAAATTTATTCAAAATTTTCTTAATTATTGTGATTCTTGGTTTAATAAATTCAATTTAGTAGATTTTTACCCACCACTATTTTTAAACAATTCGTAGGCATATATAATTCACCACTTTATTCTGATATGTTACGCTAAACCTTATATAAACTAGCAAAATCTGTCGATATTTGCAAATTTAGTTTTTATTTATCAAATACTTATCAATAGCAATTGAGATTAATTATCAAAATAAATCATAACTTGTTACGAAATTCAATATTAAGCTGATTTGTTACAGAAAAATAAATATGTACATTTTGTTAGATATATGTGCCACTGATTTAGTTTCTTAAAACATTACAAGAAAATAGATAGAATTTGAAAATGTAAAATAATTCTTAACATTTCAAAATTGATTTTGTTATATTACTTACAAACCTATATATTTTTCGATCAATTTATGAAGGATTTAGAATAGCATTTCATAACATTTTCAGACAAATTTGTCTAATTTATATGATCAACACAGAAGTTAAAGGTTACAAAGGATTTGCTATCCTTTATTATATACATTATAAATTCGGTTACTGATAATAAAGTTCAACTTTTCAGGTTTCACTGTACTAATTAATTTCAAACCGATGCGTATAAGTTTCTTATGTTCTAAAAGTAATATTATAAATTTTGATTTGGGGAAATTTCATAATTTTTTAACTACATAAAATCTTTCATTATAATAAAGTCGGTTATTTCTCATAAATGAAGTATAATTTAAAATGGAGTAATTATAATTGATGAAATTAAGATTTTAATTGTAATTTAAGAATATACTTAGATGTTTTAGAAATGCAAAATATATATCAAAAGGAGTCATTGCGAGCCAATTTGATTAATAAAAACCTTGATCACTGTATAAATAAGTTCAAAAGTAATAATAAGGTTTCATAAACATTGAAGAACATGAACACAATTTCTCATTTCTATCCTATTTAAAAGCATAATAATTAGCTTTCAAAACATTGAATGAATTCCTGTTTAAACATCCAGTTAGTTTAGCTTAATTAGATAACGATTCAAGTTGTTTTTGTTGTTTCTCAAGCAGCTTGCCAATATCAGCAAGCGTGTTTGGTAAAACCAAGAGTATATAGGGCAGAGGGTGCGATTCTCGTTTTTCAGTGGCGCCATCTACAGTCAAGAATACGACTTCAGATGCACACAAGTCACAGCCTGTTTGTAGAGCTGATCCATTCTTCCACATATCGTAACCTTGACCTGAGCCAGAGAACCATCAATTTCCAATTCAGTACCCCGATAGGTATTTATTTGTTATAGGAACATGGAGGACTTAGTGACACGACAGATTTAACGTGCACCAGACATCATTCACTACACGAAGATTCTTCAGCCGGCGGGGATGAAACTCACGACCTTTTGGACATGGGTTTACACCCTATCAACCGGGCAATCCCAGCCACATGATCGATGTTAAGTTATCGAGTTAATATAGCTTCAGTTGTAGGGAACTTTTTGTATAAAAAACAATAATTAACAATTATTTAATTATTTTGCCTTTTTATTATTTTTAGAACAAAAAATCCAGCCTATAGTAATACCCTGTACACACTTTGGTATTTTTAGGTTAGCCCTCCCGATACAGAATTTACCAAAAATCAGACAAAATAGGAAAATAATACGCATATATTGCATACTTGACAGCTTTAGTTCATTCTAATAATGATTTAAGCAAATGGCGTGGTTGCCACAAGCGACTAAAAATACAAAAAGTGGTGATTAATAAAACTTAAAATTTTATTTTACCTGGTTAAAATAAACCACGTTTTCAAGCATATTACTTTTAATTTGCTATTGAAAGCGATATGTAAAGAATGTTTTTCCATATATGAATAATTTGATATGTAAATCAAAATCTTAACTACGATTGAATAGTTTAAGTTATCAGAAATAAATAAAAGTGAATTGAGTTTTAGCCACTTTTTAAATTTTTAATCGCCCGTGGCATCCCTGTAATGGTAATAAATGAGAATTGAATAAATCAATTGCAGACAAACTACTTTTATATTTTGCCTGAGTTTATTTCACACGTTTCTACACATAATTCATTCATATTACATAATGGATATCAAAATTATTTTAAATTAAGTTCATTAATCAGCATTAAATTTTAAAAAATGAAGTTTTCACATCACTTTCAATATTGAAATAAGATCTACCAGAACATGGATAATTGTTGGTATTTATGATATTTAATTTTCTAGTCTTGTATCTCAAAATAGTAAGTGGTGTAAATTGAATAAACAGGGTTTTTTTCGACTGTTCACTGTTTATTGTTTGTGTTTATTGTTCACTTTCTATATTAAAATAAGATCTTCCAGAACATGGATAATTGTTGGTCTTAATGATATTTAATTTTCTAATCTTGTATCTCAAAATAATAAATGGTGTAAATTGAATAAACATGTTTTTTTTCGACTGTTCACTATTTATTGCTTATTGTCTGCGTTTATTGTTCACTTTCAATATTAAAATAAGATCTTCCAGAACATGGATAATTGTTGGTGTTTATGATATTTAATATTCTAGTCTTGTATCTCAAAATAATAAGTGGTGTAAATTGAATAAACATGTTTTTTCTTCTACTGTTCACTGTTTATTGTTTGTGTTTATTGTTCACTTTCAATATTATAATAAGATCTACCAGAACATGGATAATTGTTAGTATTTATATTTAATTTTCTAGTATTGTATCTCAAAATAGTAAGTGGCGTAAATTGAATAAACATGTTTTTTCTTCTACTGTTTATTGTTTGTGTTTATTGTTCACTATCAATATTATAATAAGATCTACTAGAACATGGATAATTGTTGGTATTTATGTTATTTAATTTTCTAGTCTTGTATCTCAAAATAATAAGTGGTGTAAATTGAATAAACATGTTTTTTCTTCGACTGTTCACTGTTTATTGTTTGTGTTTATTGTTCACTTTCAATATTAAAATAAGATCTTCCAGAACATGGATAATTGTTGGTGTTTATGATATTTAATTTTCTGATCTTGTATCTCAAAATAATAAGTGGTGTAAATGGAATTAAACATGTTTTTTCTTCTACTGTTCACTGTTTATTGTTTGTGTTTATTGTTCACTTTCAATATTATAATAAGATCTACCAGAACATGGATAATTGTTGGTATTTATGATATTTAATTTTCTAGTCTTGTATCTCAGAATAGTAAGTGGTGTAAATTGAATAAACAGGTTTTTTTTCGACTGTTCACTGTTTATTGTTTGTGTTTATTGTTCACTTTCAATATTAAAATAAGATCTACCAGAACATGGATAATTGTTGGTGTTTATGATATTTAAATTTCTAGTCTTGTATATCAAAATAATAAGTGGTGTAAATTGAATAAACATGTTTTTTCTTCTACTGTTCACTGTTTATTGTTTGTGTTTATTGTTCACTTTCAATATTATAATAAAATCTACCAGAACATGGATAATTGTTGGTATTTATATTTAATTTTCTAGTATTGTATCTCAAAATAGTAAGTGGCGTAAATTGAATAAACATGTTTTTTCTTCTACTGTTTATTGTTTGTGTTTATTGTTCACTATCAATATTATAATAAGATCTACTAGAACATGGATAATTGTTGGTATTTATGATATTTAATTTTCTAGTCTTGTATCTCAAAATAATAAGTGGTGTAAATTGAATAAACATGTTTTTTCTTCGACTGTTCACTGTTTATTGTTTGTGTTTATTGTTCACTTTCAATATTAAAATAAGATCTACCAGAACATGGATAATTGTTGGTGTTTATGATATTTAAATTTCTAGTCTTGTATATCAAAATAATAAGTGGTGTAAATTGAATAAACATGTTTTGTCTTCTACTGTTCACTGTTTATTGTTTGTGTTTATTGTTCACTTTCAATATTAAAATAAGATCTTCCAGAACATGGATAATAGTTGGTGTTCATGTTATTTAATTTTCTAGTCTTGTATCTCAAAATAATAAATGGTGTAAATTGAATAAAAATGTTTTTTTTTTCGAAATCACTGCTCTTATTATATATTTTTGAAAACTTTGTTAAAAAGAAAGTCAGAATTATATACACATTAGGAGTTGCAGCTTAAAATTTAAATTAAGAATAACCAAAAAGTATGCCTAAATTTGAGGATTCTCTTTCGAGAAAGAGGAGTTAAAAATATCAAAACAAACCGATTGCTATAGGAAGTTTAAAGGAATTATAAAAGTGGTCCTCCATCGCTTCTTAATTTTTGTCGGAAATCAAACTGATTTCGATATTTATCATTAAGCTCTTTTACATATCAATTTGCAACACGTAATGAATATTTTGCTTTTATTCCTTTTTTTAGGACAAAAATTCTATAAATATACTTTAAGAGTGCTGATTACAGAACACCCTGGATATTCAGTAAACTACCATGTCCTATTGAGAAAAATGACACATTATTCCTTTTGGGAGTATTTCCATATCAGTACCTGTTTGCGCCAATTAAAATAGTCAAGGCCAGGGGTGAAAGCGAGACGGAAAAGAGGAAAGGCTGGTAGTAAAACCATTTCAGTTATAGCTAGTTTTGGGGAGGAGTTTACTTATTCTTTTTTTAAATTTTTCAACAATATCTACTTTATCTTGGACAAGAAGCAGTTTTATATATATGACAGAAAAAGAAATCTTGATAGTTACAGATATTTCATTTTTTTCGAAAAAAAATGCTGGAATGAAATGTTTTACGTACCAGGTTTTTCTCTTTTCCGTCTTGCTATATAAGGGCTTTCACCCATGGTCAAGGCGCCAAATAAATTTTCCTGTTTGTTAAACCTTTTCGGGACGGACTAGTCATAAATGTATTCGTACGGAATCAGTAACAGGACAGTAAAAAAATAAAAAGCGGTAGCGTAAGTTTGGATATAGCTAATTTGACAAATTTATTTTTGCTTTCACTTTAAATCTAACACATCCTATCCTAGTGTGTCAAAAGTGCAACTATGCAATTTTTAATTCGAACTAAGTAGTGGTGAATTAAATAAAGCAAACTATTACTAACCCTCCCACAAATAAACTACTATAAAATAAAGTTTGGCTACCAGTTTTATCTTTTATTACCCTGATTATAGACACCCTGAGAATGCATACCTGCCAACTTTTAATCCCTTCCGTTATCATTTTTCCCAGTGGTATTAAAATGGAATTAAAACTTCAATTTTAAGCAAACAAATACGTTGCTTTTGAAAAAACTGAAGTTGACAACCATGATAATACCGCATATTAATATATGTGCTTAATTTTTGAAAGAATAGTGGTGATCAAAATCATTTAAAAATTAAGTTTATAAAAGAAAAAAATAGTATATATTTACTACCACTTTAAATATGAAAATAAAATCTTCCGCAAAATCCGGAAGGGTTGGCAGGTATGAGAATGTATGTATGACTCGCCGTCTCGAAGAGGTTAAATAATTTATATATAATGGTGTGGAAAATAAGTTCAATTGAATTAAAAATAATACATTAAAACATATATTCTGGTACCACTAGAATACATTGTACAAAAACGTAGAATGTTGGTAGCCCTGTACTGCCGTGCAAATGAAAAATCAACGTAAGCGACAAAAAATTCAAAACTGAGACTTTTATATATTTGGCACTTTTATATAGTAAGCTACATATTGCAAAAAAAATATTTTTTTCAAAAAATAAATTTTGTTTTATCGTTTTTTTTTTTTTTTTTGTTTTTTTTTTTTTTGTTTTTTTGAAATTCTATTTTGCCTTAACAGTAGAAGGAAAATAGTACTTACGCCACTTTTCTCAGAATCAATCGTGAAGCACTTACGCTGTTTTTTCAATTGCACGGAAGTGTAGACAATACCATACCTGCCAACTTGTACGGTTGTTGAAAAAGATTTTACAAAGAAGTAAATAAATTTGAAAGTTTGAATTTGGAAAAAAACTCCCTGCATATTATGTTATTTATAAATTTAACCCTTCAGGGACGGACGAGTCATAAATGTAGCCGTACGGAATCAGAATCAGGACAGTAAAAAATAAAAAACGTTAGCTTAAGCTTGGGTATAGCTAATTTGACAGACTTATTTAAGCTTTCACTTTAAATGTAACACATCCAACCCTTGTGAGTTAAATGTGTAACTATACAATTTTTTACTCGAATGAAGTAGTAATGAAGTAAATGAAGCAAACTACTATAAAAATAGTTTGGCTACCAGTTTTGTCTTTTTTACCCTGAGAATGCATATATACAGAGATGCGAACTTGCTCCGGACAACAAATATATATTTTAAAGTGGTAGTTTATCAACTGTGATTCTTGGTTTAATAAATTCAATTTAGTAGATTTTCATGCACCACTATTTCTAAATAATTCGTAGGCTTATATAATTCATAACTTTACAAAGCAAGCAATAATAGTCAAATATTGGCAAAATTCACTTAGACCGATTACCGTTTTTCTTAATTATTTTGGCGTGTCCGGAGCAATTGGCATCTCTGTATATAACTTCGATCTTAAATAAATATTTTTTAACTAAAGGTTTGTCGTGGTAGCTTAAAAAGTTTGTTCTGAAACTTATAAATTCAAAAGAAATTACATGCTACTACTAAAAAAAAATTTTTTTAACGGCTGTACCTTTTGGCAACTTAGTAGTACGCTTAAAGTAAGGTAACATATTTAAGTTTTCAGATGTTGAAAGAATAGTGATTGCTTAACATTTAAAAGCAATTAAGCTTTCATTGGTTACGTAATGGTTTATAACATTCGTTTAATTAATTAGTATTACCGGACTAGTTACACTGAACCGGAGAAGATTAAATTAAGTTGATAACCTCTGATGTGAGTAATGCTTTACTCTTAAAAAAAATATTGCGAATGCACAATTTAAAATCAAAATATAAGGTCTAGGATATATCTGTAAATACATGTCTTCACATCATAAAGAAAAATATAAAAAATAATAATAATTAAGCTACCAGTTTTCCTCCCTTCGGGATAAAGGTGACTAACGCTCTGAGAGAAAAAAACAAGTAGTAAAATTTCTATACTGATATAATATTTCAAAACAAGTGCTCTATCTTTCCATTTCCAATTTATTGTTCTGAGAACAGAAATCCCCCAACAGAAATATATTTTTTTAAATAATTGGGAAAGTAAAGAGGAGGGTTTTCGAAAGCTCTTTCAGATACTTTGCTTCAGTTATTAGAGTGCTGATCAGCTTACACCAGATTTAAAAATTTTAATGAGACATTTAGGTTTTTCATATTACTTTTATAATCAAAAAAAATAGCCCAAGATCCAGCCACCTATTATTAGGATAATACTTCTTTTCATTCATAACATTCACCAGCATTACTTTCAGCTACTGAATACTTGGAAAAAAAATTTTTATTTAAGTTTTTTTTTACTGTTAATGAATTTTTAATTTAAATATCTATTTAATGCATTTTAATTAATAAATTGGTAGTGTGTAAAAATTAAACTTTGATATTTCTTATAATAATACTTGACATTCTTGACAATACTTGATGAATTCTTTTAAAAAGTTTAGATTAATAAAGATCATAATATATATATATATATATATATATATATATATATATATATATATATATGTCACTCATACTTCGTGGTTGAACATCAACCATTGTACCACCATGCAAGTGAGAAAACAATATTCACAAAAGATTTGCACTTTCGATTTTTTTTTCAAATGCACAGCGCAATATAGGCCGCCTAGACTTCTTTTCCAGCTTAGTTAACCTTCTAACTTTAATTTTTTTCTATGAAAGAATTTCATTTCTGGGAAACGGAAAATTAACTCGTTAGACGTTTCCTTGTTATCCTTAGTTGATTTTTTAAAGAACTACTTTTATTTTTTTTAAATTTTTACTATTTGTTTGTGTAATTATTAATTTTTCTTAAAATAAAATTATGAAATTAGTTTGAATAAGTTTTAGAGCCTCGCTTTGAGGAGAGAAATTTAGTTTCTAGCTCTATTATAATTGCCTTATCACTTACTATACATTCAGGCATCAGATATAAATTGTACATCAGGAGGATTCTTTTAAAAAAATTTGAAATGGTTAATGCTTGCTTGTTTTTGTGTTAAAGACGAGTTGCCTCAATGTATGCATTGAGAAAATTCGATTCAATTTAGGTAATTACATTTATTTCCCTTTTTTGATATTGTTAAAATTTTGAATATAAAAATAATAAACAGTGTATTTTAAAACCAAATTAGTTTTCCAAATTTGTTTTCTACAAAATGGTTAAAGTCACAAAATATTGAGTTCACACTTTCTGCTTTTACTGTTCCGGCGTATCTGAGGATGGATACGATTCTTTTACCCTTCCAGTCTGCCCCCATTTTGATATTTGCTAGTTACTCTCGTGCCATATTCTGGAAGTCGTCAAACTTTGCAAAATTTTGGTACAAGTATCGATACTGAAACTTCCCTTCCTTCTTGGCGGTTCAGGAGACAGGACGCGAGTTCGAATCCTAGCGATTTCTGATCGTTGCGAATTTCGCGCCCGGCTCGCACTGACCACAGCGCTGACGTAAAATATCTTCAGGGAAAGACGGATTATGGATTAACCCTTTCGCGCCGACTGTCACAAATACGTGCCAGCATAAAACCGTATCAATCAGGGTAAAAAGATAAAACTGGTAATCAAAGTATTTCTTTAGCAATGAATTTTTTGGTGAGGTTATAATTGCTTGATTTATTTAATTCACCATTACTTTGTTGCAAAACAAAACTATTTAATTATACTTTAAATTAACATTGATTATATATATGATTAAACTAACAATAGTTGAAGTAAAAGGAAAGTAAGTCTGTCAAATTAGAAACGACTACATTTAAGTTACCGTTTCATATTTATGTACATTCTGATTTTGTACGAATGCTTTTCTGAATCACCCGTCCCCAAGGGGTTAAAGTTTCCTCGCTGTCAGGCAAACTATGGGAAATTTTGCTCTCCATGCAATGCAAATGCGGGTTAGTACCTTCAAAAGGTCCTCACGAAGGCAAATTTTTTCCAATACTTGCCTCTTGTCTCCCTTGTCTTCTGGATTGGGTTCAAACTTACAAACCTACGGAGTTAAGCATTTTGGTAGTCATCATAAACTTTAAAAAAATTAGTCGGCTGTGACGGTTATAATAATTATATTTATAATAACTCAGTAACATAAAATTACATTTATTTATTTTTTAACTAAACTTTTCAAGCCCCCCCAAAAAAACAAGTATTACAAGTTTTTATATCTCCAAAATGAGATTTAATACAATTATGTTCTTTTACGAATGTATCCATACTGTATTCCTATTATTTTCTAGCGTTAGTACTGAGAATAAAATATAAAATCAGACTCACGGTATGAGAAATTTTAAAAATTCCTGGTAGACTCTGGAGAAACGAAGTGTTCAAGTCCAAAGAAACCGCCGGTAGTTTACTTCCGAGAGAAGCACAACATCCGGGATCATTAACATTAACTGCTGTATGCTGCATTCTATTTTCTACACTTTTTTTCTTACATCTGGCATTTCTTGGTATAGTCCAGAATTAAAAATATCCGTTTTGTGCTTCCACAAAATTTATAAACAGTTGGCGTACACTAACACGCAATAGGACCTTCAATTTTCCACTGATAAGTGAGATTTTTTTGAAAAAAGATATTTCTCTTTGGAGTAGGCTGCCTGAAGATGGAAGATCTTCAAGAGTTTGTGCCAAATAAAACGAGAAGAAAAAGCAACAAGGTCTTTGAAGTTGTGTCACTTCCGGGGAGGATGTTACGTCACTCGGAAGAGGAATGTCGCGGGTGGAATACATTTCGCTTCCTCTGTTCTGTGGTTTTTCAAAAACGAGACTACAATGCTTGCCTCATTAATTATGGAGATAATGTGATTAGGGTAATGAATATTTTCCAGAAACCACTTTCATCCAAATAATATAGGTTATTAAAGTATTTATACCTCCCAACAAAAATTGTTTTTTCGTTATAGACTTTTTAACAGTAAGACATGTGATATGTTCTGAAATGTTCCATTGTGTATTTAATATTGTATAATTACGATACGATATAATAGTAAAATAATTGTTAGTATTGTCATGAAACAAGTTACAAATATTAATATCATTCATTTAATGTTGTTTTTTTACAATAGAATTAATTTTATTTAAACGCCCAGGCTTATACTTTCTATTAGAGTAGGTTAAAAGAATTCTACAATAGAATTAATCAACAATAGAATTAACAATAGAATTCTGCTATAGAATTAATCAACAATAGAATTAACAATAGAATTCTACACTAGAATTAACAATAGAGTTCTACACTAGAATTAATCAACAATAGAATTCTACGACAGAGTTAACAATAGAATTCTAGAATAGAATTAGCAATAGAATTCTACAATAGAATTAACAATTTTTCAACAATAGAATTAACAATTTTTCAACAATAGAATTAATTTTAAAGTAATGCCCAAGCTATTGCTTTCTTTTAGAGTAGGGTAACAACGAATTACAATGTTAGCAAAGAATAAAAATATTAATATCATTCATTTAACACTAGGTTTACAGGCGTTTCTTATATACCTATCTCAACGAACACGCGTCAATTTGACGCATGAACGAATACATATAACAGCACTTGCAAAGATGCCAACTTGCTCCCGACAGCAAATATATATTTTAAAGTGGTAGTTTATCAATTGTGATTCTTAGTTTAATAAATTCAATTCAGTAGATTTTTATCCACCACTATTTTTAAATAAATCGTAGGTTTATATACTTCACCACTTTAAATTGGAAAATTTATTACTAAAAATATTTACAGTTTTTTTCAATTTGGTGTGTCCGGAGCAGTTGGCATCTCTGTATTTAGAAAGCAATGTAACTATATACTATAAGAAAAAAATTGAAAATATTATATATATATTTATGAAATATTCTAGTATTTTATTTTTCAATATTCGAGCTAAGCAACTGAAACCTTAAAAATCTGGCATCAATTGACATTCTGTGTTTGTTCTTTCTATTATAGCTTATCGGTAACAGTTGTTTATCGCTTGTTTCATTTGAGATAGCGACACCGGATAACAGATCGAAGTATTGTCGGTACATTCGTATTTATTATTGATGTGATAATTTCAAGTTTACTCAAAATTTTGTCTAAATTGCGATCGCGTCAAATTGACGCATATCCGTAGAGATAGGTATACCACAAAGAGAATTCCAATATTTCAACGCTTTTGAAGAAAATATACTTCAATTTATATTTACCTCGATCAATGGAAAAAAGTCATTACAAGAAATAAAATAAAAATTCAAATATGTTTTGTAATTTTCCTTACAAAACTCGAAATGTGTCAAAATGACGCGTCCCGTAAATTTAGTGTTAATACTGATTTTCTACTACAGAATTAATTTTAATTAAATGCCCAAGCTATATCTGTCTGTTAAAATAGGTTTAAAAAAATTCTAATATTTGTAAAGAATGCTAATATTAATACCAATCGTTTAATATTAATTTTCTAGTATAGAATTAATTTTAAAGTAACGTCCAAGCTATTGCTTCCTGTAAAAATAGGTCAGCAAATAATTCTAATATTTGTAGAGAATACAAATATCATTCGATAAATGCTGTTTTTCTAAAATAGAATTAATTTTAATTAAATGCCTAAGCTGTTGCTTTCTGTTAAAGTAGATTTGAAAAGAATTCTAATATTTGCGAAAAATAAAAATATTAATACAATTCATTTAATGCTATTTGTCGTCAATAGAATTAATTTTAAAGTATTGCCCAAGTTATTGTTTTATATAAAAGTAGGTTGCGCTACCTTTACATAAAACTAATTCTTTCACAACCTGTCAATACTCCTTTATAACTGCCAACTTTTAATCCCCTCCATTATGATTTTTCCCAGTGGTATTGAAATGGAATTAAAATTTCAATTTTAAGCAAAAAAATACGTTGTAATTTAAAAAGCTTAAGCTGACGAACATGTTAGTAACACATATTAATATATATGCTTAATTTTTTTAAAAATAGTGGAGATCAAAATCATTCAAAAATTAAGTTTATAAAAGTAAAGAAAATATATATTTACTACCACTTTAAATGTAAAAATAAAATTTTACGCCAAATGCGTAAAAGTTGGCAGGTATGCTCTTATCCCTCAAAAAGAGAGAAAGTTCTATTCTAGTGAGAAATATTTAACAAATTATGAAATGAAGTATGAAAATGAACTTGGTTTATTGAATATTTGGATAAATTTAAAATAATAAAGAACTGCATTTTTTTTTAAATATTGATGACAAGAAAAGAAAACACATTGGAGAAACCAAGTATTCAGAATCAGTGCAAGGATTGGAAAAACAATTAAGAAAATAAAATTTTTATTATATATATATATATATATATATATATATATATATATATATATATATATATATATATATATATATATATATATATATATATATATAATAAATACAAAAAACACAAAGAAGATTAAGAAAACAATATTACATAATTTTCCAATATGCAAATCCATTTCGGGCCAATCCGTGGCTGAAATTATGTGCATAACAGGCAATTCATGTTTCTTTCTCTTTTCTATTTTTTTCTTAAATAAATATTTATTTTCTATAATTATTAATTGTCAACTTCTTTAAATTATCCAGTTTAATATTACCTGGAGCACATCCATTTCGGGCTCATCCTAGGTAACTAACAAATCAAATGCACTTCAGTAATGCAGTAAAAACGCACTTTAATACAAAAATCCTCTAGTTATGCTTTTATCTCAATTTGCACTTTTGTTTTCATTTTTTGCAATCTGGCAATCTTGTTACGAAAACATTTTAAATCATTTTTGAAAAATTTCCCGTTCATGTAAGTTCATTTGAATTCGCTACTCGCTTTTTTTATTTCATTTCATGTTTTATTCTGTTTTTTTCTTTATATTATATTTTTTATTTTCTGCTTTTACGTCATAGTTTTACTTATTGTGTTCTATTTTATTTGTTTTAATTTTTTTTGTAAAATTTTTTGAGTGCTCCTCACACTATTGTATTGATATATTTTGCTTTAGCTGTATTGATACAATATTAGAATGCACTCTTTTTTGTGGATATAATCGTGTGAGCTGATGAAAAGATTATATCCCTCATTTTCCGGATTTGTTTAAAATGTTTGTCCCTTTTTTTCGAATTGTTTTTTTTTCCTTCCGGTTCCTTGTTATTTTTATTATTATCTTTCTTCTCCTTCTTTCAATGTTCTGTAATTTTCCCTTGTTTTCTCTACTTTTTAAACTTATATATACTTATATATATATATATATATATATATATATATATATATATATATATATATATATATATATATATATATATATATATATAACTTCAAAATGAAGAATAAAACAAAGAAAAATAATAGACATATGAAAAAAAGGGGGTGGGAAATAATAAGTAAAAAAATAACAAACAACATTTTATTTAAAGAAAAAAAAATGAATTGTTAATAGAAAAACCGGAAAAAAAAGATATAATCTTTTCTTCAGCCCACACGATTATATCCGCAAAACAGAGTGCTTTCTGATATTGTATCAATAAAGCCAAAGCAAAATTTATTAATACAATAGTGTGAGGAGCACTCAAAAAAATTTTTTTTATAAAATAACTACATAAAAAAAGATCATAAAAAGTAAAAATAACATGTAAAAACAGATCATAAAATAAAAAGAAAAAACATTAAAAAGGGGGGACTATAAAGCGAGTAGCAAAATCATAACAACTTACATGGACTGTTATTTTTCAAGAATGATTTAAAAATGTTTTCGCAGAGAGATTGCCAGATTACAAAAGATGAAAACAAAAGCGCAAATTGAGTGTAACAAGAGGGTTTTAAAGTGTCGTTCTTACTGCACTGCTGAAGTGATTTGTTATTCTGGGTTTTGATTTGTTAGTTACCAAGGATGGGCCCGAAATGGATGTGCGCAAGGTAATATTATACTGGATAATTTTACAAATTGATCATAAATAGTTTTAGAAGATAGATGTTTATTTAAGAAAAAATATAAAATAGAAAAGAGAAACATAAATTGCCTGCTTTGCAAATAATTTTAGCCGCGGATTTGCACAATATGGATTAGCACATAGAAAAATTATTTAAATTATCAAAGAAAAAATTTTAATAGATAATTTTAACACGGATTTGTCCGAAATGGATTTGCACATGGAAAAATTAACAAAGAAAAAAATTTTTAGCAGATAATTTTAACCACGGATTTGCCCGAAATGGATTTGCACATGGAAAATTATATAAATTAATAAAGAAATTTTGAGCAAACAATTTTATCCACGGATTTGCCCGAAATGGATTTGCACATGGAAAAACTGTATATACCAAAGGAATTTTCAGTAAATAATTCTAACCACGGATTTGCCCGAAATGGATTTGCACATGGAAAGATTAACAAAGAAAAAAAAAATTTTAGTACATAATTTTAGCCACGGATTTGCCCGAAATGGATTTGCACATGGAAAATTGTATAAATTAATAAAGAAATTTATAGCAAACAATTTTATCCACGGATTTGCCCGAAATGGATTTGCACATGGAAAAACTGTATAGATTAACAAAGGAAATTATTTAGTAAAGGAATTTTTGGTAAATAATTCTAACCACGGATTTGCCCGAAATGGATTTGCACATGGAAAAATTATATAAATTAACAAAGAAATTATTTAGTAAATAATTTTGGCAATGAATTTTGGCCTGAAATGGATTTGCACATGGGAAAATCATAAAAATTAACAAAAAAAAAATGTTCAGAAAATATATCCACCAAAATATACGATTAATTCAATGATTTTATATAAAACTTTATTACATTAGTTGGGTATCCATTGTTTTTTATCAGATTTTGAAAGAGTTTATCGATTTGTTTTTTGGATAAATAAATATTACTACATATTCTTTTAATTCTGTTCATTTCATTAAAAGTGGTAATTAAATAGATGCTCCTAGAAACATTAGAATTCCAAGTAACTAGTTTATTAATATTAAAATTAAAATCATTTATTTTATCGTATAAATCAACAAAGCAGATATTTTCAACTTTCATAATACCCAAATCCAAAAAATTGAAATTAATATTATCATCATGATTACGAAGTAAGATTAATTCCTCAGGGTATATATCACTCAATAAAACAGTAAAATCTTGGAAATTAAAGATAATTAAGTCATCAATATATCTAAAAACAAATTTAATACTCAGAGTATAATTTTTTTCATAATAATGCAAAAATAAGTTAGCTAAGAGAGATGAATAATTAGATCTCTGAGGTATTCCATTAATTTGAAGAAAGATATCCCTTCCATTGTAAAGATAATTACTAAAAAGACAAAAATTAATCAGAATTTCCCAATAATCAAAATCGCAACAAAGGATATTTTTAAAATCATGGTAATAATTCAAAAGGACATCTTTTAGTTTAGAAAGGGGAATGCTATTGAAAAGATCCTGGAAATCAAAAGTCGCAATAGAATTAATTTTATTATGTTTAATGAAATCTAAAATCGGTTGATTATTATGATCGGTTGATAGTGATTATCCAAGAGAAACCTTCTTTAGTAATATAGTTAATAATCTTATTTAAGTAGTTAGAGAAAATGGTGCCAGGTTTAGTCAAATAAGTATTAGACCCACATGTGATAGTTCTAAATTTTACTGGAATTTTATGAAATTTAGGACTGATAATTAAGTAAGGAAATTGTATATTGCTAATTTTAATTTTTAATCTCTTGTAAAAAGCTAAAATTTTTTTAATGGCAATATTATTATTGAAATTACTAAGTTCAAAATTTTTACTATTTTTTAATTCCGTATTTAAAAGTTCAGCATAGAATTTTTTACAGAATATAGCATAATTATTGTTAGCTTTGTCTATGGGAGTAATTACAAAATTTTTTTGAAGTTGCTTAATTGATTGAACAATATTAGAAAAATTTGTTGAATTGTTATTCTCATTTAAATTATCCTTATTATTGAAAATAAAGTTTTTAAAGTAATAATAAACTCCCCATTTCCATTCTGTTAGCATACCTAAAGGTAAAGAGAATCTATTTGATATCTTTAAGCAAAAACTATTGAGATCATTAAGAAAGTATTTTAGAATCCTATTGATTGATATATGGTAAATGGGTCTAAATTTTGTGCCTTTAATCATTAAATTCCTAAGTTCCAAGTTTTCTATAATATTTAAATTACCAGTGATAATATGTTTATGATGTTTATCAACAAAATCAAAATATTTATCCTCCTCACAGTGACATTCATAATCGGATATATTAATACTCCCTAAATTTTTGCTTATATCATTATAGTTAAAAATGGTTCTAAAAAGAGATTTGTTATATTTAAAACTTTTAATTATGTTAAAATCTTTTAATGGAAATAAAGCTTCAAAATTTTCAAAAATGTTGTGAAATTTGATCTTATCGAAAATAGGATTTTGAAAGTTAATAACGAAATATAAATTATCTAAACTTTTCTTATTATTAGGCAAAATTTTGCTCATTTTGGCTTTTATAAGATCGAAACAAAGAATTTTGAAATGTAAATTAATGAAAGAAAAGTTAATAATAAGATCGTAGAACTTATATGTTTCATAATTCTTAAGGGAGAAGACAAAATCTTTAATTGGTTTAATGCTATATATATATATATGTCATGTTACGTCTTTAAAGGCTAGATAATTGAAGAGACTTAGGCAGCTTCTGTTAAAAAGGCATTTTATTACTTTAGATGGAGTATTGCAAACATTATGAGTGGGATATTTACATCAGGTTTCCCCCTTTGCAGGGATTGTTTGGTTTTGGCCCAGCTTTATCTAGCCATTGAAAATATGAAAAAGACACGCAATTTTGCCTGTCCTGAGCTTTTAAAGTGAGATTCTGAGAGGGCGTGGTTGCAAGTATTTTCTTATCTGAATGAAACGTCATTCAATTTATAAAATTTAGAGGTTTTGATTCGCTAAAAGTATCTCGCCACTCTGACGGTGGGAACTTTCTGGGACTATCTTCATTGATGAATTATTGCCCATTAACTTCAGAACATAATCTTTTATCTGGCCTTATCTGGTTCATCTTGACTTTTTATGGCTCTTTGTGAGAGACCGACTTCTACATCTTAAACTTGATAAGAAACATATGTTTTAAGCTTACCAGTTAATATAGAATGACTCGTATGAGAAAAGATAATTGAAGAGACTTAGGCAGCTTCTGTTAAAAAGGCATTTTATTACTTTAGATGGAGTATTGCAAACATTATGAGTGGGATATTTACATCAGGTTTCCCCCTTTGCAGGGATTGTTTGGTTTTGGCCCAGCTTTATCTAGCCATTGAAAATATGAAAAAGACACGCAATTTTGCCTGTCCTGAGCTTTTAAAGTGAGATTCTGAGAGGGCGTGGTTGCAAGTATTTTCTTATCTGAATGAAACGTCATTCAATTTATAAAATTTAGAGGTTTTGATTCGCTAAAAGTATCTCGCCACTCTGACGGTGGGAACTTTCTGGGACTATCTTCATTGATGAATTATTGCCCATTAACTTCAGAACATAATCTTTTATCTGGCCTTATCTGGTTCATCTTGACTTTTTATGGCTCTTTGTGAGAGACCGACTTCTACATCTTAAACTTGATAAGAAACATATGTTTTAAGCTTACCAGTTAATATAGAATGACTCGTATGAGAAAAGATAATTGAAGAGACTTAGGCAGCTTCTGTTAAAAAGGCATTTTATTACTTTAGATGGAGTATTGCAAACATTATGAGTGGGATATTTACATCAGGTTTCCCCCTTTGCAGGGATTGTTTGGTTTTGGCCCAGCTTTATCTAGCCATTGAAAATATGAAAAAGACACGCAATTTTGCCTGTCCTGAGCTTTTAAAGTGAGATTCTGAGAGGGCGTGGTTGCAAGTATTTTCTTATCTGAATGAAACGTCATTCAATTTATAAAATTTAGAGGTTTTGATTCGCTAAAAGTATCTCGCCACTCTGACGGTGGGAACTTTCTGGGACTATCTTCATTGATGAATTATTGCCCATTAACTTCAGAACATAATCTTTTATCTGGCCTTATCTGGTTCATCTTGACTTTTTATGGCTCTTTGTGAGAGACCGACTTCTACATCTTAAACTTGATAAGAAACATATGTTTTAAGCTTACCAGTTAATATAGAATGACTCGTATGAGAAATTCTATATTACATATATATATATATATATATATATATATATATATATATATATATATATATATATATATATATATATATATATATATATATATATATATATATATATATATATATATATATATATGAACACAAATCAAATGGCGAGCCGCAACTTTAACAAAATCTTATAGAGGACTCTTTTATTTTTGAAGTTTGAAGGAACATTAAATAATACTGTCAGATTTTTACCAAGTTGTACAAAACAAAATTATTGAATTATAAATTAAAATAAAAAGTAGATTTTTAAAAAGATTTAATTGCATATTAAAAAATTCGGGCTACAATAACCTTAATGTGCACCTATGTATTAAACAATTAGCAATGTATGTATTAAACCTATGTATTAAACAATGTATAAAACAAGATGCAACAGATATCTAATTGTTTAGATATAAAACTTTAAAAAGGTTGGTATTAAAACTTACGTAGTACCACACAAAATGTTCAATGAGAAGATTGTGGTTTGTCTGCTGCAACCACCAGAGAATAGATATTTACATTTTAAATGAAATGTAAAATTTACAAATGTGTGTGTAAATATTTCAGTCTAAAATGAGTGGTTTCAAAAAGTTAAATCGGAGAGTTTCTTCGAGAAAATTTCTAATACACACATGCTAAATTATTTTCTCAAAATACGAAAAAAAATAATAAAAAAAGAGCAACATACGCGATTATTTTTGTACTTGAATAAATATTTTATTGAATGCAAAACCTGAGAAATAAATTTTTTTTGCCCCGTTGTTATGTTACATTTCTCGGAAACGAAAAAATTTGGTTTTTATTAACGAGAAAAGTATTTTAAACCCATACAGATTTTTTACGAAAATTGTCCGCAAAAAAATGACAGCTAATATATTTTGGTTTGCGGGCCACAAAAAAAGCCAGTTACATACTTCGCCACTGATATACATACTTCGTCTCTCTCCTGTTGTATAATAGCAATTAACAGCAACAATTTAACGTTTACAGGAAGAAAAAATTAGATATTTGATTTTTACACACCGTTAAAGTATATACATAAATTTATAGGCACTGTTTTCAATACGTAAATTTTTATGCTCATCTTTAAAAAACAAGAATAAAACTATTTTAACTACCAATTTTCAAGTAAAAATTTATAATATATATAATACATAAAACTCTTGTATGCTAGTTTAATTTTCTATTCGCATTCGATACTTCTGTTTAAAAAATGCTGCTTAGATGCGGCATGAATAAAAAGAAAGAGCAATTAATTGTACATGAATCTTGACATGACAAAATGATTCGAATCGATTATTAATCATGACAAAATTTTAATTTTTAGAAAGATTTCTCTCATTTGTTGAGGTAAGCCACTTGTTGGTATTTTAAGCAAACCTGCAAAATTTTACGCATGTTGTGTAAAATTTTGCTTTTATATTCAAGATGGTAGTTAAATCTATGCTTTCAATTGAATTCTTGCATTTACAGAGATGCCAACTTGCTCCGGACAACAAATATATATTTTAAAGTGGTACTTTATCAATTGTGATTCTTGGTTTAATAAATTCAATGTAGTAGATTTTTATCCACCACTATTTCTGAACAATTCGTAGACTTATATAATTCACCACTTTATAGCACTTACGTCATGCTGTACCTCTTAACAAGCAGGCAAAAATAGTCAAATATTTGCAAAATTTCCTTTGTAGTTATTTACCGTTTTTTTTAATTATTTTGACGTGTCCGGAGCAGTTGGCATCTCTGCATATATAAATTTAATTAAAAATTATTTTGACCCCCGCCAGATCTAATTAAATTAAATAATCTAAATAAATTAGTTGTATATATATAAAAGATTAACAACTTTACGATTAAGTATTTTAACCTTACAGCATATAACTACACAGTCAGAATTCAGTAATCTACATGAATACTCCTTTACTCTATTTGCATTCCATGACCTCATTGAAACACCACAAAATTAAAGATGAATGTGAAAAGGGCCGCAAGCGGCTTCATTTGCTCAGATGTTTAATACAGTCCGGTTAAGTGTTTCAGCCTACATTCCAACAAGTTGTTAACAATATTGTTAATAACTTTTATTTTGCTACTTCTGGGAAAAATCCTCCTCAGAAAGATTAACCCATTCCAAAACAGTAAATTTCGAAAGAAAATTCTACTCCGACAGGATATTAGCCAGTGTAACCGTGGATAGTTTAAGTTCATAGTTCTTCGCTGTTTAGAGAATAGTGATTGCTAAACATTTAGATGCAATTTGCTATACATTTCTAGTTGTTGATAACATTTGTTGGATTAGTGTTGGCAGGTGTGTTTGTAGTAATTGAAAGAAAAGTTTCTGTGTCTGTTTCTCTTATACTCCCTAACAACTATCGTCCTGAAATTTAGACCCTAGCAAAAAACAACGTGCTAAAGGGAATTTAACTCCGATTCTTAAAATCGTTCAAAAATTTTAATGCGTCCTTTCGAGAATTTCCACTTGAAAAATAATTTGCATTAGTCTTTTTTGCTTTGCATTAGTCTAGAACTTTCGTATGTTTTTTTCCAGAAATTTAGCTACGAGTTTTTCTAAGTTTCTGAGGACGCTGGTCAGCTTAAGTTTAGCATTAAAGTATATTACAAATTACACTACAGACGCTTTTTCGATGATTAAAGCTAATTTTGTTAGCTTACAGCTCTGTTTGATCAAAAAACGGAGTTTATTGCACGTTTTTTAACTAAAATTTTCTTTATTTGTTTCATCAGATAAATATAAAGCTCAACGTGGATGGTATGCTGTTCGGTGCTACGTCACTGAATTAGTATTACTAAGGTTATCCGAAATAACGTGTTTATTTTGTTTATAATTATTCTTTTTAAATTGGTTTCTATGAAACTAAATAATATGAGATCAACGGTAGAGGAAATTCGATGAATTGAACAGCTAAAAATGTACACGGTAGGGCGAAAATATGAAGCACTTATATACTGTCTCTATATGAGCAATCTTTCTTTTAGCAGCAAATGTTTTGGTAGATTTCACAAGGCAAAACTGTTGTTATTATTTGAAAGATAAAGCTTGAAGCTTTTAACATGGAGTCCTTTTTGCCCGTGCAAAATTTGCTTTATCAAAATGAACACAAAAAAATTAAAAGCCTTTTTTCTTTTTCAATACTACTATAATTAAAAAAGCATTCTTATTTATGTATAGCAAATCTATTGCTTGCATCAAAACACGGACACAACCACAAAAGTTCTCGAGACAAAACCCAGTGTTGGCGAAGTGATTAGTGAACATTAAAGCTGGGCCTCCAACAGGGAAGTTCTCTCTCTTCAGATTATCTAAAATGGTAAATAATAAAAATTAAATGAACGAAAATTTTTAAAATTTCGCCTTCACCTAAAGACAATATTACTGTTTGGGCTTTCCACATTTTATGTATACAATTTCTGTCAAAATCTTTTTAAATCAAATGTTAAAACAGGAATTCTGCATCTACTTCATATAATGAGTGAAAAATATTCGATTTTTTAACCGATTTATTGATATATTTCTGGCTTGTTTGCTCAATTAAAGCTTATAAGCATCCTTTGTCAAGTACAAGGACAGATAGAACAATACAGAGAAAGACAGCACGAAGATTGGCCCGTTTCTCATACAGCGGTGAAACCATCACCTCACATCAGAAAGCCTCCACACTGTTTTTCATAAGTAGTCTGCGCAGACTATTTAAAAAGTGAACCAGTAGTCCGCATAACGAAAACAATTAAATTACCCTACATCATTACTCAATCAAAAAATTCAAAGCTTATTGTAAACATTTCCAAATAAAATCTTCACAACAGATTAAATTCTGGAATAAGAGCCATATGACGCATCAAAAAACATACTCCCTTTCTTAGCGAAAATACCAGAAATATGACAAGAGTTGATTCTTGTTCTTCTTTCGAAACTATTGCCTGAGATTATTTCCAAACATGAAGTTCACATACAATATTTATTACTCAAGAGAAAGATTAAATACTTAGGGTTAGGATTATAACCGCAGTTTTTTCTGCTGACAAATGCCGTTCAGGGAAATTTGATACCACATCTGGTGTGTGTTTAAAGAAGAGCAATTAATTTAACGAAAAAAACATAAATAGAATGACAATGTAATAAGATAGCGTAGATGCTTAAATTTCTTCACAGTTTATTTCGAATTAAATTTCATCTTTAATTACCGATGTGTCAAGCCACGTAACCTATATGATAGGTCATGATGTGTGGAAGGGTCTTTCGACGATGTCAACCTTCATCTATCAAAAGATGCCCCAAGATAAAGTTGCAGTCTTTTCGGTTGGCCGGGGTGCCTGAGGCCGAAGCGGCCCGTTACCCCTTCATCATGTGGTGAGGATCATTGAGGTGAAAAACCTTCTGGTTCTTGTATCCGTGAAATAAAAGTAGGGATTAATAACTGGACACATAACCCTAGAAAATTTCATCTTGTATGATGAAGATTGAACATGCATAAAAGTAATTACATAAACATAAAAATGAATACATTAATAAAGATAATAATAAAAATACATAATATATAAGTATAGATACATAAATAATCAAAAACACACTTCTTGTACGATGTTTGTCAGTATAACAAGACAATACAAAATACATTACTATATACATCATCTGACTATGCATCACATAATGCTTGTTTTCAAGATAAAAACATCTTTTATATTTTATGTAATTGGTATTTTAGTAATTGTAGAGGTAGACACGCTACAGTACTCCTCCACTAAAATTTTATCTGGAATAGACTCCGATGATTGGATATCACTTGTTGATTCATCACCGTTGTGCGAAAGACTGGGAGAGCTGTATTAAGTTCATCGGACTTTGAGCACTGGTCGTGAGAAGCTGTATTCTGCCGCGTAATTGAAAAAACAGCGTAAGTGTTTCACGATTGATTCCGAGAAAGGTGACTTGACAACTATTTTCCTTCTATTGATAATGTTATGCTATGAAAATGGAAATTCGAAACACTGATAAAACAAAATTTATTTTTGAGAAGAAAAAGAATTTTTAATATGTAGCTTACCATACAAAGATGCCAAATATATATTTAAAACAATCTCAGTGTGGAATTCTTTGTCCCATACGCTGATTTTTTATTGTACGGCAGTATTAAGTTTACCGGATTTTGAATTGTGATCGTGAGAGCTACAGTGGTGGCCAAAAGTGTGAACATTTTTTGAAAGTTTCATGTTTTTCAACTTTTTGTGCTTGTAGAATATATTAATTTTCACTTAAATACAAATGTTTATATATCAAATTGAAGGTGATTTAATGTAGAATTTAATAATAAATACAGTATTACAATATCTATATTACAAAAAAAGTTATGCAACTAATAGTAAGATCTATCTTAGATTTGCATTTTTTAAAGTGATACTTACATAATCAATACTTATTAGGATAACCCTTATTTTTTAAGACAGCTTCACAGCGTCTTTTCATCGAGTGAAAGAGTGTTGGAAGTTTATCTTTCGTAGCCACATGGTGCCAAGAATCAATTATAGCTTCAATAAGTTATCTTTTATTGGATGAACGTTTTTTTCGCTCAAGAATTTTGTAAAAGAATTATTAAAGTGCTTTTTTTTTTTAAATATACTAAACAATGTCATCAACAAGAAGAACTTATTGAACATCTACAAAAAGAACCCGAATTGTCATATTGAGAGAAAATGGCCTCTCTTATGCCGAAATTGCAAGACAAGTTGGTGGTTTAGTGATTTGTTCTGGTGTACGAAAGTTCTGTTTACCTTATGCAAAAACGAAATCAGTGGAAAATAAAGTCAAATCAGGCCGAAAAAAATTGCACAAGTGCTACTGCCGATAGAAAAATTAGACGGCTATGCCTTCAAGATAGAAAAGTTTCATCATATGCCATTAAATGAGAAATGAATGCAGTGGGTATTGCAGTAAGCTCAGGAACAATAAGAAGAAGGTTATCAGGATTTGGACTACAAGCTAGAATTCCAAGGAAAAAACCATATTTAAATCAAAAGCAACGCGAAAAACTAGTTAAGTGGGCAAAAGAACACATTAAATGGTCAGAAAATCAATGGAAGAAAGTAATCTGGAGCGATGAAAGTAAAAAATCTCTTTTTGGTAGTGATGGTAGAAAATACGTGAGACGTAGAGTAGGTGAATCACACCATCCTGATTGCATTGAAGCAACTACAAAAAACCCAACAAATGTCATGATTTGGGCATGTATGTCTGAAAATGGTTTGGGCCGAATTCAAGTGATCGCATTCAGAATGCCAAAAAATGCATCGAAACTGTCCTGAAACCAAAATTGATACCTTCCATCAGGGATCTCTTGCCCAACAACGCACCATTTATTTTTCAGCAGGATTCAGCTCCATGCCACACAGCAAAAGTATGCAAAGCATGGTTTCAAAATACAGGCCTAGATATAATACCATGGCCAGGAAGCAGCCCTGATCTCAATCCAATTACAAATTTGTGGCGACGTTTGAAAATTCTTGTACGTAAAAAAAGTACATCCAAAAAAAGACAACTTATTGAAGCAATAATTGATTTATGGCACCATGTGATTACGAAAGATAAACTCCAAACACTCGTTCACTCGATGAAAAGACGCTGTGAAGCTGTCTTAAAAAATAAGGGTTATCCTACTAAGTATTAATTGTGTAAGTATCACTTTTAAAAAAATGCAAATCAAAGATAGATCTTACTATTAGTTGCATAACTTTTTTTGTGATACAGATATTGTAATACTGTATTTAATATTAAATTTTACATTAAATTACCTTCAATTTGATATCTAAACATTTGTATTTACGTGAAAATTAATATATTCTACAAGCACACGAAGTTGAAAAATATGAAACTTTCAAAAAATGTCCACACTTTTGGCCACCACTGTATTTTAAGATCACAGTTTTATGCGTGGACGCTCCTATGTTTCTATAAGCGAATGAGTGTGAACAGGTTTTGTTGTGTGTGATCGAGACTGTGAAGCAACAGCTCGAGGACAATGTTGCAGTCTCAAATAGTAAGTGAACTGTTCGATGTGGATCATCCATCGAAGTAGACGTGTACAAGTCGAAGTGGGAAGTCCGCTATAGAAGAAATACAGTTGAAATTACATGGTTGTGTTTAATCACGTGGTTGTGGTTGCGTATGGCGTGTAAAGCTCTGGTTTCTTAGGACAAGCGCCTTATCTGGGCGTCAGCGGAAAGTTGATGTAGAGCTGACGCCAAAAAAATACTTTTTTGTTAGCTCAGCGTGAGCAGTTCGTCCAACGAAGACATTATCTCTCATTGCGCATGCGTTAATAACGTAAACAAATATTTATTTTGAATTTGTATTGATTTTGTTTTTGTCGACCAGTGTTTTAGAGAACAAATAATGACTTTGTCCAAGAAAAAACACATTATAGCTGAGCTAAATGAAGAGTGCTATGATTAATGAAGAAGCTATGTTTAATGTCAAAATCAAAATCTTGGCTGATTTCAATGTGCTGTTAGATGTTGTCCACCATTGCTTCTGTGGTTAACGTCACGTTGTAATCCAACTGCAGTTGAGTTGGACGGCAATTGTAGTTCAAGATGAGCGTTCAATGACGTATACTATCAAACTCACAAATGGACCAATCAGAGGTTAGCGCTGATTTCCAGCTGACGGCGTCCTGTCCTAAGAAACCAGGCCTTTAATGCTGCATCTATTATGCTTGGTTTATTATCATGCTGAATCACTCCTAGAATACCTACAAGCGACGTCATGCATCTGTAAATAATAGCATTTGCCTCATCAGCATTTCCGATTAATCAGGTTCGACAAGTGATATCGCTTTTACATATCCTATTAAATGTGATCCAAAAATTAATTCAGCGTGATAGTAAACCAAGCCTAAACTCTGCAACGTTCGCATGCCATGTACAACCACGTGATTAGATTCAACCATTTGATTTCAGCGGTACTTTTCTTCTAGAGTTGCAAGTACTCAACCGTTATATGATGGAGATGTTAAAGCCAGAGGCTGAGCTACATCCTTAAATCGCCATAATAAATCAATCAATGGTCATAATTTTGGGGTTGTGAATGGTAACTTGCCGTTCGCATTATTCCTATTGGTTGCTATCTAACTGATTGATCATTTATGGATTGCCTGTGAGCAGGTAAATAAAGTGACGTCAGCTTAGACATCTCCATATTTTGATTCACAGATCATACTCTGCTACTGTTTGTCAATCTGCATACTCTATAAAGAAGATAATTTAAATCTAATTGTTTCTCTTCTCGGTTTTTGGAGTCAGCATAAGCAAATGCAGGTAGTCAATAATAGATTTACTTTCACCTTTATATCATGAAAAAAGGCTTCCAAGAAATTCTATCACTTTTTAAAATAAATTTAAAAGGAGACCTGCCGAAATAATTAATTCCAAAATTTCTTCATGAATCAATGTAAAGGTAGGGATATATTTTCTGCAATATTATGTAATAATGATCTTTCAACGATATCTGAAATTTACAATCCTATAAATATGAGATTTTTTTTTCTCTGATATATTCAGATTCAATTGTCAACTCTTTGTAATGTAACTTTCTATCTTGAAACTTTAGCGTAAAGCAGTGTTTCCCAAAGTGTGGTACGCGTATACCCAGGGGTACAGGAATAGTTTAGGGTATGCGTTCTAATGCGAAATATCTTGCAACAAACGAAAATTTCAAGAAATTTTATTTAAAAATAAAGCTAGCATGAAAATTTATGATTACGTATTTTTATGTTGGCTATTTTTTTGCAGAGTTAACAGTTAATAATTAGAGTTGTCGGTAGCCAGCTGTGATTTTTAACTTATTATTGCCATTTTTTTATAGTAAAAAATACGTTCAATTTTTTATTAGTGGTACACAGCGTTACGAAAAATTTAGAAAGGGTACAAAAAAGTCATAAGTTTTGAAAATACTGGCGTAAAGAGACATCTCCGCATATTTAGTTTTTAAATGTTGAGTACTGGGAATGTTAGGAAGGAAGAAAGCATTAATACTTTCTATAGATTATGTTAAATATAGAAATTTATATCGGGTGCTTCTGTAATCTTCTCGATTTTTTGTATTTTTTCAAAAAACAGAAAAAATGACTTAAAAGTACGACTTTCTAATAATAAGTAATCGAGATATGAATAATATTCTACACTCTAACCTCATAAAGTGCCACTCGTCTTATTCATCCCTAAAAATCCTGATTGAATGCATTGCAAAACATATTTAAAAAAATACTTATAGTATTGGTTTCTCGTCTTATGTAACACAGTATAAGATTTGGAACTGTTGCTGTAAGCAGTACTAATATAATCCCTTTCCT
The DNA here is from genome assembly GCF_982258835.1 of Parasteatoda tepidariorum. Taxonomy (NCBI): domain Eukaryota; kingdom Metazoa; phylum Arthropoda; class Arachnida; order Araneae; family Theridiidae; genus Parasteatoda; species Parasteatoda tepidariorum. The sequence goes on from NC_141758.1 coordinate 27,309,511, forward strand.
ACACCCTGTAGTCCCTAAGAAACTGATCACTGGTTGCGGTCAGTAAGCGGATGGGTGACCACTTTGATCAGCATACCTAGGGACCGAGGGAGATCGGTATCGGTCCTGGTTAAACTGTTCTATTGTAAAGCGTTCGATTTCACATGCAAATTATCGGGCTGCCAAAACGAGGAAACCATACCCTCTGCGAAGGATGAAAATTCTGATGGCATGTCTTCGGATTAATCTCAGAGATTTTTCCCAGACCGTCATCGATATCCTATTGTGCAGCTCTAGTGCGACTTAAATAAAGTACCTAGCTATCCTTACAAGCTGATTTTATTTTAATTAAAACTCTTTGCATTTAAATAAGCACTTTTTCTTTATCCTTTATCAAAATATCCTCTTTTTTCGTACCTTGACTGATAAAATTTTAAAATTGAAAACTGGAGATATTAATTCGATTTCATCCTCAGCACTAGTCTGTCACTGCCAAATTACTGTGGCGATTGTAGTTGGCGTAGTAGACCATGATACAGAAATATCCCACGATCTAGATAAAATACTGTTACCAATGTACTTTTGGTCCTTTTGGACAAACTGTTTTTGTCAATCATTGCTAATGTCTATTCCACACACTTTTCTTAAGAGAATACGAGATCTAGGGTGGCAAATAAACTAGAAAACTGAACATACTAAGCACACTTGAAAAAATAGCTTTGTAGAATAATTTTTTAAAAAAACGTCTTATTTTAATATCTTAAAGAATTGTTAAATTTCAAGCACAAGTTTTATGAATGTGATAATAATGATGATGATGATGGCTTCCGGGCATTTTAGAGCTCTTTGCTAATTTTCGTTTATTTGAAAACGCAACGACCTATATTTACCAATGAAAAACTCGCCAATCAGTTTCTCTTTCGTATTTCTGAATTTACATACGCGATGTTTTTCGACATCTACTAGTATGAATGCTCCTTTAATTTCTCTTTTTATTTAGAAATCTAAATGTTAACTTAAAACCTGAATTTTGAAGAAATAGGTCGTAAGAAGCGTATAAGTGAAAGCAAACTTTCAAATCGAGGATTCTGTCTATCTCCCATTTATCTCCTTTCAATAAACTTTTTAATATTTTAATGAATATGGTAGTTGTGTATTCTATGACAGAACAAAAGTTCAAAATGCTCAGTAACAGCAACCAATTCATTGGGTCTTCTTATCATATACAGTAATATCTCAATTCTAAGAAACTTGACTTAATGCAACTGGTTTTTTAACAAATGTGCAATTTTTAAAAGTGTCAAATTTTGACTTGTTATTACCCAAAACAGTAAATTTTATCATTGATTTAGTAGAACTAAGAATAAGAGAAATAATATTTAGGAATTTAACTTAATTGATATTTTAATATTGAAACAAGCGTTTTTACTGAATGTTTGGGATGTCTTTCTGTGAAACCAAAATGTTCTTTGATTTTTTATGTACGCATAATATGCTAGGGCTGAGAAGATTTTCGTATCCCGATCTTTATCAGAATAATTGCCGAATCTTGGCAACTTTCAGGCAGCCACATACAAGAAGCCAAAAAAATAAATCACAGACTGGAAAAGAATATCGTAGCCACTTCTGGGCAAACCTCTAAATTTTTTTGAAAAGAAATTACAACCTTTGAATCTATTTGGCATGACAGAACACGTTATAGAAATAGCCCTTGAACCCTTATTAGGATTAGATATTGAGCTTCATTAGCAACCTTAGAATAACACACTAGATCCCTATTTTAAATATTAAATCTCAACCTCTTATCCATCTATTTTTGTTTATATACATTATGTTATTATATACATTAATAGACAAAACAAAGGTTTCAAATCAAGAGTTATATTTCAAATATCTAGGCTATTTAGGACTTCTCAAATACTATCATCAATGAAAAACAATGTAATTTGACACTCACAATTATTCTAGTTTTCTCCTTCAGCTATTAAAAATAAAATAAAAAAATATATATACATTAAGGGTGATTTTATTCTGGGTTTTGGTAAAAAGCTAAGGCATGTTATTTTTTCGTGGCATTCCATGTATCTCAAGACCATTGGTTCACAGACTTTCATGAATCAAAAACTAAAAAAAGTCTTAAAAAATTTTCACTCAGTTCTGCAATTAAAAATTTAAGGAAACTCTTACTTAATCCCATCAACGAGCAATATTTGTTTAAAACTCTCATTACTATTTTAAATGTTTTTTATTAACTTTATGATTATAAGGGAGAAGTAAATATGCATCAGTGGTTATTAAAACATCTCTAACTTATGAAAATATTACTAGTCGAGGTTTTAAATTCTTCTTGGATTTTTTTAAAGCTTAATTAGATGACATTATATTTATTTATTAGCTTTGGCCAAATATATATAATACAGGTTGCCATATGTTCTTAGATTTTTATGGGTGAGAAGCGCTTTCTCTTACATGGTAATTCAGTCAATGAAGTCAAATTAATAAAATAAAATTGAGTTCAGGAATATTTATTCAATTTTGAGTGTACCAATTAAAACTTGTTTCCTTTTTTATTCTTTTTTTACTGCAGATTTTAATTAGTTTAATATGTAAAATAGTGTTTTATTTTATTATATTTTAAATTTTGTTTACTTTTCTTAATTATTTTGGAATCTCTTGATTATTCCAGATGTCAAATTCAAGTGCCTTTCCAGGCGAAGTTGATTCACAACCTGGTTTCAAACCTAATTATGATCCATTGCAAAGTATTTCTTCTGGTAATTCAACGTTTTTATAATTTTTTATTAATAATTACCTACTTAAAGTCTATACAAAATAATAATAACCGAGCGAGTATTCTTGAAGAAAATATTTTACCTTATTTTTCATTTGCTTGTGCTGTTCCTTTTTGTGTAAAAGAAGAAAAAAAATTTTAAAAGTTCCTTGAATTTTTCAAAAAATTTCCAAAGTATTTACATTGTAATATATATAAATTGACGTAAATTAGCATTTAAAAAATTATTTACTCGTTTTAAGAATTATATAATTTTAGTTTCTGCATCAAATACAATAATTTTTAATATCGAATCATTTAGTTTTTGTTTTTTTCTGAAGGGTGGAGAATGATTTCTTTGAAAAAGAGCAAGAAACTTCTAGTAGACTTTAAGATCCTGCTTGTAGAGGAGTTGATATTTTTATTTTATAACTGTCATTGAACATCGGACCAAATTTTAGGTTTACGACTACTAATATTCAACTCTATAGCCTTGTAATTTTGAGCCCAATCCATAGAATTTTGAACCCAATTGAGGTGACTAGGTATATTATAAAAATAACTTTTCAGGTGATGTTTTTGTATTCAAAAATTTAGACAAAGTTAGTTTTAAATCTCTAAATTCCTGCAAGGGAAATTTACTATCACTATTGTAAGTTTATAGCACCCACCTGTGCACGTGGAAAAGAACTGTTAACTTTTAAAGTCTTTTTAAACAAAAGACTAATAAAATGTACCAAGGAATTTATGCAAATGCCATTTTCTTAAACAGGTGTCTATTTTTTTAATAGGCATTTCATGTTGTATTTCTTTTCTGAAGGTGTGTCCATTTCCATGAACATGCATTTCAAACTGTGTCCAGATTTTGAAAAACTCACCAACGATATATTGCTTTTTAAACATAGTTATTCTTATCAATTTTTTGTAATGGTTCCATTATTATTATCATTTTTACTTTATGAATTCTTTAAATCTATCTTACATCTTAATTTTTCCTCTTTATCTGTAGGTAGATTTTGCAATATCCAACTTTGTAAGCCTTCCTCACAAAAACGTTGGGGCACTGTAGAATGCAGTGCCGTTGTACCTAAAGATAAAGCATACAATTCCAACAATGTGCCAACACTGTCATCTAGAGATCCTCATGAAATGATATCCAATTCTAAACTGGGTATTGTCTTTTTTTAAATTTATTTTATGTATGTCTATAATGTTAAAAGAAAGATCAAGTCTTAGCATTTTATCTGAAATCTCTAACCATTTAACCTTAATTCCCATAGAGGATTATCAATGGGTAAAAGATTGTCTCATGGCTGTTTGTGCTGATACCACAACTTTGAAATGCTCTAGTGATTTTTTTGCCTTTTTTTCTCATTTTCCTTTTTATACTTGTGACATGCATAGTTTCTAGCATTATTTGATTGTATTAAGTTATGCATAATAGTTCTGATGTTCGCGAAAGGCATCTTTTAAATATAATTCTGAAGAGAGAAAATTCTTTCGAAAATTTCTGTGGAAAAGAATAAATTAATTAAAAACCAAAGGAAAGATCTGCAAGAACTCTGTAATGTTCTGCGACACTGTCACCATGATTTTGCCACGTGGCAGTATCCTATAGAATAGCTCCATAGAGCTTTTTGAGAGACATCTTTCTTAGTCTCTTCTGAGTCGCAGTGGCGTAGCGAGGGGGGAGCAAGAGGGGGCATCATGCCCCGGGCGCTACACACAAAGGGGCGCCGAATGGTCAGCAAAACAAAAAAAAATTGTTGGATAATTTTTATTTTTATTATAATTTATTTCTGGAAAATATATTTTAAATTTAGTGCCGGTGAAATATAATAAATGTTAATTCGTAAATAAAAAGGAACACTAATCAAACTGTAATAATATATTCATAATAGAAATGACACGTCTTTTCCACTGGGCTGACTCGACCTGTGTCTGTCAGCACTTCCTCATGGCATCTACGCTGTGTGGTTACATATATTATCTCCAAATATTTGCAGTGTACGAAGTACAAACATCAGTGTACAAAGTGTTTGTATGTTTGTACAGAGTACAAAGTACAAACATTCTTTCTTTCAGAACACTATTTATTTTTGTTTCTATAAACGCAATGTAGCTTACGCTTGTTATTTTAAATCGATAACAATAGCACTCTAATGTACTTATATGTACAGTCAAGGAAAAAAGTATCCCGAAAATAACAACTAAAAGATTGTCTATTTTTTAATACAGATACTTCTCAGACACACAACAAATACAGCGTTTTGCTGTTTCTAGGAAAGGACACAAACGCCGTATTTGTTGTGTACCTGAGAATTATCTGTTTCAAAAAATAAATGATTCTTTATTTGTTACTTTTTTCCGGATACTTTTTTCCGTGACTGTATGTACAGATGCGTGACACTTGCGACAGGTTGTGGAATTCCGCTGCAAGTTAGGTAAATACCCGAAATATTAACGTTTAAGTTATTTTGTGCCTGTATTTTTCAGTTTTGCGTCATTGTCATCGCGCTCTGCTTAGAATAAAAATGAAATGTTATTAAATGTTATAAGTTTAATGTTAGCATAAATTATAGTGTATATTTCACTGTGTTGCTACCTTTCAAGTTCAAGGCATTCTTGGTTAGTAATAAAACAAATAAGATTACTTACTACATCTACTCGACGATTCTATTATTCAGTGAATAGGGTATGAAAAAATTTGAAATGATCAACTTTGATGATATTATTGATAAATTTGCTTCATCAAAAGCGGAAAATTTATACATAGTAATTAGTTTTATTAATGTATTATAATCATATTATTAAATATATGTATCTCCTTAGAGATAATAAATATTTACTTTTTTATTGTTTTAAAACTGCCTGTTTTTAAAATATTTCATTATAAATATGTAAAATAAATAATAGGTATCTTTTGAACTAATTCTAGATGATCATATACATTTAAAAATCTAGTCTTGTTTTCTCAACTCCATTTTTTGTCTCAAATTTAAGGCCTAGCTTGAGCCTATGACTTTACTTATTTTACTTTATTTATTTATTACTTTGCGAGTATATTTTACTTATAATATTAGATGGTTTTCGAATGGGGGGGGAGGCGCTAAAAAGGTATTGTGCCCCGGGCGCGAGTTAAGCTCGCTACGGCACTGCTGAGTCGCCTACTAACCTAAGAAATGTCAAACTGTTAATAAAACAAAAAAATTAAATCAGCAATCAACTTCTTACTAAGGGCGAGCTCGTGGTGCTTCTTAAGAAAACCTGTTAACATCATGGATCTTCCAGAATCTCCCTCGGGGCTATTAAGGTTCCATGTTTCTAGCTACTGGCTAATCACTACTTTCTGCAGTCACATCTGCACCATATTAGACCATATTGCAGACACTCCTGAATGTAATTTTGTGGGAGGAACATGCTGACATGTGGCGTGACATGCATGTGTGAGGAACATGCTGACATGTATAACCTCAAATTTGAAGATGCTCTCTTCTCCCAAAGTTATCTGTTTGTAATCCCTACTGTAAGACTTATTATGCTTAGAAAAGCAAATGTAAGAATATAATTAAAAGTCATGTTTTTTTCTTTTTAATTAACAAAATTGCTTTATCTGGGCTTATAGCATGTTTTTCCTTAAAATGATGCAACTTATTTTGCAAAAAGAGGGAGGATTTCTCATTAAAAATTAGTAAAAAAGGTGATTTTCATCATTTTGTTTAGTTTATTGTAAAATTTCATGTACACAGAAGAAAAAAAAATTTCGATTTGTTTATTCAGGTTCATATAGGTTGAGTAAAATTATTGCACAAAATGTCTAAAGCTGTTGCCTGAAAAGTGTGTAATCCAAATTATTCCCCCAAGCAAGTAAAAGGTGCCACTTAAGTTTATTTCAAATGTTGCTTTAAAACAATAAACACAGTAATTAAAAATGTTGTGCATCAATTTATTTTTATCATTTTATTTTAGGCACCAATAATGCTCATTTACAATCATTACAATCTCAGTTACAGAAAATAAAGGCCAATTCTAATGATTTGCCATTATCCAGGTATTGCATTCAATTCTATTCAATAAAAGTTCTTTTTTTTTAATGTGTTTTATTTTTTGTCAAAATATATTTTGCCAATGTTAGGATTTTGTAAAATTGTTTTGGTATTTAGGAATTAAATAGTAATCAAATCATTTATTTTTAAAAAATTAAATAGAAGGCAAATTAAGGCTATACTGGAATGTTGATAAAAGAATGAATTTTTGAATTAAATAATTGAATGAGTTCACTTGTATAATTTTTGGTATTTCTGTAAACACAGTTAAGTGAAATATGTTTTGTGAGAGGAAAAATTTACTGAATAGAAATTAAACAAAAAGTTTTTAATGGAGTTAACATGTTTTGAATCAACAAATTCATTTTATTTAGAAAATTCTTAAAACTATTACTTTTTTTTTCTTTTAAAATTAATCTTAACTACTAAAAGTATCTATTATTATATGCAAAATTTGAGTTAAATTTCTATATATTTTGTGAAATAATTAGCTTATAAAAATCACCCTAACTATAGTCAAACTATTTTATTAAATTATCTATGTTCCTATATCTCATATAGATGTTTACTTTTTTTTAATCAATTTAGTTTTATGTCTAATAAATTATACATACTTATAAGATAATCTATAATTTCTTCAAATGAACTGAAAATAAAATTTTGTTTTATCATTTCAAGGAATCTGCTTATAAATAATTTTTGCAATTTTGATACAATTATGTGTCTTTTGATTTGTCTTTTATAAAAAATAAATAAATGAATGAATGAAACATAGCTCAATATAGTTAATATGTTAATATTGTAGAGACATCAATTTAGCCTGAAAAATTATTGAACACAATGCTTTTTGCTTTTACATTACTGATTTTTTGTTGGCCTCACATTCTTATCTGGAAAGAACTATCAGATTTTTGTGGTGAACAAATAAAGTATGTTATTAGGTAGAAAATTTCTGCAATTATATACTTTTTTGTAATTATGTGACAGATTTAACATTATTGAATTAATAGATAAATTAGTTACTTTTTCTACTACAATAATGCTATAATGCTCCAAACTAAGGAAAAACATTTTAAACTTTTTATTTATTTATTTGTCTTTTAATCAGAAACTAAAAAATGCTTACAATTTTTTAAAAATTCGTTTGACTCTATGTGATTAAGTTTAACTATTCTGGACACTTAGCAATAGTAAGTATCTAAATGATATTTTATGTAAACATATAAAAATAAGAACCTTTGTTGTAGTTTGGGGAAAATAATATAATATTAATATTGTGAAGAAATTAGTTTTTCTCTGAATTCTTAGAAATAAGCATGTTGAGAGTGTTTTTCCTTCTACTTCAAGCAATCAGAATAAAACTAGATTTTATTGCTTGCATTTTTATCTTTCAAACCATTTTAATTTTCTTATGTCTTGTTTCTATTAGCTCATCTGTTTTATTTTTCACTAAAAATTTTCTTAACGTTTTTGTCTGTAGGTTCTTTACTCGAAAAACATATGCTGTATTATTCTTAATTTTCCTTTTTATGGGTTTTGTCCTGTATGGTAAGTCCTTTACAATATTTTATTAACACTGTTAATATTTTATAAAGTTGCATGCATTGTCTCTTATAACTGAGTACATCTGAATTTTTAACAAAAATAATTTATGGAATTTATTTATTTTATCGCTAGTGTATAACTTTACTTTAAGTATATTGTGTGTAAAGTAATTTTCACCTGATTTTATAAAAATCCTGGTAATATGTAATAAATGGTTGGGTAAATGTTTTGTATATATAGAAATTGGATTTGACTAAGAATTTATAATTAAGTTTTAAAAAAAATATTTTATTGAAGTTGTAAAGAAAAGGCTAGAGATTATTCTGAAAATTTTTTGTCAGCAATGAATGAATATAAAGTGGAAACCAATGAATAAGAAGTAGTGAGTGATCTTTCAAATGACTAAAAAAATGTGCTATAAGCAAATTATTAAATCGATTCTACCATTTGTTGTTAAGTATTTTTGAATCATTTTAATAATGCTTTTAATAAGTGGTAAGAAAAAAAAATAGTACTATAAGGTTGTTACTATATATGACAGTCATGCCACAAAGTAGCAATTCAATAAACCTCTGCTAATATTTATAATTAAAAGCTGATACTTATAAGTTTGTTTTATCATTTAAAATCAATTTATACACAGTTACAGTTCTATGTTACATTAATCTATGTTTGAAAGTCATTGTTTTGTATTCACTTATATATTTATTATGGTTTTTATGCATGTATATGTTTTGTACTTACAGTGTTCTCCCTAAGAATTTTTAAAGGGCAGCCCTCCCTGCCTGCCATTTGATCTCTATAAATACTTCCTTTTTATAAAACGAAAAGCCACCATCCTTTAAAAACACTGACTTTTTTATTTATATTCCATTTTTTTAAAGTGAAGAAAAATTAATTCACTGTTTAAACAATAATTACACACTGGTAATATTATCTGTATTTATAGGTTTAGTTATTATTACTATTACAAATATTTACTTTGTTTGGATTAATTTTTACTGGTTAAATTTTTGTAAGTTTCTCTCCTTTTTTTTTTTTTTTTTTTTTTTTTTGAAAGTGGTATATTAAATTGTTTTAAGTGATTTTAAAAGTATTTTTTTTTTAAAGAAAATGCACTGTTAAATGTTTATTTTCTTATAATTTTCAGTTTAAATTATAGACAAAAGCTTTCAAGTTGTTTATCAATTAATCCTTTTTTTAAAAAATTCACTTCTTTTGAAAATAATTTATGCATAGAGATTGTTGTTTAGCATGCCTTTAATTAGTTTTTATAAACTACAAATATTTCAGTTATTTTAATAATGAGTGAGAATTACTTTTTGAAATGTACACGTAAAATAGATAAGAGGGTAATTTAAAAATTTTTGAGGATCAATTTCAGCTGTTACATAATATTACACATCTTGATAAATTTTTATGGCGTTAAGTAAGAGCCCTTTTTAATTCCTAGGGAGAACTCTGGTGCTTGTTTTCGTTGTACTTGATTTCAAACTACAGTTAGTAAAATGAGAAAAAGTTTCTTCATATTTTTTTATATGTACCATATTTTTGTATCTGTTACTATCTTAATGTATGTTTAAGCAGTTTGAATATAGTTTGATAAATATGATCAGTTTGTTTTACCATTTATTGTAGATTTTATTAGCTGTTTCAATTGTTAAAAAATAGCTATAACAAGGGTTCCCAAATTTATCCAATCTCTAATTGAATTTCTTTATAGAAAAGCACTCCAGAAAAGAAAAAAAATTTACTGTCTCATAAATCCATAAAATATAGATCTGGGGTATTTTGTATGTATATCGGGAGCATTTTGTTATAAAATTATTTGTTATTAATGCATTGTATATAAATACATTTTGAAAAAAAAATTACAGAATAAAATAGTAAGAAAATAAATTAAGTTATCTTACAATGCTCTCAGAATTAGTGAAGAATTTGCTCACATATATTCTATTTTAAAAATGTTTGTACAAATTAAGTTTTATGCCCCCCCCCCAATTTTTTTTTTTTAAATAAATAAATAAAAATTAAATAAAGTGATTGGTAAGAAATCCAATAATGCTTGACAATAAAGTTGTAAAATCACAATACATTTCAAATTAAATTCTCAGAATTTACTCTCAGAATTAGATATTATTTCTTTAAACTTCTTTAAAACTAGATCATAGGATCACCCTAATCTCTCTAGTCATCCCTATTCTCTCAATACATGACACCCCAGAGTGCAATACTTCATTAACTCATGGGGTATAATACATTAACTTTTTTTTATGTTTTAGTTTAACTCAATCGAAAACATTTTGTTATGATTTTTAATATAGGTGCAGCCTTTAGTGAAACATCAAGATGGATTTCTGGTGTTTTTAAATCGAAAGTCGGCATATTGTCAAACTTAGTTATTCATCAAGTAAGTTAAGCTTTAAAAATAATTGCCTTTTTTGTAATTAAACCTAAAAAACCATGTGTGTGTATATATATATATATACATCAGGAGTCTGTCCGAGCTAAATTTACTACCGTTTAGCTGCACCTTCTTCACAAATTCAACTTTAGGAAAAATGGTAGTCTCACAAAATACTTTTTCTTAAAATTTTATTTTTGTGTGTCATAAGAAACAATAAATCCATATTTTTTCCATTTTTTTTTGTGTTGATTTTTTAACATAATTTTTAATTTTCACATATTATGTCAAAATTTTCACAAAATAGGCACCTCTCAAAAAAACCTAGACAGACCCCAAATATATATATAAGGTAAAGATATAAAGAAAAAAAGGTGAAAACATTTTTAAAGGAGATGAAGAAAAACTACCAAAAAATAAGAAATTTATTTTAAACATTCTTTTAAATGGCTAAAAAAATTAAAAAGCCAACAATCAAAATAGGAAACAGATTTTTGTAAGGGTTTTAATTAAGCAATAGAAGCTAAATTAAAAATTTCAGATTGTGTGGTATTAAAATTTTTGTTCATTTAAATATTTTTTCTTTTGTTTCAGATTCCTATGATGCACCAAAATAAAGAAATTGAGAGAATTTGTTCATTAAAAAGGTAAGTTTTAAAAAAAATACTTCATATTATAGTATGGATTTCGTGAGATTTGATTGTGTACAAAATTAATTATAGAATTAAAAATCATACTGTTTTAAGCAATTTTTTGAGTTAGTTCCAAAAGTTGATGTTAGGTATTGGGAGTACAAATTAGTCCGGTCTGTTTTTTTGTGGTCAAAAATGCATTAATTTTTTAACTAAATGAATAAACAGATTAATCAAAGTATTATCCATCGTGAGCTACTACTTTTCCCACCTCTCAGGCAATTTTCTAATTCCATCTCGAAGAAATGGATAGTCTTTTGAGGCTATAAAAGTTGGGAGCCAATTTTCGATTTCTGCAAAAGAAGTGGACCGGTGACTTGCCAAATCATGCTACATCCGCCGGAATGACCAGTAATCAGAAGGAGCAATGTCAGGTGAATACAGCGGGTGTGGTAAAATATCCCACTTGAGCATTTCCAAATAATTTTTACGGCATGAGGCCGACCGTTATCATGCATAAGAATAAGTTTGTCATGTCTTGACTCGTATTCCTGCCGTTTTTCTCGTAATGCACGGCTCAAACAAATCAATTGTAGCCTATACCGATCGCCCGTAATGGAATCGTCAGGCTGTAGCAGCTCATAGTAGGCAACACAATTCTTCTTTCACCATTCTTGAAGCGTCAAAACCATTCCTTACATAATTCATCAGTTGGAGCATTGAAACCATAAACTGCTACAAGCATTCGATGCGCTTCAGTTGCACTTTTCTTGCAATTAAAGCAGAAACATGAAAGTCCCGCAAATGCTGCTTAGTTACCACAAAATTTGACATATTCAACAAAGTAAAAAACAGGGTTTTTGTATGAAAATCAAAGTGATATAAACTGAATATTATTGACATATGTCTAACCTCTCTGAAACCACCAAGACCAGCTGTCACCATGAAACATTCATAACAGCCTGAGCCATCTTTTGAAAACGGGCCGAACTAATTTGTACACCCAATATAATAAATTTATGTGAAAACAACTATAAACTCTATTGTATGAGCATCAGTCTTCAATCAGGACAACCATATTTTATTTTATATTTGTTGTTGAACAACCAACCCCACTGAGTTTACGACTACTAATGTTCAACTCCGTAGCCTTTTAATGTTTAACCCAATACAGAAGACACGGGAACTCCTGGATCAAGTATTTGGAGAAATTTGCCTTTGTGGAGGACTTTTTGATGTGACTAACCCGCATTTGTGTTACATGAAGAAGAAAACGTCACATGAAGAAGTTAGCCTAATGGCAAGGGAACTCTGAATGTTTAATACCAGAACAAATCATGTATTTAAAATGTTATATATGTAAGAGAACAAATATTTAAAATGTCAATGTTTTTCTGAATTCTCCATTTTTCTAAAAAATAATTCAAGTATTAAAAACAATTAGTTACAGGGGGTGGGCAAAATAAGGGAAACACTTCTATTCTAATACATTTTTCCATGTTCCTCCATAAATACTTAACTTCAAAAATGTTTAGATCATGTAATTTCTCATACATATCAATAAAATTCAAAGGTTTGAGGGACCGATAAACTAGCAGAAAATAATCTTTTTGAACACCCTATGCCAAAAAATAATATTTCTATAAATATTGCATATAATAACCAAATTAAATGTCACAAGTTACAAACCTATTGCTTCATTTTTTGGCATAGGGTGTTCAAAAACATTAGTTTTCGTTTGTAATTTATTGTTGGTCCCTCCAACCTCTAAAAGCTTTAATTTCTGAAGCTATGAAATATTTCGTTAAGTATTTCTGGAATGAATATGAAAAAATTTATTGAAAAAAAGGAGTAATAAAAAGAAACCAACTAATTTTCAGATTGTATTTGTTCAATTTTACAAATAAGTTAGTTACATTTTATGCATTCAAATATATTCCATTTGGATTCTTGTTTTTTAGTACAGATTCTAATTTTTGTAATGTAACTGAAGAAAAGAATAAACATATCAGAATTTCTAAAGCAGTTGTGAAAAATTCTGAGCTAAAGTATTCGCCTGTACAGTCAATCCTGAATTTTTATGATCATAAATTTATTCTGTCTGAACATATTGCACCATTTGAAAAACTGTTTTTAGCCACCATGAAAAAAGTAAGATTTTTTTTCGACAAATAATTTTGCCCGGTAGTATACATTTTAAAACTAAATTTCCATTTAATTCTCTAAGCATTAAGTTTCTTGGCAAATTTTCATTAAAGTTTCTGGCTGTGTAATTTATATATATAAAAAATTTTTTTAAAAAAATCAGTTTAGGAGCTCATCCAGGAGAAGAAACTTTATTGACTGCGCAAAGGCTAGTTTTAATTATTTAAGTAGCATAATTAAAGATATCTAGTATCTAAAGGTTAAGAATATTGTAAAGCTGTTAACTGTTATGTTCATTTAATATTCGTTCTGTATTAGTACATTGATGTTATTGTTGCTGCAAAATTTGCCAAATTGTATTTCATGCATTGAATTTTAGTCTCTCCTGAAAAATTTTACGTGAAGTGTAAATACTTCTTGGGGATTTTTAATTAAAATTCTTTTTTTCCCCCTGTCGAAAGAAAATCACTGCTAAAATTGGTTAGACTTTTAATTTCTCCTCATGACGATGATAGACTTCTCTGAATGTATCATTGATTGAAGGGAGGGTGACAAGAACACCCCTTTGGTGTTTCCTGTATTCAGACAAGGAAAGGTCTTAAAAATAAGTTAAAAAGGGCATGTGATAACAATATTTGTATACTGTATATCCTAGTGTATGAATTAATATTTTTAACCCCCAAAATTTTATGAAAATCAGGGATCATCTTGTACACCAGTAATAAAGTCTGGTTTTTATTTAATTAGTAAAGTGCTTCTAAATTTAATTTGAAGAAGACCATGCCCATTTTGTTTTTAACTTAATTAACCAAATACTTCTAAGGATCATTTCTCAAGCATTATATTTTAAGTTTTCCATTTTTAGCTAATAATTCTCTTTAAAATTCAAAATTAATCACCAGACCAAACCACAGATAGTTAAACACATAATTATGGAGAAAAAAAATAAAGTTATATAATTATGGAAACAAATATAAAATTATGGAAAACAAGGCATTAAAATGAAATTCAACCTATTTAATTTGAAAGTTTCTGTTTCTCGAAACATTAGTCTTGTTTACATGTAGTGTGTGAAATGCTTTTTGATGAAATATTTTTTTATTAATGTATATTAATAACCTGATATATATATTTTTAAGTAGGTGCAAATTGTCTAATTTAATGATACCTCATTTTTGTCTGTAAAAAATTTAAACTCTCATGTTATGGCCTAAGTTAAAACATAAGCATTTTTGCCTTTCTTGTTTTAAATTATTTTTTCTGTAATTTTGGCCTTTAAAACTACTCGATTTATAATACAAATGTGATGAGCCTCGTAGCTATTAACTATGTCCACAATTATAACTCTTAGTTAACAAATTACAGGTATATCAGAAAATTTTGGCACTGTCATATTCCACTGGAATTTGTTTCATTCTTTATACTTGTATGTTTAACATAATTTAAGTTGAACTATTGTAACCTTTTTCTAGCCTTAAACAACAAGTACTAAAGTTTTCCACCACCATATTTTGGAAACCACACGTTTAATTAACTGTAAATTGCTATCTTATACTAATGATTATGCACACCTGCATCTAAAAACCTTATACTTATAAATTTTAAGCTGCAATATTGAAACTACGTTATATTCTTCATTTTAATGCTAAACTATTAATTGTATGATATTTTCGTCAACGAAACACTATTTAGTTTTTGTATCAGTTTGTAAATTGTGAATTTTATTAATGATATAATTGTGTTCTAATAGAAAAAATGAAAGCAAACTTTTCCAATACTTTGAGGTTGAAAAAAATAGTCTTACTTAGTATTATTACAAAAAGTAATATATTTGTTTGAAATTAAAACTTGGATTTCTAGATTTTTGACTTAATGTCTTTTATTTTAGTTGATTTACAATGCTACAGAGACTGGTTCCTCCTATTTCTTTCATGACTGGTTACAATCAATAATAGCAGGTACCATAGAAAATAATACTCAAAGACTAAAGCTCGAATTTGAAACATTAAAAGATACAGCACCTCCCACTCATTGCTGTACACAGAAAATGGCTGAATGTATGGTAAAAGACTATTCTAAGTTCAAAGAAAAAGCTGAAAACACCATTGAGATGCCGAATACATCTAACAAGGAATATATTGCTAGTATTTTCCGGGAACTCTTTGATGAAATGTTACGTTACGATACAGAAAAAAAGAAATTAGTAGATTTTGCCTTGAAATCAGCAGGTAATATTTTTTTTGTTTTTGTCAGTACTTCAATGTTGATATGAAAATATTTTAATTTGAATGTAGCTGAGAATAACTAAAAAAAAAAGAAATGTTTTAGAAAAAAAAAATCTTTCTTTTAGGTGGTAAAGTTTTGTCAGTTAAGCAGACTGAAAATTATTTTGAAAGGAAAGTCTCATATGGTTTTTTAAATTACATAAAACTTATAAAGCTGCAGAATTCTCCAGAGGAAGCTATACAGGTATTTTGAAAACATAATTACTTGACAAACTTAGATACCTGACTACATTATTAAACTACAGGAAAACTAGGAATGTCAGGAATATTCAGCCACTATTTGGTATTCGGCCCCTTTTGCCGAATAATCGGTAGGCTGATTGCTTCGCCAAATATTCTGCCAAACATTGGGCAAATTTTTATTTATTTATTTTATTTTTTTTGGAAATATCTTTTTGACAAAGCTTTTTTTTTTATTTATTTGAATAGGTTTAATAAAGAATAATCTAAAATCTTATTTTTTACTTTACATTATTAGAAATAGTTTTTACACATATTTGTTAAGTTCTGAAACTTGCACACAGCTTGCAAGTTCCTGTTCTGCAAGATAAATGAAATATCGAAATTTGAAGAATTGAAACTACAGTTATTCTGAATTGTGAGTTTTTACACTTTTTGATTTTTTAGTACTTCTGATTATATTTAGGCAAGTCAATTTCATCTTTTTTTTCCCAACAATTTTTATTTTAAGAATTAAGAACGTTTTTTTTTTCTTTTGCTATTTTTATTATTGTGCTGCGTTTTTTACAGAGCATTTCTCGTAGACTTTATTCTTTTCTTGTCACTTTTTTTCCTATTCAATAAGACATAACCTGTTCCTTTTTTTTTTTTTTTTTTTTAAGTTCTCTAATAAATAACTATTACAGTTTTCTTACCTTTTCCTCATACCAATAATATAGCAAAGTTTTGATTGATTTTTAATAATGACTAACTTATTTTTATATATAAAATTTTATTTATTAATGATTTTTTTTTTAATTTTGCTATTCGACAGATTTATTTATTTGCAGAATATTTAGTATTTGACCAAATCACTATTCGTTACATCTCTAGGAAGAACTATATTATTTTTGTAGTTTACTACAACTACTTTGTTACAAAAATGTAGTTAAATACAACTACTATTTTTTTAAATGTAGTGTCTGCAAACTGCTTTTGAACTGTAGTAACTACTTCACTACTTTAAAAAGACAAACTTTAATGAAGTACTTAATTTACACATTCAAAATGGTTTTAAATTGAAAAAAGAAAATTGGCTTACATTAAACATAAGGAATTATTAAGAAATATTTATTCATGTTTACAGGAGTCAATTTGTTATTCTAAAACAATTTTGCTCGAATTATATTCATTTAACTCATTATTAATGTTTGCAACTTTGTTAAGTGTTTAATGCTCTTTTATTTTCTCTAAGAGACTTAACTATATCGAAAATATGTTGCCTTCCTTTGAAATAACGACATCGAAGTTTCACGAGTGTACATTTATATGTGAAAGTGTGACCAAAGTGATAAATTATCTTTTATTATAAATGGCTATTTTATATATTAGTATATGGTATTCATAATTCTTGTTATGGCTCAGCCGCAGCCACATTGCGTCCATTGATGAACCCATGAGCATTGATGAACCCAGGGTGCGTTGCGTTTTTAAAAAGTGCTTAAAGGTGCTTATTTTTGGTTTTTAAAAGCAGTTAAAGGTGCTTTTTTCCTTGGGTATTTTTAAAAAGTGCTTGATTTTCCCTTTTTCAAAATGAGATATTTCCTTTACCATGTTGATTTTTGCTACGAATTATGCAAAAAGACGCAATTTACATTGTTCTATTCAACGTTTTCACAATTAATTCAACCCCAGTATTTTTCGCCGTATTGTCAGTCCGAAGAGTAGGAAAACGCCATCCGTATTACACGATTCAAAATTTCATGATTTTTGACAATTGTCAAAAACAATGCCAAAAGGGTTTTTTTTTTTTTTTTTTTTGGACATGATGCTTAAAGCAAGATAAAACCGTCAATTGTCAAAAACTTTCCAACCTTGCCTAATTGTGATATTTTTTTAAAGTGCTTAAAAGATGCTTATTTTTTGTCGAATAATTTGGCTACACACAATGATGAAGATTTCGGTCAAATTCGAATTCGATTCATCAAACTCAAAAACTTAATTACTTTATAAACTTCTTTCTTTGCTAAGCTAACATTAAAAGTAGTTGCCAGGAATCAGTACCAACTACTGTTTTTTTGTGTCTCTCTACTTTTTTTTTTTTTTTTCAAAAAAAAAATAGCATGCTACACTCAAACTACAAAAAAAAAAAAAAAAAAAATTAACGACTGCACTAGGTTCACTACTTCTACTGTGCTACTTCCCAGTACTGATTAATACATGTTGTACCTGTATAATGTTATGTGATTGAATTACTCTCATGTTTAATAAAAATTTATTTTTATTTTCTAGCCTGGAATGGAAGCAGGAGAGTGCTGGGCTTTTAAAGGAAATCATGGGATTCTTGTTTTAGAATTGGCCAATATTATTCATCCTACTGGATTTACAATTGAACATATATCTGTTTCACAGTCTCCTTCAGGTGCTATTAATAGTGCCCCAAAGGATTTTTCAGTCTGGGTAAGATACTTATAGTTTCAATTTTAAGTTAAAAATTAAGGGATACTTAACACTAAACATATCTACATTTCACATTACAATACAACATACGGTCTTTAGACCAGTCATGGAAGGTTTAGTGTTAACCATTAACTTGATACCGAAAAAATTGCAAGTTATCTATTTGATCAGAAATTTTTACATCATTCAATTCACTTATACTTAATTAAGCAAAATAAATTTACTCAGCTGGCATGAAATTATTTATTATGGCTTAATTAACTGAAATGCTTAAAATAATTAGTACCTTAGCTTTAACTATTGTTCTGTTTTTAAATAAATAATCCCAAGAAACTGAGGCAATAAGATTCATTAAAAACATCATTCGCTTCAAAAAATTACAAATTGGAAATAACTATATTTCCAATAATTTACAATTGGTAATTTTTTGAAGCAAATAAAGCTTTTAATCAAGTAATATGCTTCCATTTGTCATCAATGCATCAACAAGTTATCTTTTTACCAAATTAAAAATTGTATTTGCTTCAAAAATATATAAATAACAAATAACAGTAGACATGTTTCAAGGGCTTCAAAAATACATTTTCAATACTTATCAAATGTGAATGAATGAAATTATCTATGAATGAAGTTATTTATGTGATTATGAACTTTTATTTCATTTAATTCACTTAAATAATATGAAGTAATACTCAGTAGGCATGAAATTATTTATTTCTCTTAGTTAACTAAAATGTTTAAAATATTTAATATATCAGTTTTTTTTTTTTTTTTTTTTTTAATATCTTACATTTGTCCTCAATGCATCAGCAAGTTATATTTTATTGTGTTACATTTTATTACTCTAAATTAACTAAAATGTTTCAAATAATTAGTATCAAAAAGAAGGGTACTTTTAACTACCCTTCTTTTTGATATGTCTAAAACTTAGGAATCATATTTTGCTAGAATTTTTCTCTGACATCCAGTCAATTGATAAGTACTGATTAAATAAAAGTCATTTTGCTAAAGGGGATATATTTTTCTAGGAAAAAAGATTCAAATTTTGCTTAAAAATGAAGTTTTAAATTTTGTTTTTGATTTTTAACTATTCTTGATGTATGTATTTTGTGTAACTTTATTCATATTTAATGGTTACACTCTTAAAAAATACATTTGAAAAGGTCCGCCAAAGATTTTGTTTTCCCAAACTACCACTGGCTTGAAGGGTAACATATGATCGTGATTTTACTATGACTGTATGATTTAATTATTAGATTTATTTTTGAAAATTTTAATTTCTGAGTGATGAGTTTTTTAACATTTTCATTTTAGGGTTTGTCGTCTGATAGTGATGATCAAGGAAAAGCTTTTGGGATATATTCATATAATTTGAAAGGATATCCGGTGCAATATTTTCCTGTTCAGGTAAGTTAGAAGTGTACTTAAAATGAATTCGGTATTTAAAACAAAGATGATTTTTATAATTCATGAAATTGTTACATTCGATTAATTTTATATAAAATTTAACGTTACTTTTAATGTCTTAATAGTTATAATTTATTTTTAAATTTAATTTTAAAATATTCCTGAACGCTTTTCTTTTTTTACCCAAGTTAGAGGAAAGTGTACTAAAAAAAATGTCTTTTTCAAATTATTTAAAAGATATTTAACTTTCACTTTAACTATGAATTATTGTTTTAATTATTAATTTATTGTTCAAAGATAATATTGATTGGTTAATGATTATACTAAAAACAGTAATATACTTTGTTACATTTGACTGAAATTATAAATTTTATCTTTTAAAAAATATAATTTTTCAGAGAGGTATATCTTCTCAGGTAAACATGTGTATCACGATTCTGTTCTGTCTCTCTTACTGAACTAAATATAATGCTGTTTGTCAAACTCTCTTAATGTACCAAGCAAATTAATGTTGTACTGAGCATAAAACATTCATTGATATTAGTACAATAATGCCCATTCCATCAGGGGTTCTATTAAACTTAAGTTCTCCATAATATACTGTTAATATTAATGTTTTTCATTTCATAATTATTCTGCCCATGGTGGGCCTTGGCTTTCTTTAGAAGATTATTTAGTCCATTGTCTTCTAATTCTTTACCTTCAGTTCTCTCTTTTAGGAGATTAGTTTTTGAATAAGATAAAAAGGCATTACATTTTTCTGTTTTAACTTGGTACATAAAATTATGATTTTTGCTAAAAATCAAATTTTTATTAATTTGTTCCTTTTGCAAAATTTATAATTTCATGACTATTACTTAACATATTGAGTGTTTCAAAAATGACCTACTGTTAGAAAATTATGTTTTTAAAATAGTAAAAAAATATAAATCTACAGTTTGCTTAAAAAACCTAAAAACTTATTGTTAAATAAGTTTCAAAATCACTCAAAAAATTCAACAGATTGCACTGTTAAGTGAAATTGTAAAAGAAAAAATTTTTGAAGTAGCTACTAACTGCAGTAACAACTTGCTGCAATCTGAGGTGAAAATTTACTGAAGGATATACAAATAAACTTAGCAGGAATAAATTTCTTGTTTAATAAACAGAATGCAGCACACCCTGTATGTGTCCCCTTCCTTTTTCCCCCCTCTCAGTAATTTTTGTGACATTAGTTTATAATTAATATAAGCATATTGAAATTATTTTTTTACCTATATTCAAATGTTTTTATTGTTGATATCATTCATTTTAGAATAAATTTAATCAGCCATTCAAATTTGTGGAGTTACGGATTCTCTCAAATCATGGAAATTCAGAATATACCTGCCTTTACAGATTCAGAGTCCATGGAATAATTGCCAAACAAACTTCTGATATGATAGTTGTTTTTTAAAATCAGTGCTTTGTATTATAAATTACTTATATCCTATATTGAAATATTTATACCATTAATAAACATATCAGTTCATAAGTGTTGCTTTGTTTTTAATAATATAATTTATTAAAAAGTCTAAATAATCTAACACTGCAATCTAAAATAAATAGGGCTAGCAAAAATTAAATCAGCATTTTAAACTTTTTTTGTATTCTTACTTTATAATCTGTTCTTATTTTAAAACTTTATTTTCTATATTTTTTACTTCTTTTAGACGGCTTAGTTAGAGAAGAACTACTTAGCATAATCATGATTCCTCAGAATGAATGGAATGAAAAAATTTAACTTTTCAGATTTATAACATATCTAATTGTTAATTTAGAAACTAATGCTTTTTTAAAATAAAAGTTTACAAAATATGTACAGCATCAGTCAATTTTTATTCTCATTTTGTCCGATTTTAACCTTATTAGCTTTCCCTATTTATATATGATTTACACTTGAACAAGTTTTCATTGAATTTTATAATTGTATGGAATTTTATCTTTTATAAATAACTTTTTGAGGAAAAAAAACAGTAAAGTATCACACAAAACCATTCTATAAAAAAATAATAATAAATCTTACTTGGCAGCAAAAAATTCATTATTTTTTGAATTTCTACATAGAGTGCAATTTTTTTGTTTTAAATTAACATTATTTGCCGTAATTCAAAAGCAATGCATGTAATGTGTTTTGTTGGAGTAAAAAACAATATATTTTCTTTTTTTTTTAATATGCAAAAAATAATTTACAAGCTTAAAAAGACAAAGTTATTTAGGTTTGCAAGGTAGTTTTGAATTCCCAAATAAGTCATTCTGAATTTAAAAAAATTATTTTTCCAACTGAACAAAAAATTGATAGACAAGAATATAGCTCTTGCAAGCAGAAAAAAAAAAAAAAAAAAGGTGAAATTGTTTTGCGCCAAATGTTTTATATATTTTATGGCAGTTATAAACAATTAGTAACAAACTAAAATATCTATTTCTTTTTCAATGTAAATATTTTACAGAGAGTCATTTTTGTTTTTAATACCTATATTTTCTCTAGTATCTCATTTGTCATTACCAATAAAACAAATTCAAAAATTTCATTAATTAAAGAATTTTTTAATAATTTTTGAGTCACTCATCTTCCTAACTTTCTGAAAGCAAATGACACCATTAAGGTCTTATAATATCAGAATTGTGTTATAAATTAATTTGTGATGCATTAAAAATTAATTGCATTACAAATAAATTGCATTTTGCAAGTTACAACTTTATTGTTATGTAGCACATTGCTCAACAAGTTAAGAGTAAAATTAACCAGTTTGCAATGTATTACTAGTATTAATTTTCAAATGAATAAATAAGAAATAAAAAAAATTAGCAGGGTGAAATTACTAAATTAAGAGCTATTTGTGATAAACACTCTTCAATCTTTGAGGACTTTATCTTAAGACGTCTTGTCATGCATTATCGTTGCTGACCATTGACAAACACTTGCCTTACCCATTTCATTTTCTGAAACACAGGGTGATATAATGTATTGCGTAAGTTTTGCGCATCTTATAGAATGTTTTACTTTACTTCCACATTCAATTACAAAATAATAGCCAGTGACATGACATGGTTTCTGCGTAAAATTTCCGAACATGAAAATATTAAAACACAGATTAAGTTTCAATAAAATAAAATTTAAAAGCAAATTTATATTATACATTCGTCGGCACCTTCACAGCCCAAAAAATAATGACTGATGCAAAAAATCGCACCAATGCAAAATATTAATCATTGTACGCTGTAGTCATTAATATTTTTTACTTGAAAAGCTTCTGTCAACAGTTTGTGAATCATTTTTACTCACCAAAATTAAACAAAAAAAAAATTCATTCATTTTATTCTAATAAACTCATATGCGACTAAAAACGGGGCGAAAAAAATTTACTGTAAAGGTAAGTTGGGCAGCTGTTCTGTTATGCATCAAATTAGTATTAATTTTAAACTTATTTTATAACTTAAATTTGCAAAAAATTAAATTATTGTTTAAAAAATTTTTTTAATATGTTTCAATCCCTAAGGGCTTCAATAATATTTAACCATGTCGTTATGCATAATTTTCCATGTTTTAAAATAAGAACCGATATAAAATTTGAGAATGGTAATTCGAGAAAAATAACTCATTATTCTTGAATTCGGTTATTTTGTTTTGAATTTTAAAGTTTGATTAGAAATACTGATACAATTCATAAATGCATATAGTTTATTCAATATATTGTTATTTGAAGAAAAAAAAATTTATATTGTAAAATTTGCTATTTTTTATAAAATTTCACTCAAACTGCCTCATTTTTTAAAAAATATATTTGATTATTTGTTGAATAAAAATTTATTACTGGTTCCAAAGTTCAGTACAGGTTTAATAAAAAAAAAATTTAAAAAAAGGTCCTAACTCACAGGCTTTTTAGGGCCAAGTATACACAAATGTCATTCGCAGAAAATGTGTCACCATCATGAAAATTTTTTGTAACGTGACTCATTTTATATTGAAAATCAATTTTAGAAAAATAGGAAATAGAAAATTTGGTACGTAAATTATACTACTACATCTAATAAAAAACTGTCAAAATTAAGAGAAAAATATGCTGACATGTATATATAGTATGGCATCAATGTAGTTTTATAATAATTAAAACACCAAGAAAAAAATTAGAGATTTTCAAACAAATTTTGTCAAAATTATCTAAGTAACGAAAAGGTTGAAACTAATTAAGAGAATTAATGAAATACATTGCTTGTAGAAAGTTTTTAAATTGAAATTTGCAGAACTCAGCTCGAGTCATTGTAGAAAAGTAATGAAAAAAGTGACTATATGACTATAGTTTAATGAGTGATAAAAGTGACTATAGTTTAATGAGTGATAAATAGTGACTTAGGTAAAAACATTAACATCTTAATTACCTTAAAAATATATTGGTTTAGAAACTTTACTTGCTGTTGAAATCAAATATAAACTTAAATTACATTTTAATTAACTATAACTAAAAAAAATAAATATTCTATTATTTTTCCTAACTAAAAAATTTTACGTGTTTAACTTCAGCTTAAAATATTATATTAAAATAGCAGTAAAAGTATACAACAAAAATATTGTTGCTATCATGTAAAGTCAATACATTAAATGATCCCAATTATTAATTGTGATCATTTGTTTTAGCTTTTTTCAGGAGTCTTAAAATAATTTATTATTGCAAAGAAAAAAACTAGGGGAAAAACATCTTAGTTTTACAATGGAATTGCTGTGAAACAAGTGCGGCTAAACTTAATTACTAAAATTTTGAAATAATATTGTGATAAAAGTGTCAAAATTCAAAAAACTAGCCGAAAAATTAATACTAAAAAATAACAAGAAACGTTCATTTACAGTGGAATCATCGAAAAAAATGCCTCAAAAACGATACTGCCATAATTAACCCCTTCATCACCTGAGGAGAAAAACCATTCTCAAGATACGTACTAAAATGAGAATACACTAAGGAGATCACGCCCATATGATTTTGAGTTGTTATAGTCGCAGAAATAGAAGTCTATTTTCCTGTATGGATACCATCTGCCGAGAAAGAATTGTGTGATCACTGTTCTAAAGGGGTTAAATTTGAAATTAGCATGCTGTAAAAATATAGGATAGAAAATATCAATATAGGATAATATATATAATATAGGATAGAAAATATTGAAACAAAAAAGAAGAAATGGAAAAGGGGTTAAAAAAAAACAATAGGGAGAAAAAGTGATTTTTAAATAAATCAACAAATAGTCATTACTGAAACCGGAAATTCGTTTAGTATTAGAACATCATATTAATTTAAAATATAACATTGTATTAATATCAAATGAAATAGATAAAAAACAATTGGAAGAGGACATGGATTTATAATGGAATCAAGTGTGTCAAAAAATGCTAGCTCAAAAATGAAAAAAAGCATGTAACATTTTATAAAAATATTGGAATGTAAAAACCCATAATAGAAAAGACCAAAAAAGTGAAAAATAATTTTTAAAAAAAAAACTTTCATTCAACAATGTGAAATTATCACTGTGAATCAAAAGAAAACCAAAATTGAAAAATCATGGAGCACTTATTGCACGCCATGCAAGTAGTTCCTCACATGTAGTTTTTAAACATTTGCATGTGCATACAGGCTAAACACAGAGGGGGAATGGATTTTTGAATAAATCGTTAACAAATAGTATTGTTACTGAAATCCATGTGACGTTATAACATTGTTTGTATAAATTAATAATGAAATTTTAAAAAACCATATGAAAATGACTGACAAAATGCTCGTAAAACGAAGTAGATTTACGATGAAATCAAAGATGACAACTCAAATTTGAGTGCCGTAACATCATATACAAAACAGCACAATTAGAAAAACCACATAGAAAGGGCCAAAAAAATCTAAATAATTAATGACGTCAAAAATAATGAAAAACATCCAATGATGTGAAATTATGTGTCAAAATTATATTACTCAAATTCACGTGGCATAGTAAGATCCTATTTCTAAAAAAATAACAATATAAAAGTAAAAAGTCTATTTACAGTTTTTATTTTGAAAAAAAAAAGTAAAGACGTTTCAGCACTTAATACTAACTTAGTAAACTTAAGAATGCTTAACTTTTATGACACCAAATTAATCTTCTTTTACACGTCGCACAATTGGGTAAGTCTTACAACACTGCCATAGGTAGACTGTGAAGTCATGGATTCAATGAAGAGGGACATGTGAAATCTTTCTATTAATTGAGAAGAAGGTGTGAAAATTTGTGAAACACAAATAAATAAAGGCAAGATAAGTGTCTAAACCTAACAAATAATGAATAAAATTACTATTTTTAAAATAATGACATTAAGCGAGAAAAATGACTCATGCTAAGTCCTGAATATGAGTTCTCAGAAAGTTTTTCATTTTGTCTAAGTCTGCAAAAGGCTCGCGGAGCACCTTTTGCGTACTGCTGGTCTAAACAGTTTGTATTGATTTACCTTTATAACTAAAATTAATTTATGAAAAGCTATCAGTTTGAGAAATAAAATTATTTATATGGCTTAAAAAAAGTTTTTAATTATCTTATTCAAACTGTAAGATATAATTTATAAATTAAGTTTATATATTATTATAAAGCATAAAAACTGCTTTTTTATATCTTAATCATTTCTATGACACTAATTAGTATTCAGATTTTTATGATTGCATTAAAATTTAATTAGGTTTTAAAAACTTTTTTTATTGTCCAGTTAAATGCAGAAATTGAGAATTTTTTTCAGATTAAAAATAAAATATGTACGACTAAAGAAATTTTTAGTATAAAATCATTGAAAAGTTTATTCATCCAAAATAATATTTAGTAATTTTTTACTTATTTATCATCCCTTCTTAATGTTATTCTGTACTATTATTATGACTTGATTTCTATTATTATTCCAAATTAAAGATTTTTCACTAAAGGTGGAAAAATCTTTAATTTGGAATTTATGAAAAATTTATGAAAATTTATGTAAAATTTATGAAAACCTATTAAAAACAGTATATCACTTAACAAAAAATGGTTACATTACAACAAAGCAAGTGATAAATAGTTATTGACATTAACTTTCATATTATAAGCAAACTTAGGAATAAAAATTTAAAATATTTCTAAAATAATTTTTTTAAAACCTTGCCTAAATGCATCTTAACAGTGTATAACCTGCTTTGCTTGATTCAACAAGTAAAAAACTGAAATGCATATATGTATATCAAAAAATACAGTTAAAAAAGGCACAAAAATTCAAGAGGCAATCATATTAGAATCAATCAAAAGAAAAGCTGAAGGGTTGTTAAACTAGCAAATAATTGGAGAGATTTCCTTATCGTGATCCGTAGCAGAATAATCACCAAGCCCCAGCAACTTTCGGGCAGCGACCCACGGGGAACTAAAAAAACATCACTGATAGGGACTAACTCATAATCACCCACGGGCAAACATCTACATGTCTTGTTTTTAAATTTACAAGCTTAAAATCTAGTTGGCACAACATGGAAATATCCCCAAATAATTTTAAAAATATGCAATGCCAGTTAAGAAATTTTTCTCTTTTTGGAGGTTTTTTTTTTAGTTGCTCACATGGATGTTGGCAATTTCTTTAGCATAGGTACTACCTAGTAAACATATAATTTCAGGCGATGAAAACGTTAATTTATTTTTTCATACGGTTTATCATTTTTTGTTAATCATTTCAATAATACAGAAATATACAATATCATTCGCTATAATATTTTATTCATATTTAGAAATACCTAAGAATTTGACAACCAATTTTATAAAGAAACAATGACAGAATATCTATAAGATATATTTTGAAAATATTATTATCTTAAGTTCAGTGTGCTTTAACCCATTTCCTGCGTTCATCTAACTCACGTTGAACTTCATCGATATAAGGTTGAAGATAATGGTTGTTCTGATCCTCTTCAAACTTCGTCCACTGGTCTTTCGGTAAAATGTCATGCTGAATGGTCAATTGAAATGCCCGCTGAATGCGATAAACTCTTGCATCTATAACATCCTGAGGTAGTCGACGTATCGCTTCTTTCACCACTGGCGTTTCATAGATACAATCATCACGAAATAAGCCATATTTCTGGTAACCAGCTTTATTAAAAAACCATTTCTTCACTCCTGGAGTAGCTATGTATTTTTGAACAAAGCCACGAAAGGCCATTTTTATATCAAGTTTTATTTCTCAAATGTTAAATTCTAGCAAATTCCAAGGTTTTGTTTTGAAGGGCACTATAACAATTGTGTTGCCAAAAGAATTCAAAGCAATTCTTATTTTTAAATGCTTCTGATAAAGTTTACAGCTTACATAGTACTATTTCCACCTAATTTATTTCGATGCTTCAAGGAGCTTTCATGCGCGCAATCGAAAAGCTGATTGGCAAAATTCGCCAATCCGGTTCACGCTCGCATATGCGATTTTTTTTTCGCATGAAAAATTGAGCTAGTAGTACAGTTATTAGTTTTCAAATATCATGCAAACTATTGCGATCAACAATTACATAAATTTAGTAGTTTATAATGTGAGATTACTTTCTCCTTTTAATATAAATTCTGAACTATTTCCCAGAGTAAAGCTGAGCAGTTGCTTGGACATGTTTTATATATACAGTCCAGGCTAGGTCATCTCAGCATTATCAGGGAACTACTAGAGGATAAGCTCTGTAAATATATATATATTACAAAAAAGTAAAATGCAGTGTAATTATGCATATTTTCACTCATAAACAACAGTAAACTTAGCATATATATTCAGATATCCAAGCAAACAATCAGCATGCAGTTGTAGTAGAATTTCAAAGGAAAAATGTTATTTTAAAATCTTTCAATTTTCAATGATTTATTTATAAGAGAAATTATGAACATTTTGTTCAATTAATCAGCTTGTATACTGCTACATTCAAGCAAAATAAAATATTTAAAAAAGAAAAAACAGTTACATTTGAATAAATAGCAAACAATAAAATATACTGTGCTTAACCTGTTGCAACGATTCACCAGTAGCGTTACCCTAAAGAGCGATGAGAAATATTCCGATTTTTTTTCTCTCATTGCTAAGCCTTCAACAATAGCTTCCAAAAATATCCTCCGACTTTAATTACTTAAGATCAGGACGATTCTTTAAAACTAAAATAATAAAATTTAAGTTTGAAAATAGAAACATATTAGATAAAAAAAAAATTATAAAACAAAATCAATAATTGTCAAACACACCGAATTTCGCATAGATTTTTGAATGTGAACACACTCCTCATTCGACGGGTCGCACGGAACTCTGGGAAGAGAGCTAATTAATATGAAGTGCACTTTAAACAACCTCAAAATAAGCTTAGATATAAATAAAATCTCATACACCTCAATGAATACCTGACTCTCTTTAGTTGAAATAAAGTAATTTTTTTAAACCTCATAAATACCTCTTTTGTTATAACTGTCAGAAATCTTAAAAATGTATTAACTGTATAAATCTGTGTAAATAACTGTCTCTCAAGACTGCATATCTTGAAAATCACTTCCTCGTGAAATCCTTCCAAAAATCTAAAGTTTGATTACCCTTAGTCCTGTTTTGCATTCATGCATTTTAAACAGGCAAAGTTTTCTTGTAAATTTTTTTCACATTGATTTTAATCATAACAATCCCGAAATAATAGAACTCATAGTCCAGAAACTATTGACTTATGTACAAAAAGTACAAATTTAAACTTGTTCCTATTAACGCATCTGGTATTGCTTTCTAAATAAGCGGAACATTGTTTTTATGTATTTATTTTATGCTGAATGACTTATATACGAGATAATAGAATGAATTGTTTATAAGTGATAAGCGGTTTTGTGCATAAAAGTGCTGTTTTTATCATTGTTTTATAAACTTTTTAATTTTCTATCTGAAGATTATCTGAATAAATAAGGGACATTTTCCAATTTCTTTTTCAGAATTGAGTGAGATAAAATTGGAGTTAGTTTTGAAGTTACAAGGTTTTCTTCATAATAAGTGTAATTCATAATAAAAGAAAATATTTCAATTTTTGAAGCATCGTTTTTTGTCTCATTCGATTGTACGGGAAAATATACGTATGAAACAATACTTCAATTGTCTGTATAACAATGTAAGATGCATACATGTACAGATTTATATTTTTTGTACGTATAGAACGCTTATAACTTCTCAACCATTAGTCCGATCGCTTCGGGATCGGTCTCATACAAATTAGCTAGGAAAATTTACATTACGTGTTCAGATAGTTCCTGGTTATCTATGTGAATTGTATACATATGTTCGTGTCGTAAAAAAATAGTATTGATTATGCACTATGCACAAAAGCTTCTGCAACTTTTGTTCTTTTGACTTGTGTATAGTCTCATTAAATTTACCGCAATGTCTTACTTGTTTAAATAGCAATATCTGATGCGCAAATAGGCACAAATACAAATTTGTACTTTTTTATACATAAAAGTCTTATAACTTCAAACTAATAGTTGGATTTTTTCGGGATTCGTCTCATTCAATTCAGTGGAAAAACTCTACCATAGGGTTTCTATCATAGCTTTCCATCTCACTTTATTTGTGGCCAAATACTTTGCCTCTCTCCATGTCTTTCCTTTTGTTTTCAATCGTCTTGCGACAAGTATTTTTAAGTATTCCTCTTTTTCTATCGCCATGAGGGTTACAATTATAAACTTGTTTTTTTTTTCTTAAATTTTTTAGGTTTACGTAGAACATGGCAAATCTATTTCCATTTACGTTTCTTAATTTTCAGAACAATCGGTTTCTGGTTTGCTTTTCTAAGGATATTTGCATTACAAATTTTTAGGAACCAATTGATATGCAAGATTCTTACTAAACAGTTGTTAAAAAATACTTGGAAGTTTTTTTCATTGCAGTGCCATGTATTGAAGAGATACAGAATAAGAAAATCGTTTTCTTAGTATTTTCTTCCAACTTTAATAAATTTTCTGTTGCAAGTTGAAAATGAAATTTAATTTTAAATTTATTAATAAATTTTTAAGTTTTAAATATTTTAACACAACTTATATCTATTCAAATACCGATGAAGAATAAGTATTAGACCACAATTTTAAGTTTAACCTCACTTTAATGAATCAATTTTGAAATTCTGAATAATCCTCATGGAAAAGTAATACCTACGTGCTTGATAAGAAGTAATTACCAGTAACATCTTGAATGCATTGTGAACTCGTTTATGCTTCGGATAAGCTTGCTGCTCTTTGAAAAATGTGCTCTACGTCAAAGTACAAAAAAAAAGGTCTTTTTTCTTAGCTTAGTTCCTTTTTCTGGAATTCTACAATCCATTTCAACAGCAATTAAACGATTAAAAAAATTAATGCATTTTATTTTTTTTAAGTTCAAATACATATCTATCTCTAGCTTTTCAAGGCAAATTATTAAATAAATACTAAGTAGTGATTGAATAAAATTTAAAAAAAGAAAGAGTTCAATTCGATTATTTATTTTAGCACAATAAAATTGCAACTAATTTGTATAACATACATGCACACATTCCTCTTTACTCCGAATCAAGAGCATAGGACTTCTATAATAGCATTCCATCTCACTCTATTTGTATTCAAATATTTTTCCTATTGTTTGTATAAACTTATAGAGAAAAAAAATTAATGACTTAATTTAAGTCGCTCAAAGGAGTAAAAAAATTTCATTTTCAAACGTTTCGTTCATTTTTATAGTTCGTCCTTGATTTCTTATTTACAATCAAATTGCAAATTATTTTAATGAAGTTGGAAATATTAAAATTCATTGTTACTTACTACATCAACGTGTTAGTTGCATACTTTCTTTCTATGCAATAATTTGACTTAAATTTATTCATAGTTACATGAAAATTTAAAATCATTTTGAATCTCTTTAAGATATTAAATGCTAGTTTCTTATTGAATTTTAATTAATTGATAGTATCTCACAGCATTTAAGACTGAAATTGAAAATGCAAACAAATTTTGTCGTTGATAAAACAAATTTTTTATGAGCCCCGGTGATGCAATGCAGCATTGGAATGAGTTTCTAAATGTTAAAAAATTAGACCACAAACTCTTTTTCTTTTTTCAAAACTGTGGTTTTTCTCCATATCGACGTTTTGTGCCGTTTTCAAACAAAGTGTAGACAGCACTGGCTTTAGATCAGCTAAACTTAACCTAACAGTCCTGAGTAACAGTTGCAAACTCACAGCAGTTATAAAAATAGCATATTATTAGCAAAAAAGCAACATTTCATAATACGATAGAGCAGCCTTAAAGACAGAAAAACCGCTATCATCTACCACTAAAAATTTTCTGTTCAACATTAGTAATAAGGTAAAATTTCTTACCGAGTATCGAAAAGCTCAAGACATAGTACTAAAGTAGACCTCATTGCACATAAATTACTTTATATAATTTATATATGATTCAAAAACTAATTTACCAATTATGAATGATAAAGCTATTTTAAATAAATAAATAATTATGTTTTTTGTTTACGTTTGCTTTTAATTTTATGTCATAAAAATCAGTAAGCTTTAAAAGATAAGAGGTTTGTTTGGAATGCTTTTTTTTTCTCTAAAATACCTTTTTTTTTTCTTCCTAATTTAACTTTCAGCTCTAAAAGTAAATTATTGATAGCATCATCTTTAGTGCACTCAGATTGCAACATGAGGTTGCATCGCCAAAAGGAACTCTCTAAATAAGAGGCTCATACAAATAATTAGAATAAATTTTAATCTACTTATTTGACCTTTTCCGCATTTCGTGTAGATGTTTCCCCGGTCGCTGGGAGAGGTTTTAATGATTTCTCCTAAAGGTTTTCTACAATGCAAAATCTATGGAAAAAAGTTCCGTGCTTCCCAAAAGGGTCGTAAATAGAGGTGGTGGCCTTTCCTAGAGGTTTCACTGTAATAAAATTTGCCAGCCATAAACAATCATGGCGGATTTTCTCATGATAAAAAATGTGCTACTATGAATCTAAAAAAATCACAAAATCCTTTTCATTATACTTCAATGTTTTTCAAAAATAATTGAGAGATCAACTTGAAAAAATAACCACATTAGTTTATAGAGAGATTTTATTCAAATTAATAACAATTACAATATTTCATCACAAATACTTTATTTCAGAAATATATATCTATTTTAAAATTTTGATGATAAATAAAGTATTATTATAAAAAGAAATTAAATATTATTCTATAGATTCTAAAATGCGCCAATAAGTTCTCACAAGAAGTTTTGAAGGAACAGGGTTTTCAAAATTAAACTGATGGTACACACATTTTTAGTTCTACTAAAGTGATTTGAATAAAAATTCAAATCTGTTCTGTGTAGAATGCGAATTCGACGCTTTTGTTGGAAAGAATAGTTTATAACTTTGCCAGTAGAGGGTGCTTAACCACTATAACTATAATAAAATTGTAATGCATACACACATATATGTTAACCTAGTAGTATTCTTTCTACACATTGTTAACTGACAAGTTCTGCGCACATATTTATATAGATAAAGAATTAGATATTTAGTTATTTTTAAACTGTTGTTTTTCTTCTTATTTCCTCACAGCGAGCGCTACCAGTTGGCAAAATTTCAAGATATTTTTTTTAAAGAAACCATTGCCTTTACATCTACATAACATTACAATATAGAAGAACTGGAACTATGACTCTCTGAGTACAATCACTTTAACTTTTACCACCCTGTACAAAATTTTTGTTTAAATGAACAGAAAAGTTTAAATAATTTTAACTGATTAAAAAGAGAAGTTTCTAACAAAATTATCACTAATTAAGCACATATAAATATTTACAATACAATCTTTGCAATAAATTTTGGTTTGGGTTTCCAGCACTCAACCAAAACCTATTCATTAGTCACAATCAAATATAAATAATGAAAAATAGTTTAATAATTATAAGGAATGTCATTACATCACTTATCTATACAATATAGTTTTAATATGTAAAGTGTTTTTCATACTTTAATAAAAGAAATATTTAAAATTAGAATAGACATGAAAAAAAAATCGAAAATAAATTTTTCATTACTTTTTTTGTGTGGATATTTATGAATTATATACAGGGTATTCCACAATCACCTCTTTTAATAAATATTTTCAGAATCTTAGCAAAAAATGAAGCAATAAAAACTACATACATTAGGAGTTACTAATTAAGTGAGGAAAAAAATACTGACATCAATATTTTTCAAATAACTATTGAGGAAAGTTAGATGTTTGATTGGAATTGAAACAGAAAGATAATATAAAAATTCGCCCATTAACTCCACTTTCAGCACTCAAATATTCTTAATTCTTTTAGTCTAACCTTCTCTAGTAAATATTACATCCACTATAATTTAAACACTAAGTTGTGCCTTCTAATGTGTATAGTTTTTTGATTTCTTAGAATGGAACTCACAGCAAAATTTTAAAAATTTTGACACATATTTTTTAGCAGTATTTTTCGCTACCTTTTCATTAATCATGCCCAAGTAAATTCAATTATTGTAACTCTTTATCCATATATAAAAAAGGTTTTATATATTTATTTACTTTTTTTAGGACGACAACTATTTTGTTCGGTGCTTAAAAGGAATAAAAGAAGTAGTTGAATTTACTAGTATCTAGCAAACAGGAAAGAACCATTTTTAAAATGTAGGTATTTTACACATATTTTTAATATTTTTCCCTATTCAAGAAAAGTTCTTATTTTGAAAGCCTCATGTAGCTAATTGAGGACAGTATAATATTCAAATTTGGGGGGGAAGGACCACCATTGTAAAGAAAAAAAAGCACTTCCGTGTCAACAGAGGTATTCAGATTAAAGAGGTTACACTGAATAAATGCAAAATAATTAAATATACAAAATGTGTGATTTATTGACAATTTATTTAAAATTTATGAACAAATCAAATGAGAAATTATATTTTGGAATATAGCTACACATGGCATCAAAATCAATTTCATTAAGACACGATTTTAACTTTGCAACATTAAGTGCTTTACTGTAATTGGACGGTATTTTTCTCCATTAAATATTGTTTTTTCTTATTGAATAACATAGATAAGAATCATCTTTGGATTGAAAGTAACCAGTAATTTAAAGTTTGGAATGAATACAAGACTAATGAGCATGAAAAATTAATTTTCAAAATCTAGATAATAAAATAATGAAACATTCAGAATTCCTCTTTCATTTCAATGTTAAATGATATTTGATGCATTCAAATTAATAACCAATCCCCTGATATCCATTGATCTAGAAACAGCTCTAGACAGCTGATCCACATGTAGATGATTAATATTCTTAAATGATAAAAACCACTTCAAATATAGCATACCTGTTAACTCTTTACAAAAAATTTAAATGCATAAACTCAAATAATATGCATAAAACTCTGTAGTTGGAGTAAAAAGATGATTTCTTTTTTTATTCTTCTTCTAAATAATTTAACTAACTATCTATGTCTATTTAAAAAATCAGATGCCTAATCGAAACTTTGTTGTTATTGCAATTTTCATATAAAACTATATAGCAATAGAAATTCATATTTAATATAGTTTAATTCAGCAATTCCTAAAAGGTGTTCCGTGGAACTCTAGGCTTCTGTGAAAAATTTACACGGGTTTCATGAACTATACTGTCCTTTTTATTTTAACCAATAATTATTTTTAAGACTTTTAACAGGCCACCCTTATTTACTTAAATGTTTTAGAAATATTTATGAAATTATTCAATGACAAAATAATTTTAAATAAACCCAACTTAATTCAGCATATTTTATTTAATTTGATTTACGTACATGGCAAAAACTACAAGACAAAAAGCTGCTGCACACTAATGAATTAAACTGCCTAACTTAAAACCTAATTTTAAGATTGTTATTGATAAAAACAAGTAATAAATTTAATTTTTCCAATAAATATTTCCAAATAATTTTTTTTCCAGCATATTCCCAACTGCTAACGAGTTTTTTTAAAGTCAAGGTTCCGTTAAGTTTTCTTTTTTTAACCATTTAGGGTTCCATAACAGAAAAAATTAGGAACCTCTGGTTTAAATAACAAATTAATAATTTTGTATTATAGTTTAAAACTAATTTCTCAATATTTTTCAATTGATCAAATGGAATTACATTCATACAAAACCTAACTATGGACTGAACAATAAGCAGAAGGTTTTTGAATAGGAAAACCACAATTTTTCTTGTGGATTTCAAAATGCTCAAAACCTAATTAATCCTGAATCATATCATATAAGTGTTAAAATTAATTTATAGGGAAAAAAGATTAGATGATTTATGTCTCTAGTTTATGGATAAATTTATAGTTCTAAGTAAACAATATCCTTTCTTTAATCCAACCCATTAGAAATGAATTTGATTTCCCTTATTTCATGGTAGCACAAAAGTGTATAAATTTTAATTTTAGAGCTCTTTTGATGATCAACACAGATAAAGTTATGTGAAACTTTTGCCACATGAGAGCTTGTTTTTACACAATGTATCAACTAAAATTATCTTATATTTAACAACACCAATAAAAATTATCAAGAATTTTTTTAAGTTATCAAAAATGTCTAGGCAAATAAATGTATAATAGATTTATAATTACTGCAAACAATTGATAGTTTTTTTAGAGTATTTTTCATGGTTAAAACTAAATAAAAATTTTATTCTCGTTGTTTTGAATCCTGATTAATCTCAAAATTTTTTTAAAATTAATAATGCAAATATATTAATTTTTACAAAATAAGTTACAGCAATAATAAAAAATCATGATAAAATGGATATAATAGAAAAACAAGTATTAAACTATCATATGAAGTAAAAAAAACAAAAACAAAAAAACTCAGACATTAGATGACTAAGGATCAAATATTTATTTTGGTTAAACAATTTCATAATTTTAATACGCATAAAGCAAAATATTTGCAATTAGTACGCTTAGCATAAAAATTAAGTTATTGGAATGTTTGTTGATTTCACAAATGAAAAATAAAATAATAAATGTAATGTGAATATAGTTTGATTGTTACCAAACTGGAAAAAAAAGGATAAAAAAAACATACGTAAGATTACAAATGACTATATACAAGGACATAAGAGCATTTAGATTTCACTTTCCAGTCACATATTAATAATTAAATAACTTTAGTCATCCCGCCATCACTGAGACTTGTATTGCTCATAACTTCTAAACGGTGAACATGACATTCTTGGCAAAGGAGATGGCAATCTAATGGATAACACCGTTTGTCAGGTTCATCTGTTAGCTGTAATCCACAGTCCTGTATACGAAGAAAAAAATTTAAAATATAAAAATGACAGAACTAATAAAATAAACTTAATTTATATTAACAGACTTCAATTGCGTAAATAAATTTATGAATTTAAATATTTTTTTAAAAAGATGTAATAAAAACATACTAGTTAACAATTTCAAAAGAAAGAAAATTTCAATATTATCAATTAAAAAAGTCAGAAGAGTTGTATTCAGAAGAGTTACGATAACAAATTATGGATGTCCTTATTTAAGAATACAGAAGTTAACATAATTAAAGTAATAATAAACATTTTCCTTTTCACAGAAATTAATTTAAAATTGTACTGAAATTTGGAAATGTTAAAATAATTTAAAAGAAAACCATGAAAATATAATTAAATCGATTTAAATCATTAAGGGAAAAGCATTATCAACTATAAAACTTGTTACAAGCTTATGAATAGTCTTCAAGTGCTATTTATGAGAAAATTATGTCTGTATATTAATGATTATTAAATTGTTATTACAATAGCAAATTATTAATCGTTACACTAATAACAGACTATTAAATAACATAGCAAAGAACAAAATTTAATATTGTAATACAATAAAACAAACATATATGAATCAAAATTTAACTTTTAATGATTCTGTAACATCACACGGGAGTCTTTCCTTATTTATGTAACATGATTTAGCAATTTGTAAAGCTAAGTAGGTTAATTTAATACTGTTTCCCAAAAATTAAAACATCCAGCAGAAAAGATTGAAAACAACTTATTAAATTCCTAATATTTCGCAATTAATTTTATAACCGTTGTTGAACAGCTTACCCAATTTTGGGTTTACGACTACTAATGTTCAACTCCATAGCCTTATGATTTTAAACCCAATCTAGAAGACAAAGGAATTGCTGGATCAAGTATTGAGAGAAATTTGCCTCCGTGGAAGACTTTTTGAGGGAACTAACCTACATTTGAGTTACATGGAGAGGAAAACCACGAAAACCTTCCACAGTTAGTCTGATGGCAAGGAGACTCTAACCCATGATCCGTCTACCACTAAAGATATTTCGTGTCTTCACAATTAATTTCATTTTATTTTATAACCGTCTTTGAACAGCTGACCCACATTTCTGCTACACTCCTGGATCAGTACCACTGGTGGAATTGATTTGTTATGGGAACTTGGAGGAGTCAGTAACCTTGACAGATTTAAAGTGCACCAGTCACCAATTAATACACCTAGATTCTTTGGTCCTCCGGTCCTCTTGAACAAGAGTTCAATGCCCTACCGACCAGGCTATCCCAGCCCTCTTCACAATTAATTATTAAATTCCTAATATTTCGCACAACAAATAAATGACGCTATTCTTATGCTCAATTATCATCTAAATTAATAATCACCTTAAACTGCCAAGATATGTGTTTGCCAAAATAGCACTAAATTTATATCTCGAAGAGAACATGCAATAAAATTCAAGCTTCAGCTTCTTATTCTAAACAAATATCAACCATTTGGTTAAAAATAAATGTTGTCTTATAAAAATGTAACAGAGTGAATTTAACACTAACAAAGTGTTCAAGCCAAGTATGAACACGAGGTTTAATAGATTTTATTTCAAACAGCATAATAGTGCCTTTTTTTTAATGAAAATTATCTTTAATATTTCACTTGATATTATTAAAATTATTATCTTTTAAAATAAAATAAAACTAAAATGCTAAAAACTATTTTTCCAATAAAATTAATTTTGGTTTTGAACACTTTTAACTACTCAGAAAATGATTGAAACTTGGATTGATAATAAATTATTTTTGGTGATAATATGGCAATAAATTCTATTTAGTGGTTGATAACAATTAAAACTTGTCATTTAGAAAAGTTCCTGTGAAGACTTGTGTGTTCTAGACAGTCAAGAGAGGGTCAAAATTTTGATAAAATATAAATTTTTATGGGCGATAAGTTCTGCCTGTAGCAGTCAGGAACTGAATGCACTTGTGTTGCCATCAGGCACAGAGTTCCAGTGCAGATTTGGCTGCTCCAGCAATGCAGAAACTGAGTTTCAAAAGCAAAAGATTATAGTTATAACATTATATTATTGAATAGTTCTAACATCAAACTGAAATTTGGATACTATTACATGACACATATTTAAAATAATGTATGCTTTAATATAAAAACACAGCAGACATTAAATTGCTCTTTTTAGAAAATAAATCCATAGTTATTCCTTTACAACGCAATAATAAACATTTTGTTTTTGTTTAAATTTTTAACAATAATAACAGTCATAGTTTAAAGTTGTCACAGATACAGTTATTTTCACAGTTTCTATATTTAGTCTCAAACTTAATGATGAACGGTAACTTTTAGAAATTCAAATCATCATCACAAAATGAAACTTTCGAATGAACTTTTGAAAGGAGGGGGGGGGGGTACACTTTTTAAAAAATTCATAATTTACTCACTGTTACCAACAGTATATATTTTAGTAGCAATAATAATTGTACTAAATAACAAGAGTAAAATTACTATGATTCTAAGTTTTTAGACTGAAGGAGAAAAAACATAATTGAGCATTTTTTACAACTCTCAAGAATCGTTAAAAGCACAAGTTATTTCTGAAAGTTTAAAAAGTAAGTGATTTCAGTTAATAACAATAATGCATCAATCTCATTTTACATGCTGCATTTTATTTCAATATAACTGCTAAAATTTTGTCAGCATTAAAAAAAAAACAAATTTCTAAAATACATACCAATATTATAGTCAAATAAATTTGCAAAATTTCTATCACTTTAAATTCATACATAACTATGTAATAGAATTTCAGTTAAAGTTTATAAATTCATTAATTTCACTTCAGTTTAAAGATATTTAGTTTGTATATAGTTAAATGTTTTGAAATCTTCTTAAAAATGAATTTTTCCAGAATATATTAATAACATTTTTTATTATGCTAATTAGAATTATAAGAACAGTGCATTTCAAATGAATCAGAATTTTTTTTTGTCAGTATTCAAGTCGCCACACAATTAATAAATAAAATAAAATTTAAAATTATCAAATATTATTTTGTGCAACAATTATCAAATCATTTGAAGTCATTAAAGTTTTTTCTTTCTTTTTTTTTTACTTAAGTTTTTTTAATTTTAAATTATTGCAGCCTCAATAATTTTTTCTTCATTCACTGAAAAATATTTTCATTTACATTTTTTACTTAGTTCTTTTTCAAAAATCAATAAAAAATATATAGGAGCTTACAGATGAGCGAATTATTTATCCCATAAAAACTACCCTAACAGATTGTGTGACCAGAATGCTCAAAATTGACACATTTTTTACAATTTTTTTACAGTAACAATTAAAGTAACATTGAAATAAAATCCTTAAATCACTGCATTAAAAATTTAAAAGTAACTTAAAATAATTCTTGCAATAAATATATAAAAAAAAGAAGGAAAAAAATATTCTTCTAATTAGTTTAAAAAAATATATTTATTAGTTTTGATTAGTTTAATAGTTTATTTACTAGTTTCAATAGTTTATTTAATAACTAATGTAAAATTTCATATAGAATTACTCAGGTTTTAATGAATACAACCAAGACAATTTTGAATTTAAGTAAACCATTGTTAGTGCAGTTAAAATTTAATTTTAACATTTTATCAGGTAATATTTTACAGTAGTGTGTATTATTAACAGACAATAATCATCTCAAAGCTTAAAAATCATGACTCCAATTTTATTTTTTAATTGAATGTAGTATTGTTATTTTTTAAAGGATTTAAAGAATTTAATTAACGAGAAGGTAATGAATGGTGTGTTACATACTTCACAAACATAGCAATCAACATGAAAATCTCTATCCATAGATACAACTCGCACAGTTTCATCAGTGCCCTATAAAGATTAAATGTCAATA
This sequence comes from Parasteatoda tepidariorum, assembly GCF_982258835.1. Lineage (NCBI taxonomy): Eukaryota > Metazoa > Arthropoda > Arachnida > Araneae > Theridiidae > Parasteatoda > Parasteatoda tepidariorum. Next base: position 27,350,571 of record NC_141758.1, read on the forward strand.
TTACAGGACTTAAACATACATAAAAAAATGTAAACAAAACAAGCAAAGAGAAGATGTACCTCAACAGGAGTAATGGCTTGTCCACAAGCAGCACATTTAGGAGCAAACATTCTGAAATTAAAATATTTAAAAGTTTTAAAAGTAATTTTGGAGTTAATTTTTACAGTAATTACAGAGTACAGCAACATACACATTTTAAATATATTTGAAATAAAATAGTAATTTTTTTATTTTTTTTAAAGTATACTTTAATTGGGCCTTGATTGAAATGTAATGAATTAACAAAATGTTATTTTTTGCAGTAAACTGCTAAAAGATAACAATGCATAACAAATTTTTATGCTAAAATTGCAATAATATTTTGTAAGAACATTAAATCTTTTTAAAATTGTGTTATTTGTGTATAACTACAACAGAGAAAGAATTGAAAATCCAGTTTCTTTAGAAACAATATTATTCTTGGTATTATTTTTTTTTTAAATGTAATAAATATGTAAGTAGGTAAATATAAATATTTTTTTAATTTATTGTAAGATTTTATCTTAAAAACATTTCAAAAAAGTAGTATTAAATGTTTTTGAAATTTGCTTTGATGTTCAACAAAAAGTTGGAACTTTTTTTACTGACAAAATAGAACTTTTTTGAAATTTTATTGTTCCGAATTTATTTACCATATTTCATTCAAATTTATTATTCAGTTAATACTACATAGTTTAAAACAATAGATAAAAAGTAATAAATAACTATAAAATTTTCTACTTAGAATTTACATTCAATAAATGAGTTTCTTAATTGAGAGTGAAAAAAAATTTAAATTTCTTAAATACTTCAAGAGATAAAACAAAAAATATATAAAATGAAAGAAAATATTCAAAATAAGTGTTTGTTTTAAAACTTCAACTAAAGGTATATATGCATAGCTTATAATATACATAGAAAAAAAATCCAGTAGATTTTACAAAATATAAATTTCATGATAATACAGTAGAGCGCCGATTATCCGAACTGCTCGGGACCGAATGTGGTTCGGATAATGAAAAGTTCGGATAATTAGAAAGTTGTTTAAAATCTAGTTTAAATGAATATTTATGCACTAACTTCCCTTCAAACTTTTTTCAGGCTTCGGAATGGCAGCACTATCTGAAATAGCTCTGGCATATTTAAACAAAAATGTCTCCAATTTTTATTTATTTTTTTTTTATTTTTTTTACATTTTGAATTTTTTTAAATCATTTTTCAGCTTTTATCTCGATTACTGATTTTTCTTTATTTTCCATTACAAAAAAATCAAGCAAAGACTATTTTTTCAAAGAAGATGCTCTTTTTTGAGCAACCATATCCCTTATTCATTTTAAATAAATCAACTGAACTGGATCGACATCATTTTGACGTTCTAGCCCATTCATTGCAATATTTAATGAATTGCATGCTTCTATATGAGATCTCATATAGAAGTCCACTATCTTGAACTTAATCACATACTTCTTCCTCTTTGTCTGTGGAGTTTCAATTTTCATTCAAAATTTCAGCAACAATTTCATCACCATTTAAAATTTGAAATTCTGTGTCGTTTTCAGTGTCTCGCCGCCAGTCTTCTATTTCTTCTGCTGTATAACCTGGCATTTTTTCATCCGAAAGATCAACTGGTTCAGAAACTTAAGTTTTGTTTGTTTTTCTGTTAAGAATTTTATTCCAAGATTTTCTTAGCGTCAATGTTTTTACTAAATTCCAGGCATTAGCTATCCTCATGCAGCATTCTTTTAAATCAATAGCTTTGATTGAGTCTCGAAAATTCCCCTCATTTTGTTCATCCGATAATAAAATCTTCCATAAAATTTGCTTTCTATGAAGACGTTTTAAGGTTTCAGTGATTTCTTAAGGTTGCACATTAAATATGGTCTATGATGTAGTGGATATTATTTATTCTTTTAAATTTATAAAAATTGCTGATAAGTTTAAAAAACTTTAAAAAAAATATAAAAAAAAACGTATTTGGATAATAAGGGTTTGGATAACCGGCGCTCTACTGTATTAGCAAAGTGTACTAATTATTTTACTTGTTGGGAATTTTATAGTCATCAAAATAGAAAAGCTGAAATTTTTTCCACTTGGAGTTCTAAATAAAATTAAACTTAATATTTTCGAAAAAAAAAAAACTTTAACTGTTTTAAATAAATGAAGCTTGCTTCATTATATATTAGCAACACTTATTTAAATATTCAAGAAAGCATTAACCTGTGCAAAAATTCTATTTCAATAGGGATGTTTTATGAAACCAGTAGACCAGGAGGAACTGGCAAAAATCCATTAGTCTACTGGAAAAACCAGTAAAGTTGGCAGCTATGTATGTATACTCGCTATACAAGGCTTACACAGATAAATTACAGTTAGTTGAACTAAAACAGATGTATTAACAAATATATTATGAAATATTTTCAAATAATGCATCCATTTTTACTGATAAATGTACTATAAAAAAAGAAACAAAAATGAAAATTTACTTGTGGTAATCGTGAACACAGTATATTTTATTCTTCATATCTATTGTAAAAGGTACGCCATCCAGGCATTCATTACAAATGCAACATCTAAAGCATCCTGGATGATAAGATTTTCCCATAGCTTGCAGTATCTGGCATCAAATGGAAATAAACAATGTTTAATATTGTTATGAAAATATTCAAGTTATTAGATTCAGTTGGAATTATTAAACTATTAGTTAATGGATTTAAAATTTGCAAAAAAGTAAGAATAAGACAAGAAATGCATGAAAAGATAAATAGGATACTGGTTAACATTTTTTGTAAGTGGAAAGATTTCTACTTAAAAAAAAAAGAGAAAAAAAAGAAATTAAATCAGAAAATTATAAAATTGAATTTTTGTAGCAAGAAATCAAAATAATTTTATTCAAACAATCTAAAATTTCTGAAAAATAAAACATAATAGAATATTGTTTAAAAACATACCATGTCCATAATCAGATGACCACAAACACCACATTTCTCTGCTGTTTGTTGAAACCCAGAATACTATAACAAAAAATTAACTGCTATTACAAAAAAAGAAAGAAAAAGCCATAGAATACATAAAATTATTAATACTAAAATTGCGACAAATTAAAAAATGTTTAGACTAACCAGTGAAGAATAAAATAAATTACTCACCATTTCCAAAATACCTTTATGTATCAATTATGCAAATTAATTTTAATATTATAGTAATAACAATGATTTCAATAATCTTAATTAAAATTAAATTTTTAATTTAGCAATGATGCACCTGCACCTCAAATCTGAACTAATTCAATTTCAATTGATATTGAAGCTGTCCAGGTTGGTTTTAAGAGCAGCTGTTCTTAATTTTTTTTTTTTTAAAGAAAAAAATGTAGAACTATTTTATTATTTAACAATCCTAAAAAAAATTTGAGGTTAAAAGATAAATAAATGAAAATTTTAAGATTAATTTACAATTAGAAAAACCAAATGACAAACAATGAAAGAAGAAAAAAAATTCGGGTTGTTTGATAAAATGTACCTTCAATCCATAAAGACCAGACCTGAATAGTAAAAACACAATAGTTACATTTCAGCCATTTGCAAATAAATATTTTTCATAATCATATAGATGCAGGGAAAAACTATTTGACATAAAGTATAATACATATTTAAACCTTTTTAATGAAAAAGAATTGTGTTTAAAAGGTACAATAACACTTGCTTAACTAAGTATGACATGTTTGGGGAAGTTATTAATACAGAAATTTTTCCTCAAAACACAACTTTTACAACATAAAAAAAAAGAATTTTTTATTTATTTTTGCAGGAAAAAAAAACTTGTGAAGAACATTATTAGACGTTTAAGAATTTTAGCAGAAGAATTTTTTATTTATTTTTAAGGCACATATTTATGCATTACTTATATTTAAGGCACACCGCGGACTCGTTTACTGAAAAAAGTTTGAAGAATTTCTATTTATTTTTGCAGGAAGAAAACATGTGACGAATATTATTAGAGGCTTAAGAATTTTAGTAGAAGAATTTTTTATTTATTTTTGCAGGAAAAAAAACAACAGCATGTGAAGAGCATTATTAGACATCACAAACAGTCATTTAGTTAGGAAATAATAAATAATAATAAAAACTTCCATAATCCATAATGCCCACTTCAAAAATGTAGTGCTGATAAAAAAACAGGGCGTCCTTAAAAGTTCGTGCTAGAATAGTTATTTTCTGTACACATTGGTGTTCCAAAACATTAATATCAGGTGTTTTAAATCATTTATATACTGGAATATATCATAATTATTGAGTATATTGTCTTAAAATATTAAAAAAAAGCAAATAACTCAAAAATTTTCTAGACAATATATAATATCGTAGCTGCCAACACAGAAAAGAGGGAAAAACAAAGGTTTAAGTAAGGATAAAAATTTCAAGATAAACATTGCATAATATCTAACATATTGTAAAGAAGTAAATTTAAGAAAAATAAAATACATTAACTCAATTACTCTAACAGCAATAGATTTAAATTGACTATAATATTGCTCATTAGACATTAAATAGACTATGTTATAAAATGTTTCAATAATATTCTTAATTTTAGAATTATAAAAATTTTATTCATTTCATATGGTTAAAACAGGTAATTAAATTGATTTTGAAAATAGTAAGTTTTCACAACAACAAGTTTTAAAATTTCTAAGAGGAAAAACTTTAAAATTAGGTTCACTTCATTAAATTTAAGTGAGTAATAAGCTTAATAAAAATTCTACCCTGCAAACTGTTTTTTGTAGAGACTTCCCCAATGCAAGAAAATTTTAAAAAATATACAAAAGCCCATAAAAATTTCAGATAACAAAAAAATAAATAAAAACTGATAGTAGTTTAGGTAGACAATAAATAACCATTCATCATTAATTATATGAGGAGTAAACAAAACAAAAAAAATAAATAAAGTGGTGACTTAAATATATAACTGGCTACTTTTTTCATTGCTTTTTTTGAAAATAGTTTAATGATAAAAAATACATGAATGAAAGAGATTCAAAATTTAGATTTTTCAGAATCGATCAATTGGTGGTGGAAACAAATTTCTTTAACAATTTATAAATTTCAAAGTTGTAATGTATACATTTAATGTAATTTGCCATCCCAAATATTTTTTAAATAGAGTTCTTTCATCCTTTTTAAGCTATTAAGTTTTATCCTTTTAAGTCAATATGTTTAACTAATTTTTGTCACATATTTATATTACTTTTATTGTTGAATTAACGTTTTACAGTCATAGATTATTTTTAATAAGATTTTTTTTAAAGAAATATAATTTACTACAAGTAAAAAAAAGTTTGTAAAAACCAATCGATATCAGTCACTAACTCATTAGGTGTGAGGAAAAAGTGGACACCAATTCACTAGAGACTACCGGCCACTGGCTACTAATTGTAAATTTAAATTTCTGGTCTAAGTTTACAAGTGAATCTAGTAGAGTTGATAACTAATAAGTTTGAATTAGACTTTAAACTCACTCACTCTTAATTCTGGTACCAATCCAGTAACATGTAATAGCAGATTTAGAGAAATTAAGAACCTAAACAAAATTAATAGACCCACATTTCATTGATATGGTAAAAAATATTACCAAATAAAAAGTAAGATGATTAAATAACTGCAGTAATCCATAATAAAACTTTATTTAGCAATAAAAAAGGTTTTCTTACTAGGTAATCTTCTTCACAATAAACTTTTCCATGGACATTGTAGAAAGCTTTCCCTCTCAGTGCTCGCCCTACAATGATAATAATTTACAAACATAAGCACTTAAAATTAAATAACATAAATTGTAAGCAGGGGTCTGTCCAGACATTTTGTGAAAAATCCGTTTTTGTAAAATTGTGAAAAAATACTCCAAATTTGTGAATATAAAATGAACGTTAAGTCACATTCTTTCAACCAGGGTCCGACTTTTGTGAATTTGTGAAAATAGGGTCCGTTATTGCAAAAAAAACTTTTTCAAGGAGTTTTTAAATTGTAAAGACATACAAGATTACGCTCAACACAGTAGAATTATAATTAAAATAATTAAATTTTAAAAAATAAACAGCAATTCCAGCTACTAAATTAGCGATGCAACATATAAATATTTGGTATTTAGCCTATACTGCGGAACACAAAATATTCATTTCGGACGAATAAAGGAAGAAAAAATTTATTTCGTTTACATCTGTCTTTCTCCCCCCACTTCCTGGGAAAAGTTTATTCGATTAACAAAACAATAATGATAAACAAATTTGTGAAGGGTTCGATTAAAAGATAAATTATCTTGTGAAGGGTCCATTTTTAAGTTATAATATTTTGTGAAGGGTCCATTTTTATGAAAGGATATTTTGTGAAGGGTCCGTTCTAAACAGATCCCTGGTAAGGCTTCATTAACTGTCAGGGTGCGTAGCCAAATCTCTCAGTAAAAAAATAAAAACCTTCACCTTTAAAGTACTTTTTAAGCACTATATACATTAACAAAATGCAAAATAATTCTCAGACTTTACATGATTATGATAAAATAACTAGTTTCTAACAAAGAACTCTTTTCTTGGTTATATTAGCTAACATAAAAAGATATAGAGTGTTTTTGGTTCGAATTTAGAGGGAGGAAAATGAAGCCTGAAACTGAGAATATCTTGCAAAATGCAGCAGAGTTGCACATGAGAGTGCAAAAATCTCACGGAACCCAGATTAGTAGTTACTCCCAAGTATTTCATCAAACATGTAACATAATCGGTGCTATCATACGTTACGGATCGACGGCATGCCGAAATGAATTGTGGACTTGTGGTTGAATGAATTGTGAAAACATTGAATAGAACAGTGTGAAAACCATGTTTTTGCATAGTACGCAGTGATAATTAAATAATGCAGCGAAAATCGACATGAAAAAGCAAAAAAAAAAAAAAAAAAAAAAAAAAAAAAAAAAATCATTTTCAAAAAGTGAAAAATTAAGCATTTTTTAAAAACACCCCATGAAAAAAACACCTTTAAGGGCTTTTAAAAAACGAAAATAAGCATGTATAAGCACTTTTCAAAAACGCTACGCACCATGACTGCGAATAATAAATAAAAAAAAAGATTATATGCATTTCTCTGTTTTTAATAACAAAAATAATAGAAAATTCAAAAATATAGCAAAGACAAAAGAAACAACAAAATGATATACTAAGATGAAGAAATACTAACCACAAGAACAACAAATGAAACAATTAGTATGATATAAATTTCCCATTGCTTGACAAGCTTGACCAGCACCAGTCACTTTTTCACCACACGTATGGCAAATACCTAAGATTAAAAATAAAAAATAATAATTGAACAACTCATATTAAAAACACTCATATAAATTTTAAAATTTTTCACAAAAACAAAATATAATAATATTAAATTATTAATTATGAGAAAATATAGGTGTTTTTAAATAATTATTTCTATTTTCATAATTTGGCTAAAATATTTCATTCAAAAATATTATTTTGGTGTTAAAGTGAAATATTTGCTTTTCTTGCATTTACTCGATTTATTTGTTCGATAACGATTTTTAAAAAAAATGAATATTTCATCTTTCTGGTTATACATTGTAAAAGCAATAATTAATTAAATACTACGAGAAACAGCTTAATTTGAAAGTATAAAATGCCAGTTCTATTCCCTGCTTCGTTACTCAAAGTAAATTTTTAATGTAAATACAAAGTACAACAAATAAATATTATGTGTATCTTTGTTGCTATAGGTTATTAGAAATATGCAATAAATTTTTCCTTAGTTTTTTTTTTAATATTTTCACACTCCATTGGAAAAATGTTGTACAGTACAGAGAAGTAAACGGAACACCTACAATAACTTTTGTTCAAATGTACGGATTTTCATGTACTAAGACCCAATCCTAATGGTTCAAGGGCTTCGTCTTCTATATATGCCAATTAATTAGTGCAGACGATATTTAACGTTTCGAAATCAAGCACAATGAAGTTTCTTAGAATAAACATACCATTTCTTCCACAGATTTGGATTTGTGACCCTCGAAATATGCGGGGTAGTCATATTCTGGAAAATTATGGTCCCAATAGTTTGGTCAGGAGGGGGTCGAACGTTTGGAACTTTTATTAATGTTATTTTTAGTTTTGGCACATTTCATTATATTTCGTGAACTTTTTAAGCAAATAAAAAAAATTACACAATTTCATAATTCGTTTATGTAAAATAATGGAAAAATAATTTTTTATTACAATTTATTATTAGTTAAAATAAATAGTTAAAAAAATTTTAAATAGTAAAGTATACATATTTTTACTTAATTTTAAAGAATATTATATTCGATTCTAAAGTACAAAATTTGAACGAAATCGGTAGAATAGTTTCTGAGAAATCAAATTTTAAAAAAGCCGTATTTTTTCAGTACTGTAACTCAGTTCACTTGTCACCATAATTATATAGCGTGTAAATTAAATGTAAAGTAAATTAAAACATAATTATATAATTTAATAACATAAATGTATTATTAAATTATCCACAAAAAGAAAAAATATTTGAATAAAATATAATAAAATTGTTAGTATGACTCCTTTTTCTTCAAACACACGGGTGAAAAAATATATTCAATTTTCAAGTTATATATAATGATTTTTGGATCCAAATCAACTTATGTAAGATTATTTTTATAACCAGGGGTCTGTTTAGAAGAAATTTGGGTCCGTTAACGGACCCTTCACAAAATATATTTTCATAAAAACGGACAAATCACAAAATATTTTAACTTAAAAACGGACCCTTCACAAAATAATTTATCCTTTAATCGGACCCTTCACAAATTTGTTCATCTTCGTTATAGTTTTGTTAATCGAATAAACCCTTCCCAGGAGGGGAGGGGGGGGGGGAAGAAAGACAGAAGTAAACGAACTAAATTTTGTTTTCGGCAGACGCTTCTTCCTTTATTCGTCCGAAATTAATATTCTGCATTCAGCAGTATATGCTAAATATCAAATATTTGTATGTTGCATCTCGAATTTAAAAGCGCAATTGCTGCTTATTTTTTAAAATTTAATTTTTTTAATTACAATTTTACAGTGTTGAGCATAATCTTGTATGTCTTTACAATTTAAAAACTCCTTGAAAAAGTTTTTTTTTGCAATAACGGACCCTATTTGCATAAATTCGCAAAAGCGGACCCTGGTTGAAAGAATGTGACTGAACGTTTATTTTATCTTCACAAATTACGAGTCATTTTTTTCACCATTTTACAAAAACGGATCTTTCACAAAATGTCTGGACAGACCCCTGCTAACACGTCACTATATCATTGCCGATACATTTTATTTACACGTCATTACTATCTTAGCTATAAATTTTATTTTAGTTTTACTTTTCACCAATTTAAAAAAAAAAAAAATTGGGATAAACATAAATTTGATATCTTAAAATAAAAAAAGACGTAATAAAAAACCAAATTATAAATTCTGGTTAATATAGAGTTTTCTGTTATTATTTTTATTTTATATAAAAAATAGTGTAATAGTTTATAAATAGTGCGATAGTTTAAAATATATAAAAAATATTTATTAATTTTTTCGATCTTCTAAATATTTTGTGAAACTTATCAAAATTAATGTTTTATATTATAAAACAAAACTTCATTGACTGAATCTTTATAAACATAACTACAATTAAATGGAAAATCGAAAATTCCAGCGAATATCGAACGATACGAAACACTATTTCCCTTCAACCCTGTATATTTTGATATCCGGTAGTAAACAAATACCCGATTTCTAGAAGCGAAAGGATGTATGTGATATCTTTAAATGGAAATGATAAAGTATTTATATCAGCCAAACCAAAAATACTAAACATAGTTGGTATTTGAAGAACTGATAACAATAAACCGATAACCCCTCGATAAGCTGCCACAGCTTAAAATGAATGAAACAATTCCAAAATCACCATTTATCCCTTTGAAAATTAATATTTACGCAAAGGATTTGAAAATTCTAAACCATTATGTACATCGATGAGGAATTTCAAATCGTATTGCATTACTACCATATAAGAGTAGCTAATAAAAGCATTTAAATTTCCGACAGGAGAAATAATGTTTGATTTCAATTTCTGAAACGATTTGCTGCCGAACTGAACATTACTGGTTCACGTAGTTTCAGGCATAGTTGGTAATTTCAATTATTTTTATGTATTATCCTGTTTAACCCTTTGATACAGAAGTTTTATTAAACATTTTTTTAAACACTTTTTTCGTTATTTTGTATTAATTTCGGTCAAAATAATTGAAAAATATTACATTTAATAATTTATAGTTATGAAATACAGCAGGAATACCGATGTGTTTTTCTGCCTTGAAGGTAAATTATTTCTAACAGAGCTCACTTTCAAACAATAATTTAACATTAAGCATAAAAGATACATTTTTTTTATTGCGCATAAAAAATTTAAAGTTTATTAACTGCAATATTGAAGTTTATCTCATGCTCAGATTAAAATTTTTTGGGCTCAGAAAATGTGTCTGAATTCATCTCCAGTTCAGTGGTAAAGACAGGGTATCTGTTACATTTTAGATTTTCAAATTCATGACTTTCCACGACTAATTCCAAGAATTTTTCATGACTTAAGGAAGTTACTATTTTCTCCCACAAAATATAAACAATAAATTTAAAAAAGAATTATAATAACATGAATTGAAATGATAGATATAACCACAATTGTTATACTCTGTATCTTCACATTTATAGATTTTAAATTTAAAAAACAGAGTTAAGAAAGAGTTGAAGCAATAAAATAACTAGAAAAAAAAATACAAAAGCAAATAATTTTTTTCTTCTGCAGAATTATATTATGAAGATACTTTTCTTGTTCATCGGAAAGGAAAGAAATACTCCTGATTTTTCAGTTCTCATTTCGGAATTAAAAAAATTTGCCAATGACAGGCTTGCTACAGCTAGAATTTTAAATTGATAAAATAAAAATAAATTGATAATAACAAAAATTCTGAAATCACAGAAGTTTAAAGGAAAAATTCACTCAAGAAATGATGTTTTTTATTTAATTTTTTAAAAGAACATAATTTTTAAAGAAATTTTACATTTTATATTTTAATAAAATATGACTGTGAGTGGGGATTTTGTTACAAATTCAGATATTCGGAACACCATGAAATTGGGGGGAGGAAAGTAAATTCCATTTTAAAAATTAGATTTTTCGGCGACCTAAATCCACGATTTTTTTTTAAGTAGTTAAAATCATGAAATTTCATGACAAATTTTGTTCAATATCGAAATTCATGACTTTCCAGGTAAGCAAATACCTTGTAAAGAGACTCTTGAAATAGCTCACTTTTGTGCCACTGCTTCTCGGCATGTAAATGCATGTAATCTTTATGAATCAGAATCAAAATTACATCCAAAAAAGTTCACACAAAACAGATATTACAAGAACTGAATTACATTTATCTGTAGGATAGTGAAATTGAAATATTCTCTCTCTTTATCAAAAACATATAAAGTTCCATCCGAAAAATAATAAAAAAAATTAAAGCAGGGACTGATATTAGATAGTTCTGAAAGGAAAATGCAAATTGTACACGTGCAGGTGATTCAACAAAGACAAAAAAGAAAGAGGGGGGGGGGGACGAATAATGACCCGGACATAAGGCATAGAAAGTGAAAAATGGGAGAGAAAAGCTGCACAAAAGAATACATTGTATCCGGATCTTGTGTTTATTTAGTAATGAATGCAATCATTTTTAATAACAGGAAAAATTAAAAGAAAGAAAAAAATCTAAGAATGCTTTCATGGGGCAAATGAACAATTGCTTTTATGGATTACGATTGCTAATACTATAGCAAATTCATAATCAGATCATATCACTGCTCTTAATTTAATTTCACAAGATTTAGTGAAATAAAGAGAAGCAGGAACATGATACCTAATTTAAAACTTGATGCCTTACTAAATTGCTAACTCATAAAAAAAGATTATGGGATAAGATAAACAAGTGTACTAGATTTTCTTTTAAACGTTTGTTTTCTAGTTTATACAACATAAGGGAATCTCATGAACTGCCATTCATATAATTGAATGATTTTTGGTATATTATAAGATTTCAAGTACATATTGAAGAGGGGGAAATTGATATTTGGTGTGAAAAAATAATTGCTAATTTAAATTTCAAGAAAAAAAAATCTTCTAGAATCTAAAAGAATTTATGCAGAATATTTATTTTTTAATATTTAATAAAAATAAATAAAGAACATCCGAAAAATGATCGGTGATTTAAATAATAAAGAAAACATGATTCTCATGTTTCAAATTAGTTATAAAATACGCCAACGGATGGCGTTATCGATTTTTTTTATTGCTTTTCCAGTCCCGGTTGTCATCTGTTGATAAACAAAGTAACTAATTTTTCAGATTAAAAAAATATTCTCTCGTTTCAAGTCGCAGAAAAATGTTAAATTGTTCACTCTTGGGACACTAAATATTATTTGATGCAATGAATTAAGTACAGAAATAAAAAATAATTTTCATTTAGGCCATACTTTACTATGATTGTATTAAAACAATCCATTTTAAGAAATGATTTTTGGGAGAAAAATAAAAACGGTACATATTTAATTTTGGGTCGAGAGGGCTACAACGATAATAAATAAATATTTAGTTAATAGACTCATTAGAGCAAGAGCTCAGACTTATTCACTAAATCAAAATCCAGCATAGCACAATCGAATTATCATTGTTAATAATTATCACACACTCGATATTTATTGTAAGATATTGTATTCACAGAATTTTGTGCGGATCTATTCTAAAATATCGTTAAATTGGCATTGAAAAAAAAATTCCGTATTTTCGATATATCGTCGACATTAAGATTCATTAACTAGCTTATTTTTTAAAAAAATTAGTAAAAAAAAGTTTTCGTATGTATGATGAGCAATAACAGCACAACAACGCATTACGAGATTCTATCACGCACCAGAATGACACGAACACCGAAATTCTTTTTTAAAATCATCGAATTACAAGTCTGCGTCATTCAATCACGTCCATTCTTATATCCGCCTGAACACAGACGACTCGATACAGAAACAAGAGACACGGAGTGCAAGGTCAAAATTTACAGGGATCTGCCAAGAAAGGATATTTTAATACAGATTTGATTTAAAAAAAGGGGAAAGGAACAATAATCTGATCTGATGGTATCTACTCGATAGTAGCGCCATCGATGCAGAACAATGAGGTTAGTGACACGTGTTTCCGAAATTCTTAATGCTCGATTTGCATATTGTTTTTGTTTCTAGCGAAAGTCATTGTTCCAGATGTGAGAATTTTTTTCTTCTTCATAGTTTTATTCTGATTAATAAAAGTAACACAAACATAGAAAGATATAAATATTTATAAATATTTTAAAGCGAAATACTGAATGGAAAAAAAAATTATTAACTCCTCAGTATGTCGATAGACTATTAATATTAAAAGCAATTCAATATAAAGCAAAAAAGCTGGAAAACAATCTCGAAAAAGTTTATAAATTTGCCACAACTTTCGAACAAATTAAAATTTCGAAACAAAATTCACGTGAAGTTCACAAATAAAAATGGCAACACGTCAAAATTTTTACTACCTAGTTGCATTTCAATGGGCTATAGATCGACCAAACATCGTATTCCCCCACCCTACAAGTTTAACAGTACGCGTACTAATTTTCTATTGTACTCTTTGTAAATGTTTCAACACACCTGCGTTATACCAAGTTTAGAAGTTACGAAGGTTGTGCGCAGCAAATCACATCGTAACGTTAAGTTGAACACCGTTTTAGGTGTTCAACTTAAGGCCTTTTTTTTACGATTTGATTTGAGCTGCGGCAGTCCTTACGAGAGCTATAATTTTTTAATCAGCATTTCACGTTTTTCGAGCTTTTATGGTTGATAACGAAGTTATTTTTTAAGCAATTTAAGTGATAAAATTTCAATGTTACTTAATTTACTTATCTATTACAAGTATAGAATTATCAAAACAATGCAAAGAAATTTTAGATAATGCACCAAGTATCTGTTGATTGACAGTGATATGTTTCAGAGTTGGAATAAATAGTTAATAATAAACGTTTTTGCAATTTTTACTTTTCTTATTAAATTCTCACATGAATGAAATTTAATTTGAAAGTGAATGAAATGTTTACAGAAGCTTTGTCTTTTATAAAAAAGTGCGTATAAAAACAATATCGACTAAACAAAAGCGAAAAACAATATCGTATATCGATTTCTTTCTCTTTTAAATTTTTTTTGTTGTTGTCAAGTTTTGTTGTATATGCTTCGGTATTTCGTTAAGTGGCATTTGCCTCTAAGTATAATAACAAGGTTTATTTCTGCAACTTAATTTACTCGTAATTCGGGAAATTAATCTAAAATCTATATTTATCTTTGTGTCCGATTGTTTTTTAATGTTTTCTCATTCAGTTAATACATCTTTCAGCTTGAGACAACAAAAAATTCAGACGGCTAAGAATTCGAAAAGTGTAATTTTAGATATACACTAAAGTTTTTTTAAAACCTTTTTTAAGTTTTAAAAAAGTATACTGATATTAAATCGTAATTTAATATCAATTTACTTTTTTCAAAATGACAAAAAATATTTTTTGTAGGAAAAATGTTAAATGTCAATTTTACATTTAGCATATTGCAAATTGATTAATTTCACTCACTACTTATACTTCAAATTCGTTTACTTTTTAGGGGGTTGTGGCACACGAACAACCCCCATCGCAAAGACTCACCCAACAAATCCCGGAGAATTAAAAAAAAAAAAAAAAAAAAAAAAAAAAAAAAAAAAAAAAAATTGAGATTATGCACCGCTTTTTGAGTAAAATTCCTCAAACAAATTTTCACAACCCACATTAACTATTAGGGTTTCTTCACCCATGTATACAAATTATTTTCAGCGAATAACAAAATAGTTAGCGGTTGCCCATTAAATGATCGACATTTCAAAAAATTAATAACTAAATCATTAAAGAAAATCACAAGGGTACAAAAATGTAAAGTCTGATGAGTTCAAATTTTGGAAACTAGCCCTTTAACTAAACAAACTTCAAAATTAGTTTCAAATTTCGTCAACAGATGACACAACTATAAAGACTAAGCAACAATGTTTTCTGTTGCATGTTAGACCATTCTAATCTAACTGAAAAATTAAAACGGGTGTCTGTCAAAATACGCTGCGTTGTTGTTACAAAGTAAAGGATGGTTAAATGAAATGAAAAAAAAAAAAAAAAAAAAAAAAACAGTTTAATAATTAATTTAAGTAAACAGCACCGTCTGTTGACAAATTTTGTAGCTAATTTTGAAATTTGATGAGAATTAATTTTCTGCTTTCTAAACCGGTCATTATTAACTTATTCCAGTTTTCTCGAATTGATTTTTAAAAATTGTTGGTCAGTACACCCGGTAAATATAAAACACTAACAGAATCTAACAAAATCTTTGTTTTATGCGGGATGAAATACTATAAAAATAAAATTTCATCCCACATAAAAGAAAGATTGTTATCGCGTTTAAAAATAAATTAAGACAAAGTTAAAATGATTCGATTTAAATCTGCAACCAAAACTCACTCTACTGTAATTTAATGGAACGCGTATAGGAAGAAAGTGAAATTAGTGAGCTAACCAATTTCACGCTTCAGCCTCAACAACCATTTATTTAAAACTGGGGAAAAAAGAAAGCAGGGCAAAACAAATACCCCAATTATAATCAAAAGAGATGGTGATAATTCAACAACATCTATGCGAACAATAAAGGGAAAAAGAAATGAAGATGCATATCCTGTCATGGGGTAGGAAGCTGTGGAAGGACACATGGTGAATTTTGATGCAACTCAATCAAGTGACAATTCGGGCGTCACCATCGAGTTGGTAATTTTCATGTCAGTTGTCCCCACAAACGAAATTAACACGACAAAAAAATGTCACCACAATGAATTATGCGACAGATTAGGATATGATTGTTACTTAAGATATGAAACTAATGATTAAGGAATTGAAACATTTTCCCTATCGTATTTTCGACAAGACGTGGTTAGAAGTATAAACGTAAAATATGCATAAAAACTAAGGTAACTGAAAGTAATTTAAGAATAAATTGATGCAATAATTTAAAAACACTTAAATAAATTAGAAAGAGAAGAGTTGGAAAAAAACTCGGTAACTGCAGTTTTACAACTGACGACAAAAAAATAAGGTAACTAAAAAAAAATTTAGTGTGCTTTTCGAAATAAGATTTAATTTTGTTCTAAGCTAAGCTTGACTATACTAAACGAACAAATATTTTTAATGATAAAATAATAATAGTTTGTCTTCTTTAAATGTAGCAAAATTGGCGAGATTTTTTACACTTATATCAGTGTTTCCCAAAGTGTGGTACGCGTACCCCCAGGGGTACGGGAACAGTTTAGCGGGGGTACGCGTTCTTGTTCTTATGTGAAATATCTTGCAACAAACGGAAATTTCAAAAACTTTTATTTGAAAACAAAGCTAGGCATGCAAATTTACGATTACGTATTTTTCTATTGGCTATTTATTGCAGAGTTAACAGTTAATAATTAGTGGTGTTAACAGCCAGTTGCGATTTTTAACTTTTGTGCAATTTCTTATAGTAAAAAATACATTCATTTTTTTATTAGTGGTACACAGCGTTACGAAATATTTAGAAAGGGTACACAAAAGTCATAAGTATGGGAAACACTGACTTATATGATATCAACAAATAATTCTCAATTTTCGGCTTACTTACTCTATAACCGTCAACAATGCAATGCAGTGATAGAGCAACTTTTCAAACATTTAGAAGAATTAGACCACAAAACTTTTAATTAAGAAAAGAAAGAAAAAAAATAGATTTTTAAAAAATTGACATGTTGCACCTTTATTACAACCGAGGAAGCTGATTAATAAAGATGAGAAAAAAAAAGAAAGAAAAAAACAGTTCAAAACAGACAACAGTTGCAAAAACAGCACATTATCGTTTACAATGATATGTAAAAATATGAAAAATCATTGTAAACGAACTCTTGATGAATTATACACTAAAGAGAATTTATAATTCATTGATATAATCAAAAACAAGTATTCATTAATTTAAAACAAGTATTCATTGATTTAAAACAAGTATTTATTGATATAATCAAAAGCAAACTTATTCTGATCAAGTCAAGCACATTCCTTATAAGAATTCCTTTCATTTATTATTATGTAAACATTTGGGAAATGTAATTTATAATTTGAATAGATCGGGTGCAGAAGTCGTATTGACAAGCCATCACTGGGATTCGAACCCGGTTCACCTCATAGGAAGGTGGACGCTCTACCCCCTGACCAACAACGGCTATATCTTTGGAGTGGGGAAACTTCCATTTA